>NC_091991.1:84210929-84510929 GCF_044704955.1 Pristiophorus japonicus | reverse complement strand
GGCCCTGAACTCACACCTCTCCTGGGCCCTGATCACATCGCACTGCAATCTCTCACCGCTCCTTCACCCCAACCTCGCCGCTCCTGCTGTACCAGCCCACGCTCCAATCAGCGACCTGGACTTTGGTGACGTCCAATCCAGTCACCCTCTTCACAGCCGTCGCCCTCCTGCACCAGCTCACGCTGTATCCTGTAGTGGTATGCTGCCACGCTGCTCCCAGGCCGCCGCTCGCCACTCTTTTTATGGCCCCGACCTGCCGCTGATGTTCCCACGCAGGTCGGAGCAGTGTGGCAGCCCCAACCTGCGTGGGAACATCAGCAGCAGGTCGGGGCCATAAAAGGAGCGGCGAGCAGTGGCCTGGGAGCATCACTGCAAGCACACTTCAGCTAGTCCCACTCCATCGCCCTTTCCCCGTAGCCCTGCAATTTCTTTTCCTTCAGGTACTTATTCAATTCCTTTTTGAAAGCCACGATTGAATCTACCTCCTCCACCCTTTCAGGCAATGCATTCCAGATCCTAACCACTCGCTGCGTAAAAAAGCTTTTCCTCATGTTGCCTTTGGTTCTTCCTCCAATCACCTTAAATCTGTTGACCATTCCACCAATGGAAACAGTTTCTATCTATTCTGTCCTGACCCCTCATGATTTTGAGCGCCTCTATCAAAACTCCTCTCCAACTTCTCTGCGCTAAGGAGAACAATCCCAGCTTCTTCAGTATATCCACGTAACTGAAGTCCTTCATCCCTGGAACCATTCTTGTAAATCTTTTCTGTGCCCTCTCTAAAGCCTTCACATCCTTCCTAAAATGCGGTGCCCAGAATTGGACACAATACTCCAGTTAAGGTCAGCTTTTCTCGTACCTCCTCTATCGATTTTTAACCGATCCAGTATCTCAACTACCTCCTCCTTCACTACGACTTTGGCAGCATCCTCTTCCTTTGTAAAGACAGATATATTTAGTGCCTCAGCCATTCCCTCTGCCTCCATGCATAGATCTCCTTTTTGGTCCCTAATCGGTCCATCCTTCCTCTAACTACCCGTTTACTATTTATATGTCTATAGAAGACTTTTGGATTCCCTTTTAAGTTAGCTGCCAATTTATTCTCATATTCTCTCTTTGCCCCTCTTATTTCCTTTTTCACTTCCCCTCTGAACTTTCTATATTCAGCCTGGTTCTCACTTGTATTCTCAACCTGATATCTGTCCTTTTTCTGCTTCATCTTTATCTCTTTTGTCATCTATGGAGCGCTGGCTTTGTTTGCCATACCTTTCCCCCTCGTGAGAATGTACCTCAACTGTACACGAACCTTTAAAGACCTCTTTAAAGACAGTCCATTGTTCGATTACGGTTTTGCCTGTTAATTTTTGATTCCAATTTACCTGGGCCTTATCCGTTCCCAACCCACTGAAATTGGCCCTCCTCCAATTAAGTATTTTTACTCTAGATTGCTCCTTGTCCTTTTCCATAACTAATCTAAACCTTATGATACTATGATCACTATTCCTTAAATGTTCACCTACTGACATTTGCTCTATTTGATCCACCTCACTCCTCAGAACCAGATCCAGGAATGCCTCCTTCCTCATTGGGCTGGAAACGTACTGATCAGGAAAGTTCTCCTGAACACATGTCAGAAATTCTTCCCCCTCTCTGCCCTTTACACTATTACTATCCCAGTTTATATTAGGATAATTGAAGTTCCCTATTATCACTTCTCTATAGCTATTGCACCTCTCTGTAATTTCTCTGCACATTTGCTCCTCTATATCCTTCCCACTAGTTGGTGGCCTATAAAATACACCTAGTAGTGTAATGACACCTCTACTGTTTCTTAACTCGAACCAAATAGATTCATTCCTTGACCCTTCTGGGACATCCTTTCTCTCCAGCACTGCAATATTCTCCTTAATCAATACTACAACCCCACCTCTTCTCGTTCCTATCCAATCTTTCCTGAACATCTTATATCCATGAATATTTAGTAACCAATCTGGCCTTTTTTGAGCAAAGTTATTATGTAGGTCAGGATTGGTTTTGTCATGTATGTAACCACAATGTAACACCACTGTATTACTGTATACACTCAACCTAGATGCACATCTTGACCACAAGGGTTGAACTTGTGGGAGACACTCCTAACCTGATCACACGGGTCATCGTCTTTGGAGTCCTGTAAATAAAGAGTTAAGGTCACAGATTGAACTTGTCCCCAGAATGTGCCTCGTGTGGTTTCATGTTGCAGAGTAAGGACTTCACATTGGCGACGAGAAACGGGAATTCACGACCAACAAGAATGGCCACCGGTAGCACAGAGGAACTGTACTGTGTTGGGGAAGACTGGGATGATTTTGTCGAGAGGCTTCAGCAAAGCTTCATTATGAAAGAATGGCCGGGGGATGCAGCGGCCGACAAGTGAAGGGCTCATCTTTTGACCAGCCGCGGACCAAAGACTTACGTGCTCATGAAGGACTTACTAGCACCCGAAAAGCCGGCGGACAAAACCTTTGAAGAATTTAGCAAATTGATCGGGGAGCACCTCAAACCAGCGAGTAGCATACATATGGCCCGACACAGATTCTACACCCACCGACGTAGTGAAGGACAGAGCCTACCGGACTTCGTAGCGGACCTCCGGCATTTGGCCAGCCTCTGTAAGTTCACAGATGCCTGCAGGGGGGAGTTGCTAAGGGACTTATTTATCGAGGGCATCGGTCATACGGGAATTTTCCGCAAATTAATTGAGAACAAGGATTTGACCTTGGAAGCGGCGGTGTTGATAGCTCAAACTTTCATGACAGGGGAGGAAGAGACGAAAATAATATACGCACGCAATTCTGCCTCGAACGTGGCGATGGATCAGGGAGTCAACATCATCAGTGCGACTCAGAGCCCCGCAGGCAGCAGGGGCAGTCCAACACCCCCCAGGCAGCAGTAGACCCCAGAGTAGGACTTCAACAGAGACAATGGCAGGCTGAACGGACATTCACGCCATCACAGTGGACAATGCGGCCTGGGATGGGACCATTGACACCCACCAATAGAGTACTTAAGAGCAGTCAAAGGGACAGTCAGCGCGGAATGCCTGCCGATAGTCTCTTTGTTCCCAACAATGGAAACTTTAACTCATGCCGGAGGTGTGGGGGAAAACACTCAGCTAGATCTTGCAGATTTCAACAGTTTGTCTGCAGGAACTGCAATCTCAGTGGCCACTTAGCTCAAATGTGCAGGAAGCCTGCAACCAGACTAATATATGAGGTGGATGGAACAGAAGAGGGTTCTTTGAGGCAGGATGACTTGTGGGGCAAATCGATGGATGCCGAGGTTCAGCGGGTCCATGTGGAGAATATTCACAGTTCATACACCAACATGTCACCAATGATGATGAGGGTTTTATTAAACGGTATCCCAGTACGCATGGAGCTGGACACTGGGGCCAGCCAGTCACTCATGGGCGTTCAGCAATTTGAGAAGCTATGGCCACTTAAAGCCAGTAGACCCAAATTAGCACGTATTGAGACACAATTACGGACTTACACTAAAGAAATCATTCCGGTGCTAGGCAGTGCAATGTTGGCTGTCACACACAATGGGGTAGTGAATCGGCTGCTGCTCTGGATTGTTCCGGGCAATGGTCCCGCACTGTTAGGGAGGAGCTGGCTAGCCGAGATGAACTGGAAATGGGGGGGATGTTCACGCAATGTCATCTGTGGAGCGAAGTTCGTGCTCACAAGTCCTACAACAATTCGATTCACTATTCCAACCGGGCGTCGGGACTTTCAAAGGCACTTAAGTAGTGATACACATCACCCCGGACGCCAGGCCAATGCACCACAAAGCCAGAGCAGTGCCGTATGTGATGCGGGAAAAGATCGAGAGCGAATTGGACCGGCTGTTGAGAGAGGGCATCATCTCGCCTGTTGAATTCAGTGACTGGGCGAGCCCCATCGTTCCCATCCTAAAAGCGGATGGCTCTGTCAGGATCTGTGGCGACGACAAGGCCACCATCAATTGGGTGTCCCTACAAGATCAATACTCGCTCCCGAGAGCGGAGGACCTATTCGCCACGCTGTCACAAAGCAAGCTGTTCACCAAGTTGGACCTCACTTCAGCCTATATGACCCAGGAACTGGCCGACGAATCTAAACTACTGACCACCATCACCGCGCACAAGGGACTGTTCGTTTATAACAGGTTCCCGTTTGGCATTCGATCAGCAGCCATGGAAACATGGAAAGCCTGCTTAAATCCATTCCTGGAACGATCGTATTCCAGGACGACATCCTCATCACGGGTCGAGGCACCGAGGAACACCTCCACAACCTGCAGGAGGTGCTACACAGACTGGGCCAGGTAGTCTAAATGTGTGTTCTTAGCTCCTGAGGTTCAGTTTCTGGGCAGGAGGGTTGCTGCAGATGGGATTCGGCCCACCGAATCCAAAACAGAGGCGATTCGACGAGCACCCAGGCCCTGCAACACATCGGAGTTGCGTTCATTCCTGGGACTGTTGAACTATTTCGGGAACTTTCTGCCGAACTTGAGCACGTTGTTGGAGCCGCTACATGTGCTCCTGCATAAGGGATGCGATTGGTTTTGGGGGGACTGTCAGAATGGGCTTTTGATCGGGCGCGAAACCTACTTTGTTCAAACAAGTTGTTGACCCTGTATGACCCCTGTAAAAAATTGGTTCTGACATGTGATGCATCGTCCTGTGGGGTTGGGTGTGTGTTGCAGCAGGACAATGCTGAGGGTCAACTACAACCTGTGGCTTATGCCTCAAGATCGCTCTCTCAAGCAGAACGGGGATATGGGATGGTCGAGAAGGAAGCGCTTGCATGTGTCTATGGTGTAAAAAAAATGCATCAGTACCTCTTTGGTAGGAAGTTTGAATTAGAGACGGACCACAAGCCATTAACATCCCTGTTGTCAGACAGCAAGGCTATCAATGCCAACGCATCAGCCCGCATACAGCGATGGGCTCTCACGCTAGCTGCTTATGACTACTCCATCCGACACTGGCCCGGCACTGAAAATTGTGCAGACGCGCTCAGCAGGCTTCCACTGGCCACCACCGAGGGGGCAGTGGAGCAAAGCACCGAGATGGTCATGGCTGTCGATGACTTTGACAGCGCAGGCTCCCCCATCAAAATCTGGACAAACAGAGATCCCCTCCTATCCCTGATTAAGAATTGTGTCCTGACTGGGGATTGGGCGCCCGCACACGGAGCATGCCCTGAGGAGGTCAGACCGTTCCACAGACGGATGGATGAGCTCTCCATCCAAGCCGACTGCCTACTATGGGGCAGCCGGGTGGTTATGCCCCAGAAGGGCAGGGAGGCATTCATCAGGGAACTCCACAGCGAGCACCCAGGCATTGTGCTGATGAAGGCCATTGCCCGGTCACACGTTTGGTGGCCTGGAATTGATTCAGACCTGGAACACTGTGTTCGCAGTTGCACGACATGTGCGCAGCTGGGTAATGCCCCCAGGGAGGCCCCGCTCAGCCCGTGGCTCTGGCCCACCAGGCCTTGGTCACGCATTCATGTTGACTACGCGGGCCCGTTCATGGGAAAGATGTTCCTTATTGTGGTAGATGCGTACTCGAAATGGATCGAGTGCATCATTTTGAATTCATGTACGTCATCCACCACCGTGGAAAGCCTACGTGCGATCTTCGCAACCCACGGCTTGCCGGACATCCTGGTTAGTGATAATGGCCCATGTTTCACAAGCTACGAATTCAGAGAGTTTATGTTGAGCAATGGCATCAACCACGTGAGGACTGCGCCGTTCAAGCCGGCCTCCAATGGCCAGGCGGAACGTGCGGTCCAAATCATTAAGCAAGGTATGCTCAGGATTCAAGGACCCTCCCTACAATGCCGCCTATCGCGCCTCCTGCTGGCCTATAGATCCCGACCGCACTCGCTCACGGGGGCCCCGCCCGCAGAGCTACTAATGAAACGGACACTCAAAACTCGGTTGTCCCTCATTCACCCAGTCCTGACCGACATAGTTGAGGGCAAGCGCAAGTCACAAAATGAGTACCATGACCGTAATTCGAGGGGGAGATGTATAGAAATAAATGATCCTGTATTCGTCCTCAATCACGCCATGGGGCCCAAATGGCTTGAGGGCATTGTAATTGACAAAGAGGAGAATAGGGTCATCGTGGTAAAATTCAACAATGGTCAGATATGCCGTAAGCATCTGGACCAAGTAAAAAAAAGGTTCAGCATCGACACGGAGGAACCTGAAGAAGACCATGAGATGAGCTCACAACACCGCCAGTGAACGAGCAACAAGAGCAATCAGAAGAATGCACAGTCCCTGCGGTCAGCCCGGACAGGCCGGAATCACCACAGGTGACAGACACTCACATCAATGTTCAACAACCAGAGCCCCAACTGCGGCGCTCCACGAGAGAGCGTAGACCAGCTGAAAGACTAAACCTGTGATCCCAATAAAACTTTGGGGGGGGGGAAGGTGATGTCATGTAGGGAACTACAATGTAACACCATTATATTACTGTATACACTCAACCTAGATGCACATCTTGACCACAAGGGGTGAACATGTGGGAGACACTCCTTACCTGATCACACAGGTATAAAAAGGGAGGTCCCACGCAGGGTGCATCGTCTTTGGAGTCCTGTAAATAAAGAGTTACGGTCACAGAGTGACCTTGTCCCCAGAATGTGCCTCGTGTGGTTTCATGTTGTAGAGTAAGGACTTTACAGCTTTCCCATTCAATTTATTTCTCAGAAATACACTTTTGTCTTGCAGTTCACTCAACCACAGCACCCCATGCTTTTACCACAAGGGCAGGCCTTAAACCTGCTGTTGGGACTTGATCACAACAGCCTTGATCTTACCGCTAAGAGGCGCACAAGGGTTGCTCGAGACATAGCCTTTGAATTCTCTCTCTCTCTCTCTCTTTCCCCTCATGGTAGGTGCCTTGTGTCATGTATTCAACCAGCATTGTAACCCATGTATAATCTGACCTAAGTTGTACACTGTGAGAATAATGACCACTAGATGGGAGACACTCCTAACTTGGACCTTCAGGTACAAAAGGGGAATCTCCACCCACCTTCATCACTTGAGTGCTAAGGAATAAAGGACAGGTCACAGACTGACCTTCTCTCAAGCATGGGCCTCGTGTGCATTTATACTGTATAGTAAGGACCTATCAATGGCGACGAGAAACTGGGATTTAAACCACGCGAGCATGGCCACTAGCAGAACAGACGAGAGATACTGTGTTAAGGAATGGTTGGGACAGAGATTCAACATTGTTAAAGCAGCACACAGTTCTCCAGGCAGACAAGGGCAATCGGGCATGCCCCAACATGTAGTCGAACCCAGAGGCGGAGTTCGACAGAGACAATGGCAAGTTGAACGGCGATTCATGCCATTGCAAGGGACAATGCGGCCAGTAATGGGGCCATCAACACCTGTTAATGGCGCATTCAAGGACAGTCACAGGGGCAGTCAGGGACGATCGACTGGCAAGGGATCTTTTGTTTCCAACAACAGCTCATGTTGGAGGCGTGGAGACACAAACTCAGCCAGAGTTTGCAAAGGTGAGCAAAATACCTGCAGAAATTGCAGAAACGAACGCTGGGGGAAATCGCTGGAAGCTGAAGTTCAGCGAGTTCATGTGGAGCACGTATACAGTTCATACACCAGGACGCCACCGATAATGATGAAAGTGCTCCTCAATGGCATCCCAGTATCAATGGAACTAGACACGGAGGCCAGCCAGTCCCTGATGTGTATCAAACAGTTCGAAAAGTTGTGGGCGTCCAAGGCCAGGAGGCCAAAATTATCGGCGATTGACGCACAGCTACGGACTTACACAAAGCAGATCATTCCGGTGCTAGGCAGCGCCACTGTAGTCATGACCCACAAAGATTCGGAGAACAGGTTGCCACTCTGGATTGTCCCAGGGGATGGTCCCGCACTACTGGGGAGGAGTTGGCTTGCTGTCATGAACTGGAAATGGGGCGATGTCAATGCAATTTCCTCTGTGGAGCGAGTATCATGCTCACAGATCCTGGACAAATTTGACTCATTATTTCAACCCAGCATCGGCACTTTTATGGGGGCCAAGGTAATGATTCACATAAACCCGGACGCCAGGCCAGTACACCACAAGGCCAGAGCGGTGCCGTACATGATGCGGGAAAAGATAGAAGGCGAATTGGACCGCCTGCTGAGGGAAGGCATCATCTCGCCAGTCGAATTCAGCGACTGGGCGAGACAGATTGTGCCGGTGCTCAAGGCGGATGGGTCAGACAGGATATGTGGTGATTACAAGCCACCATCAATCGGGTGTCACTCCAAGACCAGTACCCGCTACCGAGAGCGGAGGACCTCTTTGCGACGCTATCCGGTGGCAAATTTTTTTCAAAATTGGACCTGACCTCAGCTTACATGACCCAGGAGCTGGCGAGCTGACCACCATTACGACACACAAGGGGTTGTTTGAGTACAACAGATGTCCGTTTGGGATTCGCTCGGCCGCCGCGATCTTTCAACGAAATATGGAAAGCCTCCTCAAGTCGATTCCAAAGACAGTGGTTTTTCAAGACGACATCCTCATCACGGGTTGCGATACTGAAGAACACCTCTGCAACCTGGAGGAGGTGCTACGCAGACTGGACCGGCTAGGTCTGCGACTGAAAAAGGTGAAGTGCGTCTTCCTAGCTCCAGAGGTAGAATTCCTGGGGATGAGGGTAGCAGCGGACGGGATCAGACCTACTGCATCCAAAACAGAAGCAATCCAGAGAGCACCCAGACCCCGTAACACGACGGAGCTGCGTTCATTCCTGGGGCTCGTGAACTATTTTGGTAACTTTCTTCCCAAATTGAGCATGCTACTAGAGCCGCTACACGTGCTCCTACGCAAAGGTCGTGAATGGGTTTGGGGGGACAGCCAGGAAAGGGCTTTTAATAGAGCACACAATTTGTTATGTTCCAACACTCTGTTAACACTATACGACCCATGTAAGAAACTTGTGTTAACGTGCGATGCGTTGTCCTATTGGTGTCGGGTGTGTGTTGCAGCATGTCAATGTCAAAGGTCAGATTATACATGGGTTACAATGCTGGTTGAATACATGACACCTTGTCTCTCCGAGTTTCTGCATGATAGCATGGGTCAGATGAGGAGCTTACCATTTGAAGAATTTAGGGAGGTGGGGAGTATGCAAACTCAGCTCTTTACACAGTGTCGCACAGGGGCTAAAGATTCTGACTAATGGGAATGTTCCACCAATCAGGCACAAATCAGGCATACGGAGGTCAGGAAATCGGACATCCAGCACAGGATTTCCTGAAATTTGAGTTGAACTCCCACCCAGCGTTAGTTACACCCATTATTAATGGCTATTAAAGCGAAGCTGTATGTAGAAGGGAGTTCTTAAAGGAACACAGCCATTTTTTGGATGGGATGGGCGGGTTGGCTTTTTGATGGGTGATTTTTCGAGGAGGTATGATTTTTGTTTTATATCAGAACATGTAGAAACAGTTGTCAATAGAAAAGCAGCCAAATTGCTATCTCCAAAATCTCCAGGAAACTGACTGTAACTTAGAGTTCAGCAGAAGGTGGGGTCTCCGGGATTACAAACATTTATTCCAACCCAAACACCAACAGAGCTGGCATTTGAATACAAGCTATGCCGTCCAGTGCTGTTTGGCAAGTCAATTTAAAATGATTGATGGGGGATTCCTTCAAACCGCCCACTCGCAATGTTTAATGGCTGCAATGGTACAAGCACGGCACTGCCTCCCAGTCATCAAGATCCACGGTGCGGCCCTGGACAATGTGATCCATTTCCCATACCCCGGAAGCCTCTTATCAACAAGAGCAGACATTGACGACGAGTTTCAACAACGCCTCCAGTGCGCCAGTGCAGCCTTCGGCCACCTGAGTAAAAGAGTATTTGAAGACCAGGCCCTCAAATCTGCCACCAAGCTCATGGTCTACAGGGCTGTACTGATACCCGCCCTTCTGTATGAATCAGAGACATGGACCATGTACAGTAGACACCTCAAGACGCTGGAGAAATACCACCAACGATGTCCCCGCAAGATCCTGCAAATCCCCTTGGAGGACAGACGCACCAACATTAGTGTCCTCGACCAGGCCAACATCCCCAGCATTGAAGAACTGACCACACTTGATCAGCTCCGCTGGGCAAGCCACATTGCTCGCATGCCAGACACGAGACTCCCAAAGCAAGCGCTCTACTCGGAACTCCTTCACGGCAAATGAGCTAAATGTGGGCAGAGGAAACGTTACAAGGACAACCTCAAAGCCTCCCCGATAAAGTGCAACATCCCCACCGATACCTGGGAGTCCCTGGCCAAAGACCGCCAAGTGGAGGAAGTGCATCCGGGAGGGCACTGAGCACCTCGAGTCTCAACGCCGAGAGCATGCAGACATCAAGCGCAGGCAGCGGAAAGAGCGTGCGGCAAACCTGTCCCACCCACCCCTTCCCTGTGTCCCACCTGTGACAGGGACTGTGGTTCCCGTATTGGACTGTTCAGTCACCTTTTTAGAGTGGAAGCAAGTCTTCCTCAATTCCGAAGGACTGCCTATGATGACGATGACAAGACAAAACAAAGCATATCAATGCCACTTTACCCTGACAACTTGCACCCACCATTATGCCACCAATCATATCTGCAGGCCCAGGTAAACCTACCTAGCAATGACCACGGGCAATTTCCTCCACCGGCTCTGTGTCAACAGAGAGCCAGCTGCAGCCAAGCTCTCACACAGGGACAGTACTGTCAGAGGCAGTCACGGTCTCCATCCAGGCTAGCATCGGGATCAATTTGCACAGTTGTATCAAACAAATGACTGATGCACCTTTTAGTAGGACAGCAATTACAGCTTCTGTTCCCATCGAATGGCAACAGGATGGTGACACAACTGACCAAGAGGAGTAGAGAGTGGGGAGGAGAGGGTAAGTGGGGGAGGGAGGGCTGTGTTCCCTCGGCTTTAAGTTGTCGTCTGGGCTGTTAGCTCATTCTGACCGTGGCCTTAAGCAGCTACCATAAACATAGAGAAGCATTGGAGCATGGGCTGAGAGCAAGGTGGAAGATATTGGGCAGATCGATGAACTGCTGGGCACGGCCTAACAGATCCAGCAGGGGAGGGGAATAGGAGGGGAGGGAGCTAATGGCCAGAAGGCCGAAACAGAATTGGAAAAGAAGGCCTTAGAACATTGTGTTCAGGGCAGACCCCAGGGAGCATGTGGAGGGTGAGTGCAAGTCCAGCAGCCAAATTGGGAGCTGGGAACAGGGTCAGAAGGAGTGGGTGGGGGTGGGGTAGGGCAGGTGACAGGTATGCAGGAGCTCTGCAGCACTATTATTTATTAATATATTTTAAGACAAGATTTTTTTAAAGTGTAAAATGAGGCTATGAGCTCAACAGGACTATTTCCTTATATAAAATAATGTTTAAAATGCAGCCATTTGACCCATCCTGTCCCTGTTGGCACTTACCCTTCACACAAGCAACGTGTTCCAATCACATTTTCCCACTCTGCTCCCATATCCCTCTATCCCACTTCCCTTCATCCAGCTATCCAATCTAATCTTGAATGTTGACATAGCTCTGGCCTCAAACACTAACCTTGGGAGCAAATTCCACAGACTCACAACTGTGAGAAGAAATGCTGAAAATCTGAAAAGTGGCAAGACCCTAATATCAAAGGAGAAAACAAATTAAATTTAAACTGTAATAGCCCATTTAAAAACAAAATAAAAAAGTAAAAGTGAAGAGAAACTATAATGGTGGACAGCGTCTCTTGAAGATTTCCATAAATGGGGTGATTTGGGGTTGTTAAAGCCCCTCTAGTGGTAGGCATGTGCAACTGCAGTTGTGATTGTGACTGAAAGAAAATTTATATAGCGCCTTTCACAACCTCAAGACATTCCAAAGCGCTTTACAGGAATGTAGGAAATGCAGCAACCCCCCTAATTTGCATACAGCAAGGTACCACAAACAGCAATGAAATAAATGAGCAGATTATCTGCTTTTTAGGTGTTGGTTGAGGGTTAAATGTTGGCCAGGACACCAGGGAGAACTTCCCTGCTCTTCTTCAAATAGTGCAGAGGAACCTTATATGTCCACCCAAGAGGGCAGATGGGGCCTCGGTTTAATGCCTCATCCGAAAGTCCCAAAATCTCCCAGACACCCCTCCCCCTGCCCCCCCCCCCGCGGCAAAGTTTTGTATGGTCTGCAAATTGACCAGTTTCTGAATCCAAGATGATAATGCAAATTAGAAAGTAGAAGGTCCCAACACCAACCCCTGGGGCATTCAGGCAGTACCACCTTCCAGTATACCAACATCACTGTCCTAATATTCAGCCAATTTCTTATCATTCCCACATTTTACCTTGAATCTCCATGTGTTAGATTGTACACTTTTGTGCAGATCGCCCAAAAATGGGCGTTATTTCCAGCGTGGGTGGTAAAAATGGGTCTTCAGATCGGCAACTTCTCACCCATTCTCAAAGCCCCTCGTCTCCATTTTTGAAATTGGGCATTATCACGAGCGATATGAAATGGGCAGTGGCGTTAAATCTCTCTGACCTTCTGCCGTAAAGTGTCGCCGTCCTTAGCAATGTTCGATTCCTGTGATTCAGGAGGTCATGGGTCATCATGATGCGCAGAAGAGGAGACAGAGAAAGAGGTAGCTAAGAGGGACTGAAGGTGTGTCTGGGTGTGGTGTGGCTGCTTTGGGAGGAAGGGGGGAGAGTTTAGAGCTTTACAGCAAATAGGGAAACAAAAATTAACTCTTACGAGCTACATATTTGCCTGATTTTGGCCTATAATGGAGGGACACAGGGGAGGCGTCACAGCACGCTGTGGAGTCTGATACTGGCGACAGCAGTGAGCTGGGAGAGGAGCACATTAAAGGCACAAAAGAGCCAGGAGATTCTCGGACGAGGCAAATGCCTCCCTCCTGTAGGAGGTCGAGACACGCTGGGGTGATTTGACCCAGGGAGGGCGTGGGAAGCCCACCCCAAAGGCCTACCAGAAGATAAGGGCCGAGATAGCAGAGGCGGTCTCGTCGGCGACCAACAAGGTACTTGAGAGCAACCAATGTTGCAAACGATGGAACGACCTTGTGGGATCCACAAGAGTAAGTATTACATTGATTTACATGTACTTACGTATTTATATAATTTGATTTGTAACAGTCTTGAGTGACTATCAGCAGATGTGAGATCTTTCACTTTTATCGGGAATGTTGTACTCAAAGCCTGCGGTCATGGTGCACATCTTTAGGTAAAGAACGATAATTATCACAATAATCATGATTACTTCTGTTGGTTATGTGTTATCAGTCTCTGTGACAATACCTAGCAATGATATCACGCAATGATCTCATGCCATGTCATCCTGTCATCTTTTACAGAAAAAGCTATCGCCGACATGGAGGAGCGAGTGCTCGCACTCGTGGGGAAGCACACCTGGACACCCACGGAAGCATCTGAAGACCCTGAAGTGAAGCGAAGTGAGTAAAGCTTACACCATTGCGTGATGTAAAATCAATAAATGCCACACCCACTCATATCCGAACAATCATATATGATAGATGATTTCTAAAATTGTCCGAGAAATAAAGCTGGCCTAATGAAAATCATTGCAATGCACCATGTGTTGATGGTCATGAAATGTGATGTCTGCGACAATTTTGAGAGCGGTGGTGCTTTTGTCGTGCATATGCTGTGTATAGCGCTGGAATCAACTTGTCACCCCAGCACCTCCTTCTAATAACCTCATTTGTGTTTTGCAGCTCAGCCAGCAGCGCGGCCGCAGCCAAGACCACAGAGGCCAGAAGGTGGGGGCGCGGGGCCGGACTCGCCGGACGATCCGACATCTGCTGAGGAGCTACGTTTCTCGCCTGTCAATCCGCTGGGTCTGTTCTCTACAGATGAGAATGCGGACTTCGAGAAACCTGCATTGCCTCGCTCCAGAAGCCATTCCACCCCAGGCCATCTAGTGCTCCTCCGGTCATTCCCGCCTCCACGCTGGAGGTACCGGCCCCAAGCACCTCGCCACAGGACACCCCATTTGTCCCCAGGACGGTGCCGACCCCGCGGAGGTTTCGTGGATGTGGCAAGTCTGGTCCATGAGCGCCACACGAGAGCGGAGAGATGGTACAGTTATCCAGGAGGACTGTAGACATTGGTGACCAGCTCCTCGAAGCATTGGGGGGCATATCCTGACAGCTGGCCACCATGACTGAGTACGTTCCACGGATGGCGGAGGCCCTGGAGGCAATAGCCAGGAACACTGCTGGCATAGGCCTCCCAGCGGTCCCGGAGCGTGGCACTCCTCCCTAGATTCAGCATCACCACTGCGAACGACAGATGAGAGGTAGGACTAAGATCCTGCTTCTGCATCAGAGAATGTTCTCCCCTCGCACCCCCTGCTCCCGTACCCATGCAATCACCGCCTCTGCCTTCATCCCCCCCCGCAATGAGTCACCGCCTGAGAGCTCTTTGGCCAGGAGCATGGAGCGAGGAGGGGAAGGGGTAGAGGTGGGGAGAAGAAGGAGAAGGGGGAAGGGAAGTGAGGTGCATGTCCACAGGTGATGGCTGTGTTATATCTCCATCTAGGTGTATGCAATTTGTTGTAATGTATGGGGGAGGACATGTGTTGCTGGACATGTTGAACATTTGATTGATGTCAATGGTCGAAAAAGTGCGGTGTGGGCGGAGGTTGGGTGCTTTTGTCCGTGATACTTATGATTTCAGACCAGAATGTTGGTATAAATTTTTTTTATTGAACATAACCTTGTTGAGCATTATCTCAGATAGTTGGACCGTTACACACTGTTGATTCCTTAACATGAAAGGGTTAAATAAAACTTAACTTCAATCAACGTAAACTTTAACTGGCACAAAGATGATGGGCACCATTGATGTCTGAGCTGCACACACACAGCAATGTGTCAGCGTTGCCACTCAGCAACATTCAGGCAAATCGTTCAGATATCAACTCCTCACGTAAGAGTCTTGCAGTTATGTAGCCACCACGGGTCCTTTCCTGCGGTTTGGAGGGGGTCGTGGGCATTGTTGCATAGCCAGCCTGATTTTCTGGCCCTAGGTCAGCTTCCAGCCCCTCGTCGACCTCTTCCTCTCTTTCCTGAGGTGGAGCATTAGTCCCTTCGGGCAATTCTTGTCCCCTCCTGATAGCCAGGTTGTGCAGCATGGAGCACATGACCGCAAATTTATTGTAGCTCCCCTCCTGAGAGGTTCAGACATCTGAAGCGCTACTTAAGCAGTTATTGTTTTCTGGACCACATTGCGTGTGTCTCTGTGGCTCTGGTTGTATCGCTTCTCGGCCTCGGTGTGGGTGTCACGCAGGGGGGTCATCAGCCAGGTCATATCGGTTATCTCCAAGCATCCAGCATTGTCCTTGTAGCTGACTCTTAAACATGTCAGAGACAGTGCTCTCATGCAGGATGTGAGCCTCATCGAAGCTGCCCGGATATTTGGCATTCACTGCATGTTTGGGGGTCACCAGACACCAAAGGTGGCCACGGTCGGAGGTCATCGGTTTATACGCATGTGGCATGTGTGCTTGGTCACCTGTATAAAAGCTGCGTGTCTTTGTCAAGCTGGCACTCTTGGGCTGAAATAAAGATGGATCAGGTTGCACTTGAGTGAGTTTACAGTAACCAGACTCTTGAGTCATTACAATTGGCGATGAGCTAAATTAAGAACCTTCGAATGCACAATGGCACTGTTGGAATCCTGGAGAGATTCGTGGAGGGCGAGGATTGGGCAGATTTTGTCGACCGCCTGGATCAGTATTTTGTGGCCAACAGCATGGAGGCAGAGACCTACGCAGTTAAGCGCAGGGCAGTTCTCCTCACCATTTGTGGTCCGAAAATTTACGACCTCATGAAGAATCTTCTCTCGTCTGTATGTCCGGCGGAAAAAGGGTATGAGGAATTGTGTACATTGGTGGATAACCATCTGAAGCCAAAAGAGGGGATCATCATATCACGCTACCATTTCGACATGCATATTCGTGCTGAGGGCCAGGAGGTGTCGGGATTAGTCGCCGACCTGCGACATCTTGCTGAACCGTGTAAGTTCAGGAACATGCTGGAAGACATGCTACATGATGTCTTCGTGATAGACATCAACCATGATGCGACCCTCAGGAAGCTGTTGACTGCAGAGACGCTGGATTTGAAAAAGGCCATCGCGACTGCCCAGGCATGCATGACGACGGATGATAATTTGATGCAGATATCATCCACGAGTCGGAGTTCCACGGCAAGTACTGGAAACAAGATGGCGTCATCTTTGGGCAGAGCTGCTTACGCAAAACCTGCCGCTGCTCAGAGCCCGCTAACTGGTTTGAACCAGATTTCACCCTGTTGGCGTTGTGGGGGCAATCATCGGCCTCATCAGTGTCGGTTTAGACAATACTCATGCAATGGATGTTCGAAAGTGGGGCATCTTCACAGGATGTGTCCGCAACGGAGCAAGAGTGGTGCGGCTCATCACGTGGTTGATGAGGACCAGTTCAGTGATAGCCCGGAGACACAACCCGAGGAGGAAGTGAATGGACTGTATTAATTCCTGAGCAAGAGCCAGCTGATAATCGTTAATGTGAAGCTGAATGGCATACCTGTATCAATGGAGCTGGACACGGGTGCGAGCCAGTCGATAATGAGCCAAAGGACATTCGACAAATTGTGGGACACTAAGGCTGAGAAACCGAAGCTGAGTCCAGTCAATGCCAGGTTGCATACTTACTCTAAGGAACTCATACTGGTGCTCAGCAGTGCAGCAATTGAGGTGTCATATGATGGTGTGGTTCACGAGCTATCATTATGGATAGTCCCAGGTAATGGTCCAACGCTGTCCGGCAGGAATTGGCTCGAGAAAATCAAGCTGAACTGGAATGATGTCAAGATGATGTCCTCAGTGGATGATACTTCATGTGCTCAAGTATTGAAAAAGTTTCCTTCTTTGTTTGAGCCGGACATTGGCAATTTTACGTGAGCCAAGGTGCAGATTCATCTGGACTCCAATGCAAGTCCTGTCTATCACAAAGCTCGGTCTGTTCCGTACAGGATGAGGGAGATGGTTGAAATTGAGCTTGACAGACTCCAGCATGAAGGGATCATATCACCGGTCGAGTTTAACGAGTGGGCTAGTCTCATTGTTCCTGTGTTGAAGAGTGATGGCACTGTCAGGATTTGTGGAGACTACATGGTTACGATTAAATGATTTTCGAAACAGGATCAGTATCCGTTACCAAGAGCTGATGACCTGTTCGTCATGCTAGCTGGTGGAAAGTCATTCATGAAACTGGATCTGACGTCGGCCTATATGACACAGGAGCTTGTCGACACTTTGAAGAAACTCATCTGCATCAACATCCATAAAGAACTGTTTGTCTACAACAGATGTCCTTTTGGGATTCGTTCGGCTGCAGCCATATTTTAGAGGAATATGGAGAGTTTACTGAAGTCCGTTCCTAGAACTGTTGTGCTTCAAGATGACATTCTGGTCACAGGTCGCGACACTGCTGAACATCTGAAAAATCTTGAAGAAGTCCTACAGCGTCTGGACAAAGTGGGACTCAGGCTGAAACGCTCGAAGTGTGTATTCATGGCACCTGAAGTCGAATTCCTCGGGAGGAAGATTGCTGCTGATTGCATCAGGCCCACTGATTCAAAAACCGAGGCCATCAAAAATGCACCCAGGCCTCAGAATGTGACGGCGATGCATTCGTTCCTTGGGCTACTCAACTACTTTGGTCATTTCTTGCCCAGATTGAGCACTTTACCAGAGCCATTTCATGTGTTACTAAGAAAAGGCGACAACTGGGTCTGGGGTGCATCTCAAGATAGAGCCTTTGAGAAAGCCAAGAATCTGCTGTGTTCAAACAAGTTGCTTGTTCATTATGATCCGTGTAAGCTGCTTGTATTGGCCTGTGATGCTTCATCATATGGGGTTGGCTGCGTACTCCAATAAGCAAACGAATCGGGCAAGCTACAACCTGTTGCGTATGCTTCGAGAAGTCTGTCTAAAGTGGAAAGAGCTTACAGTATGGTAGAGAAAGAAGCTTTGGCCTGTGTGTATGGGGTAAAAAAATGCACCAGTACCTGTTTGGTCTTCGTTTTGAACTAGAAATTGAACACAAGCCACTCATTTCATTGTTTGCGGAAAACAAAGGTATTAATAACAATGCATCGTCCCGTATTCAAAGGTGGGCATTGACATTGTCTGCCTATGATTACATCATCCGTCATAGACCTGAGAATTGTGCCGATGCACTGAGTCGTCTGCCCTTACCCACAACTGAGATGGAAAAGCCTCAACCTGCAGATCTACTGTTAGTAATGGATGCTTTTGAGAGTGAAGGAACCCCTATCACTGCTCAACAAGTTAGGATCTGGATCAGTCATGGCCCTATTTTATCGGTTGTGAAACGGTGTGTACTCAGTGGTGATTGATCTGCCATACCTATAGAGATGCGTGAGGAGACCAAACCTTACAACCGTCGCAAGGATGAGCTTTCCATTCAGTCAAACTGTTTACTGTAGGGTAATCATGTAATCATGCCTAAGAAAGGTAGAGAAAAATTTGTACATGAACTTCATAGCACTCATCCTGGTATTGTCATGATGAAGTCCATTGCTAGGTCTCATGTATGGTGGCCTGGAATTGACTCTGATCTGGAATCATGCGTGCATCAGTGCAATACTTGCATGCAGCTAAGTAAAGTACCAGCGGAATCTCCACTGAGTCTTTGGTCGTGGCCATCCAAACCATGGTCGAGGATCCACATTGATTTTGCAGGCCCGTTCCTAGGAAAGATGTTTTTTGTCATAGTGGATGCATATTCTAAGTGGGTAGTGTATTATTATATCATCCAGCACATCTACAGCTACAATTGAGAGCCTTCCTATCATGTTTGCTACTCATGGTTTGCCTGACATTGTTGTGAGCGACAACGGATCTTGCTTCACAAGTCTTGAGTTCCAGGAGTTCATGAAACTCAATGGCATCAGACATGTGAGATCAGCTCTATTTAAGCCTGTTTCTAATGGTCAAGCAGAGCATGCCGTTCAAACATTCAATCAAAGGATGAAACGTGTAACTCATGGTTCACTCCAGAGACGGTTGTCATGTATATTGCTCAGTTACAGGTCTAGACCTCATACGCTTACTGGGGTTCCTCCTGCTGAACTACTGATGAAGAGAAATCTCAAGACCGGGCTTTCTCTTGTTCATCCTGATTTGAATGATCGTGTTGAAAACAGATGTCAAAGTCAGCAATGATGTCATGATCGTGTTGCCGTGTCCTGTGACATCTGTTTTCCTGTGTCAACGATCCGGTTTATGTACTGAACTATGGTCAAGGTCCAAAGTGGATCGCCGGCACTGTTACAGCCAAGGAGGGTAACAGAGTGTTTATTGTCGAGTTCAAGAATGGGCAAACATGCAGGAAACACCTTGACCAGGTTAAACTGTGGCACACGGATGAACTGGAACCAAGTGAGGAAGATGCAGTCAGTAACCAACCAGTCATTGTTCACTCAACAGAGGACTCTGCTGACATTACTGACTCTGAATCTTCTGTCTCTAATGTGTTCATGACCACTCCCATCAGATCGGCTACTCAGCCCTCAGTCTCAATGGACTCAGAACGCTCGCCCAGTGCCAAAGTTGAACTGAGACGATCAACTCGTGAGAGGAAAACCCCAGACCATCTTAATTTGTAAAAAGACTGTTGTTAAGATTTTAAAAGGGGGATGTTGTTATGTATTAATGCTTGGGGGTCACCAGACACCAGGGGGCGCCACGGTCGGAGGTCATTGGCATGTGGCTTGTGTGCTTGGACACCTGTATATAAGCTGTGTGTCTTTGTCAAGCTGGCACTCTTGGGCTGGAATAAAGATGAATCAAGTTGCACCTGAGTGAGTTTACAGCAACCAGACCCTTGAGTCATTACAACTGCCATTATGATCTGGTTGTGGTCGACAACTATTTGAACCTTCAGGGAGTGAAATCCTTTTCTGTTACGAAAAAGCTCTGTGTCCTGAGAAGGTGCCCGCATGGGGATGTGAGTGCACTGTATTGCTCCCTGCACCCTGGGGAACTTAGCAATGCGGTAGAATGCTCCAGCCCTGTCAGTCTGAGCCTCTGTGGTGATGGGGAAGCTCATAAAGTCCATCCTACATGCGCACAGGGCCTCCGTGACCTGTCTAATGCAGCGATGGGTGGCATAGTGAAACAGAGGGCAAATCTCGACTGCGAGGCCCGAAAGGAACCGGACGCGGAGAAAGACAGTGCCGCGGTGACCTTGACCTTGACCGACACTGATGTCCTGATGGCAGGCTGCATATGTGGCCTGATGTGCTCACATATTTCATTGATCACCACCTTGTGGAAACGCAGTCCCCAAAGGCAGGTGTGCTCAGACACGTCAAGGTAAGACCTCTTTTCATTGTACGTGCGGGGTGTATGGTCTGAACCTCCTCCTCATTCTTGCACATCTTAAATTGGGCACATAATGATGTGCATCACACATTGAGCCATCTGCACTCTGCAGCATCTGCATATTAATCAATGCAGGCTGAGAAATGGCTGGCCCCATTGCAATGAAAGTATAATAGCAATTGATCAGAAGGAATAATTTCCTCACTAAAATACACCTACAGTAAACCCCCAATAGTCCAGAGTCTGAAATTATGTCTGTTGAGTTGGTCACTTCACCTGAGAAGAACTCCAGAGTCAATCCAAACTCCCCCGAAGTTGAAGCAGCCTTTTGAATGAAGCGACCTGTGATTTTAAAAATGGCACCCACACCGCTGGCTTTAGTTCAGAACAGTTCCACTTTTTCCGGGCGTTTTTTTTTTTAGGCGAGCGATATTGTGGGCGATATGTGTGTGAGGTGGTGAAAGTGACGCTGGGCGATCTCCTGGGCGTTTGTTTCGGCAAATGTGATCTTTACGACAAAAAAAAGTGGGCGGGCGGTATTATTGAATCTCGGCGTTACTTCTGTGCGGAAACTAACGCTGGGCGATATTATGGGTGTTGATTTCGCCTATTCTGATGATTCCGCCCAAAAAAGGTGGGCAGGCGGTATTATTTTTTCCCAGCGTTACACACATGGGGAAAGTAACGCTCGGCGATAAGTTTTTGAAAAATGCCCGTCAGTTTCCATTTTGTGGTTAAATGGGCGATATATGGGCGTTATACATCATTTCAGTGGTAAAATGGATGTTAAGTGGGCGTTAAGAACATAAGAACATAAGAATTAGGAACAGGAGTAGGCCATCTAGCTCCTCATAACCTGCTCCGCCATTCAATAAGATCATGGCTGATCTGGCCGTGGACTCAGCTCCACTTACCCGCCCTCTCCCCGTAACCCTTAATTCCCTTATTGGTTAAAAATCTATCTATCTTTGACTTGAATACATTCAATGAGCTAGCCTCAACTGCTTTCTTGGGCAGAGAATTCCACAGATTCACAACCCTCTAGAAGAAATTCCTTCTCAACTCGGTTTTAAATTGGCTCCCCTGTATTTTGAGGCTGTGCCCACTAGATCTAGTCTCCCCGACCAGTGGAAAAAACCTCTCTGCCTCTATCTTGTCTATCCCTTTCATGATTTTAAATGTTTCTATAAGATCACCCCTCATCCTTCTGAACTCCAACGAGTAAAGACCCAGTCTACTCAATCTATCATCATAAGGTAACCCCCTCATCTCCGGAATCAGCCTAGTGAATCGTCTCTGTACCCCCTCCAAAGCCAGTATATCCTTCCTTAAGTAAGGTGGCCAAAACTGCACGCAGTACTCCAGGTGCGGCCTTACCAATACCCTATACAGTTGCAAAAAACGTGGAAAATCTAGCCCCATGGTTTAAGCAATGGCCTATTGTGCAGAATGTACCCACACTTCCATGTCTAAGGGCTTTCCACAGCACACTTAAGTTGTCATTAACTCAAGAAAATTAAGGAGCTCAGTCACAACTTCTTGTTCTGAATCCACTTTGGACGTTGTTTATTAAATTTCTATCACAAAGATAATCTTCACGTTTATCCTGATAATTCTATTCTTTGACCAGGTATTGTCCTGACGAAAAGTCATCGACCTGAAACGTTAACTGTTTTTCTCTCCACAGATGCTACCTGACCCGCTAACATTTCCAGCATTTTCTGTTTTTATTTCAGGTTCCAGCAGCTGCAGTATTTTGCTTTTGTAGTTGCTTGGGTCTGTTATGTCTTTTTGAGCATTAGTACCTTGTCAGTTTTATCCCAGTCTAGTATGGCCTGCCCAGCATCCATTTCCCCTCATGATGGCCATCAGCCTTACCTGTTGTCTCTTATTTTTCTAAATACCATCCATCCTTTGGGTTTAATTTGTTACGCAACTATTTTGAAATTTTATAACACGTTTTACATAATTCAATTTTTTAAGGTTATTTAGAGGGGTTTAAGGGACAACATGGAGGGTTTTGATAAGAGTAGATAGAGATACATTTTTTTCCATTGGCAGGTGGGTTGTCAAATAGAGGACACAGATTTAAGATACTTGGCAAAAGAACTGGGGTGGGATGAGGAGAATTTTCTTTTTATACAGCGAGTTGTTATGATCTGGAATGCACTGCCTGAAAGGGAATTGGATATACTTGAAAAGTAAAAATTTGCAGGGGTATAGGGAAAGAGCGGGGGAGTGGGACTAATTAGATAGCTCTTTCAAAGAGCCGGCACAGGCATGATGTCTTCTGTGCTGTAAGATTCTATGGGGCTGAACTTGGTGGGCTTACCACCCGCTGTCGCCGTATTTTCTGGGCGGTCTCCCCTCCGAGCAAGTTTGGTGGAGGCCTCCCGCCAGTAGGGAGGGAAGACCGCTGGGGACTGCCCGCTGATGTCTGCTGGCACGCAACACGCGTAAGTGTCCTCCCGCCCGCAGAGTTGCGAGTTTGGTCCGGGGCGGGAGTCCGCTGTAGCAGGGGGAAGGACCGCTGCGTGGAGGCAGGTCTAACCTCAACGGTAAGTATGAAGTCCTGCAAAAAAAGGTTAGTACACCTCTTTTCTTTATATTTTTTCCAGCGATTCAGGTGGATGGGGTCCCCTGAAGATTTGCCAATGTTTTTTCTAATTTTGGGGGTAAATTTTAATTTTTTTCTGTTCTCCCTTCCTTGGGCCCGACTCAATCCTTGGCGGTACTTTGCCAAGGATTGCATTTGCCGCCGAGATTGGGAGCTCCCGCCCACTGCCGCCCAGATTCATGGCGTGTCCTTTTTTTGCCGCTGGGCGGTCTTTCCTGGACTATTTCATGAAAGTTCCACCCAAAGTACCATCAGGATCTCAGCGGTCCTTTGGGTGGCACTTGGGCGGAACTTAGCTTCCACGAAGTTTGGGGCCTAAGATTCTGTGGAAAGATGTTAGGGTAGGCAGTCAAAAGCACAATCAAAGAGATGGGTTTCAGGAGGGTTTTCATGGTACGGACGAAAGTAGCAAGGCAGAGGAATTTAGAGAGCCAATTCCAGAGTACAGTCATGTGATTGCTGAAAGCAGTACCACCGATGGTGAATGGGGGGAGAGAGGAGGGGGAGAGATCTACATGGTAGACCAGAGTGGGAAGAGCAGATAGTGAGAACATTGCTGAGGATGGAGAAAAGGTACAGAGGGATTTAAATACAACGCTGAGGATTTTGAAGTCAATGCTCTGGGGGATGGATAGCCAGTGGAGGTTGGGGAGAACGGGGGTGATACGAGTGCAGGACTTGATACAGAGTAGGATATGAACAGCAGAGTTTTGGTAAGTTACAGTTTATGTAGCGCTCAGGAGACCGGTGAGGCGAACTATGGAAGAATCAAGCCAGGAGGTAATAACGATGCTGATGAATGTTTAGGTGGGAATGAGGAAGAGATGTAGGTGTGTGCTATTACAAAGGTGGAGACAGGCGGTTTTGGTAAAAGACTAGATGTTGGGTTTGAAGCTCATCTTTGGGTTGAGGAGAACATGGAGGTTGTGAACTAAAAATTGTAAACCTGAGCATGTGGCCAGAATGGGTGATGGAATTGGTAACATCTTATTTATTTCAACTATCTCTAATTATGGAGAATGCATTGATTGTGTCTTCCTAGTGACTACTTGGAGGAGGTTATCATCGAGCAAATGGATGTTTTATGTTCACACTCTATTTCAGCATCATTAGCATTCTTTAACATGTTAACTTTCAGCTTAGCTCAGTTGGTAACGCTCTTGCTTCTCATTCAGAAGTTTGTGGGTTCAGGCCACACTCCAGGATTTAAGCACATAATCTAAGCTAACAGTTCAGTGCAGTATTACGTTGGGTGTGCCCTTGCTCTATCCTCAGCAATGTTCTCACTCTGCTCTTCGCATTTTTGGTCTACCATGTGCCTCTCTCCCCACCCCCACCCCCACCCTCCCCCCTTGCCCCCCTCCACTTCCCCCATCACCCCTCCACCTCACTCCACTTCCAAACCTCCACTTTCCCACCTCCACCTCTCTCCCTTCACCTCCCCCTCCCACTCCCTGCACACACACCCACCATTGGTGGCACTGCTTTCAGCCATCACATTCCTGTACTCTGGAATTCCTTTTCCAAATTCCTCTGCCTTGCTACCTCCGTCCCTACTGTGAAAAACCTCCTGAAACCTGTTATATATATAAACTTGTATTTACTCTGTACAGCCGCCAGAAAGCTCATCCCCTGGAGTCCCAAGGGATCCCATAATCCTTTGAGAGCACAAGTATTTAAGGAGGCCTCACAGGTTGGAGACCTGCAATAAAAGACTAGGGTCACACTTTACTTTGAGCTCACAGTGTTCAGTCTGGCTCTTTCTCCATACATAACAACTGGCGACGAGATACAGATAGTGAACCCAAAGATGCAGAGAACAGTGGGCATCCTGGAGAAATTCTCGGAGGGAGATGATTGGGAAACTTTTGTGGAGCGACTCGATCAATACTTAGTGGCCAATGAGCTAGATGGGGAAGAGAACGCTGCCAAACGAAGGGCGATCCTCCTCACCGTCTGTGGGGCACCAACATATGGCCTCATGAAGCATCTGCTCACTCCAGCGAAACCCACGGAGAAATCGTATGATCAGAAAGCATTTGAACCCGAAGGAAAGCGTTCTGGTGGCGAGGTACTGGTCCTACAAAAGGTCTGAAGGCCAGGAAGTGGCGAGTTATGTCACCGAGCTAAGACGCCTTGCAGGACATTGCGAATTTGAAGGACATTTGGAGCACATGCTCAGAGACTTTTTGTACTTGGCATTGGCCACGAAACCATACTTAGCAAACTTTTGACTGTAGAGACCCCAACCTTGAGAAAGGCCATAGCGATAGCCCAAGCGTTCATTGCGAACAGTGACAATATGAAGCAAATCTCTCAGCACACAAGTGCTGCTACAAGTACTGTGAACAAAGTGATGTTGTTTTCGAATCGCACCGTACAGGGCAGGTCACACATGCCTGCAGCTACACGTCTGCAGCTGTCTCAGAGTCCACCATCAAGGATGATGAATGCAAGGCCATTAACACGTTGTTGGCGCTGCGGGGGTGATCATCGTTTCTATTCATGCCAATTCAAAGGGTATGTTTTCGAGGGCTGTGGAACAATGGGACACCTCCAACGTATGTGCAGGCGAGCTGCTAATCCTGTTAAACCTGCAAACCACCATGTTGCAGAGGAGGACAGATCCACGGAGGATCACGACGAACAGAGTCTCAGACCAAGGAGGCAGAGGTACATGGGTTGCACACATTCACCACGAATTGTCTCCCGATAATGCTGAATGTTGAATTAAATGGACTCCCGGTGTCAATGGAACTGCACACGGGCGTGAGCCAGTCCATCATGAGCAAAAAGACTTTGGAAAGACTGTGGTGCAACAAGGCCTCAAGGCTAGTCTTAACTCCAATTCATATGAAACTAAGAACTTACACGAAAGAACTGATTCCTGTAATTGGCAGTGCTACCGTAAAGGTCTCCTACAATGGAGCGGTGCACAAGCTACCATTCTGGGTGGTACCGGGCGATGGTCCCATGCTGTTCGGCTGGAGCTGGCTGGGAAAGAAACGTTGGAACTGGGACAACGTCCGAGCGCTATCGCCCTCTGACGACACTTCGTGTGCCCAGATCTTTAAAAAGTTCCCTTCGCTGTTCGAATCAGGCATTGGGAAATTCCAAGGAGCAAAAGTGAAGATCCACCTAATTCCGGGGGCGCGACCCATCCATCACAAGGCGAGAGCAGTACCATACATGATGAGAGAAAGGGTAGAGATCGAGCTCGACCGGCTGCAACGAGAGGGCATCATTGCACTGATCAAGTTCAATGAGTGGGCCAGCCCGATCGTTCCTATCCTCAAGGGAGACGGCACCGTCAGAATCTGTGGCGATTACAAAGTAACTGTCAATCGTTTCTCCCTGCAGGACCAATACCCACTACCAAAGGCTGATGACCTCTTTGCAACAATGGTGGGAGGAAAGACGTTCTCGAAGCTGGATCTGACTTCAGCCGACATGACGCAGAAACTGGAGGAATCATCGAAGGGCCTCACCTGCATCAACACGCACAAAGGTCTTTTTATTTATAAAAGATGCCCGTTTGGAATTCGATCAGCGGCGGCGATATTCCAGAGAAACATGGAAAGACCACAGCGTGGTCTTCCAGGACAACATCTTGGTCATAAGTCGGAACACAGCCGAGCATCTGCAGAACCGGGAGGAGGTTCTTAGTCGACTCAACGGCGTGGGGCTCAGGTTAAAATTTCCTGGTGCCTGAAGTGGAGTTCTAGGGAAGGAGGATTGCGGCAGACGGCATCAGGCCCACCAACGCGAAAACAGAGGTAATCGAGAACGTGACGGAGCTGCGGTCATTTCTGGGAGTCCTGAACTACTTTGGTAACTTCTTACCGTGTCTCAGTACACTGTTAGAACAACTGCATGTCTTACTACAAAAAGGGGACGAATGGGTTTGGGGCAAAAGCCAAAAAAATGCCTTTGTAAAAGCGAGAAAATTGTTATGCTCAAAACAAATTGCTTGTGTTGTATGATCCATGTAAGCGTTTAGTACCAGCATGTGATGCATCGTCATATGGTTTCGGGTGGGTATTGCAACAAGCTAATGATTTCAGGAAACTGCAACCAGTTGCTTACGCATCCAGGAGTCTGTCGAAGGCTGAGAGAGCCGACAGCATGATTGAGAAAGAAGCGTTAGCGTGTGTCTATGGGGTAAAGAAAATGCATCAACACCTGTTTGGGCTAAATTTCGAATTGGAAACTGACCATAAGCCACTTATATCCCTGTTCTCCGAGAGTAAAGGAATAAATACCAACACATCGGCCTGCATCCAGAGATGGGCGCTCACATTGTCCACATACAACTGCGCCATCCGCCACAGGCCAGGCACAGAAAACTGTGCCGATGCTCTCAGTCGACTGCCATTTCCCACCACGAGGGTGGAAATGACGCAGCCCGCAGATCTAGCCATGGTTATGGAAGCATTTGAGAGTAAGCAATCACCCGTCACTGCCCGGCAGATCAAAACCTGGACAAGCCAGGACTCCTTATTATCTCTAGTCAAAAGCTGTGTGCTTCACGGGAGCTGGTCCAGTGTCCCAGTGGAAATGCAGGAAGAGATAAAGCCGTTCCAGCGGCGCAAAGATGAAATGTCTATACAGGCAGACTGCCTACTGTGGGGCAATCGAGTAGTGGTTCCCAAGAAGGGCAGAGACACTTCATCAGTGACCTCCACAGTACCCACCCAGGCATTGTAACGATGAAAGCGATAGCCAGATCCCACATGTGGTGGCCCGGTATCGATGCGGACTTAGAGTCCTGCGTTCACAGATGTAATACATGCTCGCAGTTAAGCAATGCACTCAGGGAGGCGCCGCTAAGTTTATGGTCTTGCCCCTCCAAACCGTGGTCTAGGGTACACATCGACTATGCAGGCCCGTTCTTGGGTAAAATGTTCCTTGTGGTTGTAGACGCGTACTCCAGGTGGATTGAATGTGAGATAATGTCGGCTAGCACGTCCGCTGCCACGACTGAAAGCCTGCGGGCCATGTTTGCCACACACGGCCTATCCAATGTCCTGGTGAGCGACAACGGGCCGTGTTTTACCAGTGCTGAGTTCAAAGAATTCATGACCCGTAACGGGATCAAACGTGTCACATCTGTCCCGTTTAAACCAGCATCCAAAGGTCAGGCAGAGAGAGCAGTGCAAACCATCAAGCAAGGCTTGAAGAGGGTAACTGAAGGCTCACTGCATACTCGCCTATCCCGAGTCCTGCTTAGCTACCGCACGAGACCCCACTCACTCACTGGGATCCCACCTGCTGAACTGCTCATGAAAAGAGCACTTAAGACGAGGCTCTCATTAGTTCACCCTGATCTACATGAACAGGTAGAGAGCAGGCGGCTTCAACAAAGTGCAAACCATGATAGCGCAAATGTGTCACACGAGATTAAAATCAATGATCCTATATTTGTATTAAATTATGGACAAGGTCCCAAGTGGCTTCCCAGCACTGTCGTGGCCAAAGAGGGGAGCAGGGTGTTTCAGATCAAACTTTCAAATGGACTCATTCATCGGAAACACTTGGACCAAATCAAACTCAGATTCACGGACTGTCCTGAACAACCCACCTTGGACCCTACCTTTTTTGACCCCCTCAACGTACACACCAGTGGCAACCGGCACCACGGTTGACCACGAAGCAGAACCCGTCATCCACAGCAGTCCAGCAGGGCCTAACACACCAGGCAGCCCAGCAAGGCCAGCTGCACAGCAGCCCAGCGAGGGCCCAACACATGATTCAACAACACCAGCTTTCACACCGAGACGATCAACCAGGGCAAGAAGGGCCCCAGATCGACTCACATTGTAAATAGTTACACTATTTACTTTGGGTGGGGGGAGGGCCCTTGGGAGCACAGGTATTTAAGGAGGCTTCACAGGTTGGAGAGGCACTCTGGAGGCCTGCAATAAAAGACTACAGTCACACTTTACTTTGAGCTCACAGTGTTCAGTCTGACTCCTTCTCCATACATAACAAAACCCATCTCTTTGATTGTGGTTTTGGCCACTTACCCTAACATTGTTCCATAAAATGAGGGAGTGCACAATTTGTCTGCCATGTTTTCCTACAAAACGGTCACTACACTTCAAAAGTAATTAATTAACTGCTAAAAACTTTGGGACATGTTCAGGACATAAGTGGGAACTCTTTCTTTCACCTCTTCTCTAACTTCTCTCTTACAGTTACTGTATTAAATCGAGGTCTTATTGTAATGTTTTGTGCCACTTCCGGGTTCCTCTGTCCACCCTTTTAATGTGTTTCTGAATGTTCTTTACTCAGCTCAATGGTTTCACTTGAGAATGTGTAAAGAAGGGTTGCGAATGTGGTAGATGGATAGAGAATGTGTCAAAAGGATGGAGATAGGGAATCATGGGAAAATAGCTAAAGAAATGTCAAGATGCAGACAACTGCAGAATCGACAGAAAAAAAAGGGGTTACCAAGAGTTGAGGTTGAGGTTAAACACGGGTCATGAGAAAGACGCAAGGCGGCACAAAGAGAGAAAGCAATCCTAGATAGGAGGAGAAAAGTAATGGCGACGCGGAGGGATAGGGAAATTGTGTAAAACTAAATCGCGGGGCGACGCGAGGAATTGTGTAAAACTAAATCGCGGGGCGACGCGAGGAATTGTGCAAGGATAAAAGGAATTGTGTAAGGATAAAATATTTCTTTACTGCGGGAATGGGCAATCATGGATCCAAAAATAGAGCCGGCCAAAGAAAAAAATTAATTAATAAGCTTTGTTGAATGAAGAGAGACTTTTGTGAATGTCTGTCGTTGAGTGAGAGTCCTTGTGTAATTTTTTGACTGCGGAACGAATTTTTATGTTTTCATGTTTCTAAAATCCTGTTTGGAAGAGTGGAGCAGCTGTTTGTTTATTTTAGCTCCACCCACTTCTCCAAACAGAGTGAAAGTTTTTTCAACCCTTTGTAGTGTTGTCCTGTATGTGGGAAGTTTTAAGACATTTTAAGTTAGGAACGCAGGTGTGGATATATTCGGATGATAAGTTACGGGGCTAGGAAATGCACAAAGGATAGGTTTGTTGAGTAAAAGATAAAAAATACATGGTCCCGGTGGTTGAAAATTTTATTTATTTGACACGCTCACTTACTTGTCGAAAGAAAACATGCAGTGATTGATTACATTGGGTTGAAAGACATAAATTTAGTCTAGGAATGAGATAAAGAATGCCTTTTAAAAAAAGCTTCTAGCTCAAAAAAAAGTTTTAAATAAAGATTGAAATTACAAAATTTGAATTGGGATTTTGAGATATTAAGAGAAGGCACAGCAAAATACTGAGGTGGATTCAAACTAAAAAAAATTATTATATTGAATCTGATCTCTTAAAGAAAATAGGAGATATAAAACTAAAAGGTTTGGAAACAATCTAGAAATACCTTCAGGGATCAGGTCAAACTCCCGGGCGAGTGGCGAGCTAGTTGCGAAGGTGTAAAAGGGACTTTTGAAAAATGTTAAAAACAGCAAGCTTTAGCAGTTTAGAAGAGACATTTTAATGACTTTGAAACTGGAGCATTTTGAGATAACGAAAAGCAGCCCTCAAAGCCTACGTTGCGATGGAAAAAGACACACTAGTTGATATAGGCTGTGAAAAAGATATTGGTTTAATTGGAAAAAAGAAGAATTTGAAGTAGTAAAAGACACTCTCCATTGATAATGATTTTAAATTACGAGAAAGCTTCACTGCAGTTTGAAAGATTTCCAAAATGGACATTGTTTATCAAGAAAAGTCCCGAACAGTCTAAACAAGCCGGAGGGTTTTGAAAATAACGAGGAGAAAAGATCTCAGCTATGCAAACTCAGCACAGAAAAAAAAAACTGGGAATTAGAGAATCTTACTGAATTTTTAAATTCTTATAGAAAATGGAACTGGCACGGATGTTTAGATTTTGTGCTGAGAGAGAAATAAAACACAAGATTTGGCCAATGAACGGGACCGTAAAATAAAACGAAATGTTAGAATGTACACAGCGTGTGTGAAAATTGGATTTCAGTAAACAAAATAGCTCTTAAAAATGTGTGGTCTCGTTTTAAATCAATCAAAAAAAAATCTTTGGCAATTAGAAGTTAAGAAAACATTGGAGTTTACTCTAAAATGCCGTCTTTCCTGATGAGAAGACTTTTAATATGACGGCTTTACTAATGATTTCTGCTGTTTTAACGGATTCCTAATTTCTAAGAAAGTTTTGAAGGCACAAAGACTTAAAAAAAAAGAATTTTTCGGATGATTACATGAAGTCACGTAATGACATCAGGCTTTCTTACAAACCTGTAAAGGAGTTAACCCTTTCCATTGACAGCTGTTTTATACTGGACATTATTAATTTGGATTTCTTAATAGAATAAAAAAGACTCACCTAACAGAGGAAATGGTGCGATAGTCAGAATAAAAATAAAAACAGAACTAGCCTATGTAATAATACTCGCCTGATACAAATAAAAGAAAGATCCTCAAACAAAACAAATTCAAGAGTTAAAAGCTAAGATAAATAAGCTGGAAGAGATTTTTTTAAAAACGGGGCCAGACGGATAGTGCAGTGCGCAGCCATAGCACCATCACCTATGGCAATAGAGCCAATGTATCCCATGGTGGGTAAGTGTAGTCTACAAACCCAACCTAACCTTACCTCCGATTTCACAGAGTGACCGCAACATGCATGGATAAAAGATGAGTAGACCAGAACCTAACACCTGGTGACGACCAGGCTATCTGTTTAAAATTTGCAGATAAAACACTCACCGAGATGGGACCGCAGCGGCTACTTCGACTCTGGAGACTCAGGATACTGGGGACCTTAAGGCCCACGCAAGCACTGGATAATACAGATGGACTACGAGAGATATAGCACACGCAGGAAAGACACAACTACATGAACTAGCTTTGTTTAATTGGACTGCCGAAATATGCATCCCAGCAGCCAAGGACTGGAGCAAGGACAGAACTTATTTTAACGCATGACTATGTATAGTGTATTAAGTAAGGTGGTAATGCAGCAGGCTGCCGATGCCGTGGGCGCCAGTAGATTCCGAGGACAGGAGCAAGTTCATAGGATCAAAAGGGGAAGGGCGCAGAAATCCAACTGGATGGAATTTCAGTTCGAGAAGCTCATGCCTGGGCGGACGAAGCTGCAAACAAGCAGCCAAACCCACCCGCAAGAAACAGAAGGGTGGGAACAGAACGGAGCAAAAAGGAGGTGGGACCCCAGGATGTTTAGGAAAACTGGCCAGTGGGATAAAATAAAGACCAAGGGAGGTCTCTGGAATATAAGGTGTATGTCCTGAAGCGTGACACGGTTATAACACGGAGAAGCCGGTATTGATCATGCGCAACGCAAACAAGAAGAAATTACAACCTAAAAGGGGGGGCTAGTAATAAAAGAATCTAAAGAAAGGATATAATTTGGGGTGCGTCAGCGACTACTTAACCTAAATCTAATGGATATAATTTTTCCTAGCTTCTGTGGGAATGAAACTATAAGTCTATACCAGAACCTGGCACAACGGATCCTTGAAGGCCCGGAACCCACGACCCTGAGATTTAATGTCAGAAATGGAACAGGGCAAGGTCGAACAAAAAGGGGAATACTGGAAACACTAGGCATGGGTTATGCGGCAGGGGTTACGACGATGAATTCCATAGGCCTGTATGCAATATATGACCGGGTTAACAACTTAATGGCGTAGTCTTGAGTGGTTTAGTGGGGAGGGACTTGGATAACCAAGCCCTACATGTGCAGTGGGGAGATGGTGCAGAAGGGGAACTGTTACAGGTGGCCCATACATTACAGAAACATGCCAAGACAATAAAATTGATCCACGCAATGGGGAAAGATATAAGTAAACGATTACAGGCTGAGATAGTTTGCTCCAGGTATGGGGCCTGGATATTAAGTGAGGTACAACATAATTTGGTGCAACTCCAGAATGGAGACATACCAGATTGGATTCCAAACAGCATTCTTAACAATTGGACTCTAGATAAAAAAATGAATAACACATGCGAGGTACGAAGGAATAGTCACACATGGGTGCCGAAATTCAGATATATTACTGGGCGGGTGAATATGATCGGATTTATGTTGTCCACACCACAGTATGATGTAACATATCAGATCGATAATATTGGTGAAGTGAGAAACCAAACTCGGTTACGTTACCATCAGCCTGCCAGACGGGTGGTTAAAATTAACAATAATATCAAAGGCATTGACATAACTGACTGCTATAAAGTTAACCAAGTGGTTTTATGTCGAGGTATGCCACAAATGACGAATGATGATTGCAGATTCCACCAAACAAACGGATGCATGCTGAGTATCACTCCTTTCAAACACGATTCCGAAACAATCGCTGCTCCACAAGGGAATGGAGCACAGGAGCAGCCAACCCGACGATTAACACCAGGGGAGGAGTCACCCCCTGTGTCATCACCAACCCTAACTTCTGTTTCAGGCCCATGGGAAAAATAGATGTAAATGGATACCACATATATCCAGAGACAACAGAAATCATCCACGGAACAATCACGGATATCCTCCGAGAAGGGTACGAAGAGGCGGTATGGGAACTGCAAGGCAAACAGATACCGGAACTAAATGAGGAACAATTACGTTTGGTGCAAGGAATCCAGAATCAAAGACGACAGTATGTCCGGCTGATGGAAGAAATAGACAACTTACAGAGAGACACTAACGCAATGCTGGCTGATCAGCCCTGGTACTCAAAGCTGTGGGACATTGGACTTAATATTCAAATTCACCCATGGATATGAATAATATCACATGTACTTGTAGTAATACAGGGTCTGGTTCTGATGGTCATGATGGGATTAACATATGCACGAATTAAACAGGCCAAACGATAAGTCAGGGCACGCACTATGATTAAGGCCATAAGGGATGAAAATTTAAGCAGTCCTACAGGAAGGACTTACCTTATAAAGCTCTGTGGGAGGGTTTCAGGAGGTCCTGAAGCTTGGGAGATGGCCACCCAGGTGAACGAACCTATCTGGAACTTGCCTACAGGGAGATAGTTCTTGGGAAATATGGCCAGCTTGGCGTATAGCCAAGGGCCAAAACGGGGGAATTGTAAGAGAAATTTGGCATTAGGGGTACCAGCGGGACAAGGGTTAAAGTGCTGGTTCCTGCACTGGCCCATAAGGAGGTAAAAGGCCTCTCTTCGGCCTTGTACCAAGGCTCCAGAAATTATCAATTCAATAATATTCCGACAGGATACGGTGTGAGAACCTAAACAGACATTGATAAGACCTTACGAAGAGGCTCGAGGCGGACTCACAGACAACAAGGAGGATCAGGAAAGAGAGTGCGAACGGCTGAATGCGATACTCCTGGAATAAGCACCAGGGTTATCATGGAATGATAAAAGGGGGGGAATGAGAATGTGTAAAGAAGGGTTGCGAATGTGGTAGATGGATAGAGAATGTGGCAAAAGGATGGAGATAGGGAATCATGGGAAAATAACTAAAGAAATGTCAAGATGCAGACAACTGCAGAATCGACAGAAAAAAAAGGGGGTGACCAAGAGTTGAGGTTGAGGTTAAACACGGGTCATGAGAAAGACGCAAGGCGGCACAAAGAAAGAAAGCAATCCTAGATAGGAGAAAAGTAATGGCTTTTACTGATAAGGAGGAAGGGAAACTAATTGGGTTCTTTACTGATAAGGGAAGACAGTGTAGCGAAGCTATAACTAACCTGACCCTGACACCAGCCCTAATTGGGAGACTTTCTTGCCTGCCATTGGACGTACCCGGGGGGGGAGGCAGAAAGGGATTGGATAGACCAAGTGCTAATCAAATGTGTTCTGTTTTGAAAATGTATAACTGTTGTTGTTTCGCGCTGAAAAGGGGCTTGTCCAGAGGAAGGTAAACAGGCTCTGATTGAGAGTGTTCCTTTGTCTTGACAAGTCCCGGCCGGAGAATCTTCAATAAAGGTCCTTTACAGAAAAGGCAAGATGTTTGCGTCAGTGTATTCGCTGAAACAGATTGAGGGAAAAAGAATCCGTATTAACACACTCACCTGGAATGATTTGTTGTTTCCCACAGTGTTCATTTCTTTATCCTCCCAGACATCGATGTCATCTCCTTTCCTGCCTACTTTCTCTTTCCCGAAACACTTTACCGCTGCACTAGATATTTTTTTATCGCATTCTGAGTACTGATGAGGACGATGGTTCCTCTGGCGAGTACAGCCAGAGCCATGTCCATGGCACCACAGGTGGCTCAACTGTACAAGGGGGGAGGAGTAAGATAGGGAAAGCAATAGTGGTAGAGGATTCGATAGTTAGGGGAGCAGACTGGTGTTTCTGTAGCCACAGACGTGACTCCAGGATGGTATGTTGCCACCCTGGTGCCAGGGTTAAGGATGTCACTGAGCCTAGGTAGAAAGAGGGATGAGGTCCTGCAGGCAGATTTTAGAGAGCTAGGAAAGAGATTAAAAAGCAGGACCACAAAGGTAGTAATGTCTGGATTACTCCCGGTGCCACGCGCGAGTGATTATAGAAATAGGAGGATAGAGCAGATGAATGCGTGGCTGGAGAGATGGTGCAGGAGGGAGGACTTCAGATTCCTGGGGCATTGGGGTCGGTTTTGAGGGAGGTGGGATCTGTACAGGCCGGACAGGTTGCACCTCAACATAGCGGTACCAATATCCTCCTGGGAGGAGTTGCTAGTGCTGTTGGGGAAGGTTTAAACTAAGTTGGCAGGGGGTTGGCACCAGAATGTAGCATTAGAAAGGAGAAACAAAGGGCACAAAGAATTGGGAGAGTTGGATAGCACTAAAGTAAGAAATAATAATGTATTAGATGGGGTCAGACAAAAAGAGACCACAGGATGGTCTAAGATCAGTTTACAGTCTATGTATGTAAACAAGGTTGGTGAGCTGCAGGTGCAAATAGCCACATGGGAATATGATGTCATGGCAATAACGGAGACCTGGCTCAAAAAAGGGCAGGATTGGATATTAAATATTTCTGGATATAGGGTGTTCAGGAAAGATAGTGAAGGAAAGATAGGAGGTGGTGTGGCAGAATTGGTTAAGGAGAATGTTACAGGCTGGAGTGAGAAGATGTCCTGGAGGGGCCAAGGACAGAATCTATATGGCTAGAGTTAAGAAATAAAAGAGGTGCCAGTACACTACTAAAAGTTTACTATAGGTCACCAACTGGTGGGAAATTATGGAGGAGCAAATTTGCAGAGAAATTACAGAGAGATGCAAGAACTATAGAGTAGTGATAATGGGGGACTTCAACTATTCTAATATAGACTGGGATAGTAATAGTGTAAAGGGCAGAGAGGGGGAATAATTTCTGAAATGTGTTCAGAACTTTCTTGATCAGTATGTTTTCGGCCCAACGAGGAAGGAGGCATTGCCGGATCTGCTTCTGGGAATGAAGTAGGTAAAGTGGAGCAAGTGTCATTGGATGAACATTTAGGGAACAGTAATCATAGTATCATAAGGTTTAGATTAGCTATGGAAAAGGACAGGGAGCAATCTAGAGTAAAAATATTTAATTGGAGGAAGGCCAATTTCAGTGGGATGAGAATGGATCTGGCCCAGGTAAATTGGAATCAAAGATTAGTAGACAAAACTTTAGTGGAACAATGGGCTACATTTAAAGAAGAAATAGTTCGGGTACAGTCGAGGTACATTCCCACGAAGAGGAAAGGCAGGGCAACTAAAGTCTGAGCTCCCCAGATGACAAAAGAGATAGAGAGTCAGATGAAGCAGAAAATATCATCATAGGCAGTCCCTCAAAATCGAGGATGACTTGCTTCCACTCTAAAAGTGAGTTCTCAGGTGGCTGTACAGTCCAATGTGGGAATTACAGGCTCTGTCACAGATGGGGCACACAGTGATTGAAGGAAAGGGTGGGTGGGGAGCCTGGTTTGCCACACGCTCCTTCCGCTGTCTGCGCTTGGTTTCTGCCTGCTCTTGGCGACGAGACTCAAGGTGCTCAGCGCCTTCCCGGATGCTCTTCCTCCACTTTGGGCGGTCTTGGGGCAGAGATTCCCAGGTGCCAGTGGGGATGTTACACTTTATCCTCTGCCCACCTGGGGCTTGCTTACCGTGTAGGAGTTCCGAGTAGAGCACTTGCTTTGGGAGTCTCGTGTCGGGCATGCGGATGATGTGGCCTGCCCAACGGAGCTGGTCGAGTCTGGTCAGTGCTTCAATGCTGGGGATGTCGGCCTGAGCGAGAACACTGACGTTAGTGGATTTGCAGGATCTTGTGGAGGCAGCGCTGGTGGTACTTCTCCAGCGCTTTGAGGTGTCTGCTGTATATAGTCCACGTCTCTGAGCCATATCGGAAGGCAGGTATCACTACTGCCCTGCAGACCATAAACTTGGTGCCAGATTTGAGGTCCCGGTCTTCAAACACTTTCTTCCTCAGGTGACCGAAGGCTGCGCGCAAGACAGATGTCAGGTCAAGAATACATCTGAGAATCAGGCTAAATATAGAAAGTTCAGAGGAGAAGTGAAAAAGAAAATAAGAGAGGCAAAGAGAGGGTATGAGAATAGAATGGCAGCTAACATAAAAAGTAATCCAGAAGTCTTCTATAGACATATAAATAGTAAACAGAAGGGGTGGTGCCAATTAGGGACCAAAAAGGAGACCTACGCACGGAAGCAGAGGGTATGTCTAATGTACTAAATGAGTACATTGCAGCTGTCTTCACCAAGGAAGAAGATGCTGCCATTGACATAGTGAAGGAGGTGGTAGATGATATACTGGATGTGATAAATATTGATAAAGAAAAGGTACTAGAAAGGCTGGAGAAACTTGAAGTTAAGTCATCAGAACCAGATGGGATGCATCCTAGGAGGCTAAGGAAAGTGAAGGAAGAAATTGCGGAGGCACTGGCCATAACCTTCCAATCCTCCTTAGAAACGGGGGTGGTGCCAGAGGACTGGAGAATTGCAAATGTTACACCCTTGTTCAAAAAAGGGTGTAAAGATAAATCCAGCCACTATAGGCCAGTCAGTTTAACCTCAGTTGTGGGGAAGCTTTTAAAAACAATAATCAGGGACAAATTCACAGTCACTTGGACAAGTGTAGATTAATTAAGGAAAGCCAGCACGATTTGTTAAAGGCAAATCGTGCTTAACCAACTTGATTGAGTTTTTTGATGAGGTAACAGAGGGTTGATGAGGGCAATGCGATTGATGTCCTGTACATGGATTTCCAAAAGGTGTTTTATAAAGTGTCGCATAATAGGCTTGCCGGCAAAGTTGAAGCCCATGGAATAAAAGGGACAGTGGTAGCCTGGATACGTAATTGGCCAAGTGACAGGAAACAGAGAGTAGTGGTGAACGGTTGTTTTGCAGACTGGAGGAAGGTACACAGTGGTGTTCCCCAGGGGTCGGTTCCAAGACCACTGCTTTTCATGATATATATTAATGACTTGGACATGGGTGTACAGAACACAATGTAAAAATTTGCAGATGACACAAAACTTGGAAGTATAGTGAACAGTGAGGAGGAGAGTGATAGACTTCAGGAAGACATTGACAGGCTGGTGAAATGGGCAGACACATGGCAGATGAAATTTAACGCAGTAAAGTGTGAAGTGATACATTTTGGTAGAAAAAATGAGAGGACATATAAACTAAATGGTACAATCCTAAAGGGAGTGCACGAACAGAGAGACCTGGGGGTATGTGTGCATAAATCATTGAAGGTGGCAAGGCAGGTTGAGAATCATCATCATAGGCAGTCCCTCGGAATCGAGGAAGAATTGCTTCCACTCTTAAAATGAGTCCTTAGATGGCTGAACAGTCCAATACGAGAGCCACAGTCCCTGTTACAGGTGGGACAGAGAGTCGTTGAGGATAAGGGTGGGTGGGACAGGTTTGCCGCACGCTCTTTCCGCTGCCTGCGCTTGATTTCTCGAGCTGTTCAGCGCCCTCCCGGATGCACTTCCTCCACTTAGGGCGGTCTTTGGCCAGGGACTCCCAGGTGTCAGTGGGGATGTTGCACTTTATCAGTGAGGCTTTGAGGGTGTCCTTGTAACGTTTCCTCTGCCCATCTTTGGCTCGTTTGCCGTGAAGGAGGTCTGAGTAGAGCCCTGTGGCCGAGGAGCTCCTCCTGGAGTCACAGTGCGAATTTCGTCCCCTACGGGGCACAACAGACATGATTTTTGCAGGTTGAGACAGAAGTTAAATGGCTTACGGGATCCTGGGCTTCATAAATAGAGGTACAGAGCACAAAAGTGTGGAAATTATGATGAACCTGTATAAAACACTGGTTCGGCCCCATCTGGATTATTCTGTCCAATTCTGGGCACCACACTTTAGGAAGGACGTGAAGGCCTTAGAAAAGGTGCAGAAAAGATTTACGAGAATTATTCCAGAGATGAGGGACTAGAGTTGCGTGGATAGACTGGAGAAGCTGAGGTTGTTCTCCTTGGAGCAGAGAAGGTTGAGAGGAGACTTGATAGAAGTGTTCAAAATCATGAGGGGTCTGGACTGAGTAGACAGAAAGAAACTGTTCCCATTAGAGGGAGGGTCAAGAACCAGAGGCCACAGATTTAAGGTAACTGGCAAAAGAACCAAAGGCGACATGAGGAAAAACCTTTTTACACAGCAAGTGGTTAAGATCTGGAATTCACTACCTGAACGGGTGGTAGAGGCAGACTCGATTTTATCTTTGAAAAGGGAGTTGGATAAGTGTCTGAAGGAAATAAAATGGTAGGGCTACAGGGAAACGGCAGTGGAGTGAGACTAGCGGTCTTGGCGGGCCGAATGGCCTTCTTCCAGCTGTACCATAAGAATTAGGAGCAGGAGTGGGCCATTCGGCCCCTTTACCCTACTCCGCCATTCAATGAGATCATGGCTTATCTTTTACCTCAACACTTTCCTGCACTGTCCTCATATCCCCGAATCAATCGATCTCTGTCTTGAACATGCTCAAAGGCTGAGCCTCCACAGCCCTCTGGGGTAGAGAATTCCAAAGATTCACCACCTTCTGAGTGAAGAAGTTTCTGCTCATCTCAGTCCTACATGGCCGACCCCTTATTCTGAGACTCTAACCATTCAAGTCCCCAAGCAGTGGTTCTCTCCTAGGGGACTTGGGGGTCTGCAGAAACTTTCTAGGGTGTCCGGGATCAATCCCTCAGTCAGTGATGACAAATCAGCCGGCGCGTTCGACTTGGCCCAGCCCTGCGGCATCGGACCCTGAGCGTTACCATGGCAGCGGCGGCGGCTGTGCGCTGCAGGAGGAAGGGCAAAGACAGCAGGCGCTTGATTGACAGCCAATCAGCTGCGAGGTTCTTTGATTGACATCGGCTCACAGGTCTAGCAGTTAATTGATAGCAGAGCCAGCCAATCACAACAAGAAGTGACGGGGAGCAGCCAATGGATGAGCAAGGAAGGCGGTATCGCGGCCGCCATTTTATGGAGTCGAGTATGGGCACCGCGCCTTCCTCCTTCACTCGGGGCCCCGCGCCTCCTTTTTCCCCCCGGGGCCGGAGCTGTGTTGTGACGGTACTGAGCCCCCGCCTGCGCGGCGGGGATGGTGAAGCTCTCCGCAGGGAAACTGCCCCCGGAGGTGCGGCGGGGCCAGGTGCAGCCGGTCGGCAGAGTCAGCGAGTGCGATAAGGTGGGGGGAAGGAGAGAGTGACCGGGAGAAGGAGAACTGAGAGGCATGGGAGAGAGAGATTGAGGTACAGAGAAGGAGATGGGGAATGTTGATGCAGGGAGAGAGGGGAATGGGAGAGAAAGATGGGGTACAGAGAGGGGAATGGGAGAGAGAAAGAATGGGGTACAGAGAGGGGAATGGGTGAGAGATGGGGTACAGAGAGGGGAATGGGTGAGAGATGGGGTACAGAGAGGGGAATGGGTGAGAGATGGGGTACAGAGAGGGGAATGGGTGAGAGATGGGGTACAGAGAGGAATGGGTGAGAGATGGGGTACAGGGAGGGGAATGGGTGAGAGGTGGGGTGGGTGCAGGGAGGGGAATGGGTGAGAGATGGGGAATGGATGAGAGATGGGGTGCAGGGAGAGGAATGAGAGAGATGGGGTGCAGGGAGAGGAGTGGGAGAGAGATGGGATGGAGGGAGAGGAGTGGGAGAGAGATGGGATGGAGGGAGAGGAATGTGAAGAGGGGTGGGGTGGAGGGAGGGGAATGTGAAGAGGGGTGGAGTGGAGGGAGGGGAATGTGAAGAGGGGTGGAGAGAGGTGGGGTGCAGGGAGGGGAATGGGAGGGAGAAATGGGGTACATGAGAACATTAGAAATAGCAGGAGTATGCTATTTGGCCCCTCGAGCCTGCTCCGCCATTCAATAAGGTCATGGCTAATCTGATCTTGTCCCCAACGCCACTTCTCTGCCTGCTCCCCATAACCCTTGACTACTTTATCATTGAAAAATCTGTCGATCTCCACCTTAAATATATTCAATGACCCAGCCTCCATAGCTCTCTCGGGTAGAGAATTCCAAAGATTCACGACCCTCTGAGAAAAGTCATTCCTCCTCATTTCCGTTTTGAATGGGTGACCTCTTGTGAAACTATGCCCCTAGTTCTAGATTACCCACGAGGGGAAACATCCTCTGCATTTACCCTATCAAGCCCCCTTAGAATCTTACACATTTCAATAAGGTCACCTCTATCTTCTAAACTCCAATGTGTATAGGCCCAACCTGCTCAAACTTTTCAGAGAGAGAGATGGGGTACAGAGAGAGGAATGGTGGAGAGATGGGGTACAGAGAGAAGAATGGGAGAGAGATGGGGTACAGAGAGAGAGATGGGGTACAGAGAGAAGAATGGGAGAGAGATGGGGTACAGAGGATTGGGAGAGATAGATGGGGTACTGAGAGGAATGGAGAAGGGGAATGGGAGAGAGATGGGAATGAAAGATGGGGTACAGGTGTTGATACTGGATTCTTTTCCCTTCAATCTGTTTCAGCGAATTCACTGACACACGAACACTTTTAGTCTTAGCAACATAAGACCTTTATTCTGTAGATTCTCCGGCCGGGACCTTTTAAGATAAAGGGAACACTCTCGAGCCTGTCCACCTTTCTCCTGATAAGTCCCGTAACAGTACAAAAGCTCAACACTTATACATTGTTACAGCAGAACACATTTGAGTGACACTCAGTTTATACAATCGTTGGTCGATTTCCCCCATAGCATACCCAATTGCAGGCTAACAACTCTTTGACATAGGGCAGGCTCCAGGGATGTGTTTATTGTTTTGATTTTCAAAGCATTTCCCTATTTCATGGCTGGATATAGCAGCCCTTCGTCTGACTCATGTCTGACTTTTGCTTTTTCGCGTAACTCGTGTTTGACCACAACTCTGAGTAATCCTTTGTTTGTGTCGACAGGGCAAATATCGCAGCTGGACAATTTCTCTTGGCCATTTTCCCATGATCCCTTACTAACACATTCTCAAACCTTCTATCTACATTCTCACAGGGAGGGGAATAGAATGGAGATGGGGTACATAGAGGAATGAGTTTAAAGCATACCAAGCTTAAAGGAGACTGAAGGCATGAGGGCAGAGTTGACTAAAATGGACTGGGAAAATAGATTAATGTGTAGGACAGTTGATGAACAGTGGTGTACATTTATGGAGATATTTCATTTACTTTCAAGAAAAATATATTACATTGAGGAGGAAAGGGTGTAAGAGAAAAGATAGCCATCCGTGGCTAACTAAAGAAATAAAGGGACGGTATTCAATCCAGAACTAGTGGTCACAGTTTAAGGATAAGGGGTAAGCCATTTAGGACTGAGATGAGGAGAAACTTCTTCACCCAGAGAGTGGTGAACCTGTGGAATTCTCTACCACAGAAAGTTATTGAGGCCAATTCACTAAATATATTCAAAAAGGAGTTAGATGTAGTCCTTACTACTAGGGGGATCAAGGGGTATAGCGAGAAAGCAGGAATGGGGTACTGAAGTTGCATGTTCAGCCATGAAGTCATTGAATGGCGGTGCAGGCTCTAAGGGCCGAATGGCCTACTCCTGCACCTATTTTCTATGTATCAAAAACAAGGGCATACAAAGTGGCCAAAACTAGTGGGAGAACAGAAGATTGGGAAGCTTTTAAAAGCCAGCAAAGAATGACTAAAAAAATGATTAAGAAAGGGAAAATAGACTATGAAAGTAAACTAGCACGAAATATAAAAACAGATAGCAAGTGTTTCTATAGGTATATAAAAATGAAGAGTGGCTAAAGTAAATGTTGGTCCCTTAGAGGACGAGACCGGGGAATTAGTAATGGGGAACATGGAGATGGCAGAAACTCTGAACAAATATTTTGTATCAGTCTTCGCAGTAGAGGACACTAGCAATATTCCAACAGTGGATGGTCAAGGGGCTATAGGGGGGGAGGAACTTAACACAATCTTAATCACTAAGGAGGTGGTAGAAACATAGAAAATAGGTGCAGGAGTAGGCCATTCGGCCCTTCTAGCCTGCACCACCATTCAATGAGTTCATGGCTGAACATTCAACTTCAGTACCCCATTCCTGCTTTCTCAGTAAAATAATGGGACTAAAGACAGATAAATCCCCTGGACCTGATGGCTTGCATCCTAGGGTCATGAGAAGTAGTGGCAGGGATTGTGGATGCATTGGTTATAATTTACCAAAATGTCCTGGATTCTGGGAAGGTCCCAGCAGATTGGAAAACTGCAAATGTAATGCCCCTATTTCAAAAAGGAGGCAGACAAAAAGCAGGAAAGTATAGACCAGTTAGCCTAACATCTGTGGTTGGGGAAATGTTGGAGTCCATTATTAAAGAAGCAGTAGCAGGACATTTTGAAAAGCAAAATTCGGTCAGGCAGAGTCAGCATGGATTTATGAAGGGGAAGTCACGTTTGACAAATTTGCTGGAATTCTTTGAGGATGCAACGAACAGGGTGGATAAAGGGGAACCAGTGGATGTGGTGCATTTGGACTTCCAGAAGACATTTGACAAGGTGCCACATAAAAGGTTACTGCACAAGATAAAAGTTCACAGGGTTGGGGATAATATATTAGCATGGATAGAGGATTGGCTAACTAACAGAAAACAGAGAGTTGGGATAAATGGTTCATTCTCTGGGTTCATTCCCCAACTATTAACGACTTGGAAGAAGGGACTTGTAATGTATCCAAGTTTGCTGATGATACAAAGATGGGAGGAAAAGCAATGAGTGAGGAGGACACACAAAATCTGCAAAAGGACATAGACAGGTTAAGTGAGTGGGCAAAAATTTGGCAGATGGAGTATAATGTTGGAAAGTGTGAGGTCATGCACTTTGGCAGAAAAAAATCAAAGAGCAAGTTATTATTTAAATGGAGAAAGATTGCAAAGTGCTGCAGTACAGCGGGACCTGGGGGTACTTGTGCATGAAACACAAAAGGATAGTATGCAGGTACAGCAAGTGATCAGGAAGGCCAATGGTATCTTGGCCTTTATTGAAAAGGGGATGGAGTATAAAAGCAGGGAAGTCTTGCTACAGGTATACAGGGTATTAGTGAGGCCACACCTGGAATACTGCGTGCAGTTTTGGTTTCCATATTTACGAAAGGATATATTTGCTTTGGAGGCAGTTCAGAGAAGGTTCACTGGATTGATTCCGGGGATGAGGGGGTTGACTTATGAGGAACTCAGAAGAATGAGAGGTGATCTTATCGAAACGTATAAGATTGGTATGAGGAGTCTTGACAAGGCGGATGCAGAGAGGATGTTTCCAGTGATAGAACTAGAGGGCGTGATCTTAGCATAAGGGGCCACCCATTTAAAACTGAGATGAGAAATTTCTTCTCTGAGGATTGTGAATCTGTGGAATTCGCTGCCTTAGAGACCTGTGGAAGCTGGAACATTGAATATATTTCAGACAGAAATGGACAGTTTCTTAAAAGATAAGGGGTTATGGGGAGTGGGCAGGGAAGTGGAGCTGAGTCCATGATCAGATCAAGCATGATCTTATTGAATGGCGGAACAAGCTCGAGGGGCTTTACGGCCTATTTCTGCTCCTATTCTGTTCTTATGAGAGATGGGATACAGAGAGAAATGGGAGAGATAGCTGGGGTACAGAGAGAAATGTGAGAGGAAGATGGGGTACAGAGAGGAATAGGAGAACGCGATGGTGTGCAGAGAGAGATGGGGTACAGAGAGAGGAATGGGAGGGAGATGGGGTATAGAGAGAGGGATGAGTTGCAGAGGATGAGGTGCAGGGAGGGGGAAAGAGATAGAGACCAATGGAGGGGGCAGAGAGGGATGGGGATACGAAAGGAAGAGATTGGGCGGGGGGGTGGTGGGGGGAGAGAGAGAGAGGGAGCGTGGGAGAGATTGGGGCAGTAGATACTGAGGGCAGGAGATAGTGAGATATAGGGAAATGAGGAAGCGGGGGAGACAGCGAAGAGAGAAAGAAACTGAGATGTAGTGGGGGAAAAAGACAGACAGGGAAGAGCGATTGATGGAGAGATGTGTGGCGGGGGAGGGGGGGCGAGAATGGAAGGAGGGGGCAGAAATCGGAGGGGTTGGGGAGCAAGACTAGAGGCAAGGAGGAGAAAGAATAGGGGGTTGGGTAGACTGATAGATGGACTGGAGGGGGGGGGGGGGCAGGAAAGAGGAGGGCGATGAGGCTGTTCAAGCTTCACCAGATGGTTTTCTTGAGTCCAGTGTCATTCATTCCTGTACATAAGCCCACATGCCCAGGTAACTGAAGTGACTACATGCCAATATCCGGTAATGTAGCATTGCCCAAGGTATGTTGTAATTTGCTAACTGGATATGACAGCAGCCCTCCCTTGTATTTGGATAATGGAAGAATAATCCAGTGGTTCTCAAACCGGGGTCCGTGCAGACCGGCCGGTAACCAGCAGAGGGGGAGGGAAGTAACCCTGGGATGCTCAGCCACTGTGCAGTGAGTAGGTGGGCTGTGGAAGGTCACACCTGAAAAGGTGTCAGTGACACAACAACAGCCACTGAGCCTAAACCCACTCCAGGGAGAGCAGGGAGATGTTGCGCAGTGACGTATTCAACAGGCATGTTGCTCAACCTGTAATTTTAGCTTTCAGTATTCATTACATCGGACAGCCCTGGCAAAATTTCATCCAAGTCCTTTTAACGGGACACTGGTAAACTTTACATTCAGAAATGTAAATGTGCAAGGAGTTTATAGTATAATTTAGAACCAGGTTAATAATTTGCCTTCAATTCCATGGACCAACTTTAGTGTTGTGTATGCAATTAACTGTTAGACTGAGTACTGTTTAACTCCAAGAGGGATGACCTTGGCTCTGCTTTATTAAGGCCCAAAGTGCCTCATATACAAAATAGCTGGCCTTTTATACTTAAAATGGCCTCCAACAGTGACACCATCTAATGGCTAGTGATCCCAAAAGAACATACATGACATTTAGCTAACAGTCTCTAGTGGTACTCTATCGACTGCTTTCTGGAAGTCTATATAAATAACATCCATAGACACTCCCCTGTCCACTACTTGACTACTTACAAATTGGCTGCTGCATTCCCACATTATAACAGTGACTGCACTCCAAAAGTACTTCATTGGCAGTGTCAGCTGTGGTTCAGTGGGTAGCACTCTCGCCTCTGAGTCAGAAAGTTGTGGATTCAAGTCCCACTGCAGGAATTTGTAGCACAACAAATGTACAGTGCATTGCTGAAGGAGTGCTGCACTGTCAGAGGTTCTGTCTTTCAGATGAGACATTAAACCGAGGCCCCGCCTGCTCTCTCAAGTGGACTCAAAAGATCCCATGGCCTTTTATACTTGGGCTGCACACACGTGCGTGCAACCCAATGGCCTCCAACAGTGATCCCAAAAGTACATACATGACAATACCCACCTCTGAGATATTAACACAGTCTTTTACAAATTGAGACAGTGCGGTGTTTTACACTCCCAGGTTGACCGTCTCAGTTCAACTCCAGCCTTGGGTGAGTGTTCAGAGTCTCTTGTGACTGGTGGCTGGGTGGCTGACCTGGTGGGAGTGGCAATGGCCATGTCGGATTGAAAGTCCATTTTCATTGAACATGTCAGTGATTGAAAGTCCCGATTTACTGATGACCACTGAGTCCTTTGATGACTGGGGGTAGGTTGGTTGGTCGTCGATTGTCTCTTCCAACTGTTCCGGTTCAGCTGTGTGCCACAGCTTTGTCCGATCCATATGTTTCTTGCATATTTGCCCAATTTTGACCTTGACAATAATACTCTGTTGCCCTCCTTGGCCATGACAGTACCAGCGATCCACTTGGGACCCTGACCATAATTCAGAACACATACAGAATCATTTACAGAAATATCGCGTGACACAGCTGTGCGATCCTGATACCCTTGCTGACTTTGTCTTCTATATTCAACATGATTATTCAAGTCAGGGTGTACAAGAGATAGCTTGGTCTTAAGACCGCTCTTCATCATTAGTTCAGCAGGCGACACCCCGGTAAGCGTGTGTGGTCTTGTCCTGTAACTAAACAGTATGCATGACAGGCGGGTCATTAGTGACCCTTGGGTTACTCGCTTCATACTCTGCTTTATGATTGCCCATTGGATGCAGGTTTGAACGGTGCTGACCTTACATGTTTGATACCATTGAGTTTCATGAACTCTTGAAACTCCTGACTGTGAAGCACGATCCGTTGTCACGAACAAGGAAATCGAGCAGACCATGTGTCGCGAACATGACACTGAGATTCTCAATGGTAGCTGTGGATGTGCTGGATGACATGATTATACACTCTTTCCACTTCGAATATGCATCCACTACAACTAAAAGTATCTTCCCCAGGAAGGGACCTGCAAAGTCTATGTGGATCCTGGACCATGCTTTGGACAGCCACGACCACAGACTCAGCGGCGATTCCGCTGGTGCTTTGCTGAGTTGCATGCAAGTGTTGCACTGATGCACACATGATTCCAGCTCAAGAGTCAATTCCCAGCCACCATACATGAGACCTGGCGATGGCTTTTATCATTATAATGCCGGAAATTGTGCTATGTAGCTCATGTACAAATTTCTCTCTCCCTTTCTTGGGCATAACAACACAATTGCCCCACATTATACAATCCGACTGAATAGACAGTTTGTCTTTGCGACGAATGTAAGGTTTGGTCTCCTCGCTCATTTGCTTGGGTATGGCAGACCAATCACCTTTGAGGATGCAACTCTTCACCACCGATAAAATCGGGTCATGGCTGGTCCAGGTCTTAACTTGTTGAGCCGTTACAGGGGTTCCTTCACTCTCAAAAGCATCCATAACTAACAATAGGTTCGCCGGTTGTGGCGTTTCCACCTCCAGTGTGGGCAACGGCAGATGGCTCAAAGCATCGGCACAATTCTCGGTGCCAGGTCTATGGTGAATGACATAATCATAAGTGGATAATGTCAGCGTCCACCTCTGGATGCGGGATGAAGCATTGGTATTGATACCTTTGTTTTCAGAGAACAGTGAAATGAGTGGCTTGTGATCTGTCTTCAGTTCAAACCGAAGACCAAACCAGTACTGATGCATCTTTTTAACCCCATACACACCGGCTAGTGCTTCTTTCTCTACCATGCTGTAGGCTCTTTCCGCTTTAGACAAACTTTTTGAAGCATACGCGACTGGTTGAGGTTTACCCAATTCATTAGCTTGTTGGAGTACGCAACCAATTCCATATGACGAAGCATCACAGGCCAATATTAAACGTTTACATGGGTCATAATGTACCAGCAGCTTGTTAGAGCAAAGCAGATTAGTGGCTTTCTCAAAAGCTCTGTCTTGAGACGCACCCCACACCCAGTTGTTGCCTTTTCTTAGCAGCATGTCGAGTGGTTCTAATAAGGTGCTCAATTTAGGTAGGAAGTTACCAAAGTAGTTGAGTAAACCCAGGAACGAACACAGCTCCGTCACATTTTGCGGCTTGGGTGCATTCTTGATGGCCTTGGTTTTCGCATCTGTGGGCCTGATGCCATCAGCAGCAATTTTCCTCCCCAGTAATTCGACCACTGGTGCCATGAAGACGCACTTCGAGTGTTTCGGTCTGAGACCCACTTTGTCCAGACGATGTAGAGCTTCTTCCAGGTTGTTCAGATGTTCCTCGGAGTCACAACCTGTGATCAGGATATCATCTTGGAACACGACGGTTCTGGGAACAGACTTCAGTAGACTCTCCATGTTCCTCTGAAATATTGCTGCAGCCGAGCGAATTCCAAAAGGGCACCTGTGATAAATAAACAGTCCTTTATGCGCGTTAATGTATGTAAGTCTCTTCGATGTCTCGACCAGCTCTTGTGTCATATAGGCCGACATCGAGTCCAGTTTGCTGAACGATTTCCCCCTGCCTAGCGTTGCAAACAAGTCATCAGCCTTCGGTAACAGGTACTGAACCTATTTCAAAACCATGTTGACCATAGCCTTGTAGTCTCCACAGATTCTGACTGTGCCATCATTTTTCAGCATAGGAACAATGGGGTTGGCCCATTCATTAAATTCAACCGGTGATATGATCCCTTCACGCTGGAGTCTGTCCAGTTCGATTTCGACCTTCTCCCTCGTCATATACAGAACTGCCCTAGCTTTATGATGGACAGGTCTTTCATCCGAGTCCACATGGATCTGCATCTTGGCTCCCGTGAAGTTGCCGATGCCTGGTTCAAACAGCGAGGGGAACTTGCTCAGTACTTGGGCACATATATCTTTCTCTGACGACAACGCCTTGATGTCGTTCCAATCGCATCTGATTTTTTCAAGCCAGTTCCTGCCGAACAGCTTTGGGCCATTGCTTGGGACAATCCATAGCGGTAACTCGTGAACCGCACCGCATACGACACTTTAATTGTGGCACTGCCAATCATTGTTATGAGTTCTTTGCTGTACGTGCGCAACTTGGCATTGACTGGACTCAACCTGGGCCTCCCAGCCTTAGTATCCCACAGCTTGTCGAATGCCCTCTGGCTCATTATTGATTGACTCGCCCCCGTATCCAGTTCCATCGATACCGGCACCCCATTAAATTTCACGATGATCATTCTCGGTTTATTAGGATCGACTACAGTCCATATACTTCCTCTGGTATTTCGGATTGCGTATCCCAATACACACTAGTTTGACCATCATCCTCCATGTGGTGTGTCGGCACGCTTGCTCATCTGCGAACACTTGCGCTGGAGATGCCCCACTCTCAGACAGCCTTTGCAACTATATTGCTAAAATCGGCACTGCTGATGCCGGTGATTTCCCCCACAATGCCAACACGGAGAAATCGAATGCATTCCCGCTGGCGGACTTTGAGAAGCCACAGTTTTGCGTACGCAGTCAGGTAGGCCCTGCCATGTGCCGCTCTGCCGAACGCCGAACGAATCATATTTACAGTACTTGCCGAGGTTCGATTTTTCACTGATATCTGCTTTAGACTTCTATCCGTCTTCATGCATGACTGAGCGATCGTGATGGCCCAACGTCCCCACCGCCAGTAGTTTACGCAGGATCATCTCGTGGTTGATGCCGATTAAAAATAAATCCCGCGGCATGTCTGGCAACTCACCCCCAAACTTACACGGTCCCGCTAGACGTCTCAGGTCAGCAACGAATTCCACCGCATTCTGACCCTCTGAGCGAACGTGCGAATAAAATCTGTATCTCGAGATGATGATGCCTTCGTCTTGCTTAAGGTGGTCCTGTACCAGTGTACACAATTCTTCATACGTCTTCTCTGTTGGACTCACAGGCAGGAATAGATTCTTTATCAGACCATAAATTTTTGGACCGCAAATCGTGAGGAACACCGCCCGGTGCCGATCTGCGTCGCCGACCTCCTCCATTTTGTTGGCCAAGAAGAACTAGCTCAAACTGCTCACAAAGTTTACCCAATCTTTTCCTTCTACAAATCGCTCCAACAATCCAATTGTACTCACTTTTGCATGCAAAGCTTCTTGTTGCCTCGTCGCCAAATGTTGTGTATGCAATAACTGTTATACTGAGTACTGTTTAACTCCAAGAGGTATGACCTTGGCTCTGCTTTATTAAGGCCCAAAGTGCCTAATATACAAAATGGTTGGCCTTTTATACTTGGGCTGCACACACATTTAGCTAACAGTCTGTTATGTGGTACTTTATCAAATGCCTTCTGGAAGTCCATAGAAATAACATCCACAGACACTCCCCTGTCCACTACTTGACTACTTACAAATTGGCTGCTGCGTTTCTCACATTATAACAGTGACTACACTCCAAAAGTACTTCATTGGCAGTGTCAGCTGTGGTTCAGTGGGTAGCACTCTCGCCTCTGACTCAGAAAGTTGTGGATTCAAGTCCCACTCCAGGAACTTGCAGCACAACAAATGTACAGTGCATTGCTGAGGGAGTGTTGCACTGTGGGAGGTGCCGTCTTTCAGATGAGACGTTAAACTGAAGCCCCGCCTGCTCTCTCAAATGAACTATTTCGAAGAAGAGCAGGGAAGTTAACCCCGGTGTCCTGGCCAATATTTATCGCTCAATCACCATAACAACATAACACATTATCTGGTCATTATCACATTGCTCTTTGTGGGAGCTTGCTTGTGCGCAAATTGGCTGCCGCGTTTTCCACATTACAACAGTGACTACATTCCAAAAGTACTTCATTGGCTGTAAGGCGCTTTAAGTCGTCCGGTGGTCATGAAAGGCGCTATATAAATCCAAGTCTTTCTTTACTTTAGTTACCTCTTCAAAAAATTCAGTCAGGTTTGTCAGGCATGACCTACCCTTTACAAATCCATGCTGGCTGTCTTTGATCAGCTGAGCATTGTCAAGGTGTTCTGTCACTCTATCCTTAATTATAGACTCTAGTAATTTCCTGACAACAGATGCTGGACTAACTAGTTCTATAATCCCCTGGTTTCCCTCTTAAGTAGTTCTGCAGTGTTGTGCTACCGATTCAGTGCCAAATTTGTTGTGTGATAACAGCATTGGCATCTGAGAATCTGTTGGTGAAAGAATGCTCCTGCAAGTCCAGTGAGCTGTGAAAAACCATGCAATTAAACTATAATGCTATTCTGTGCCTCGAGCAAGGCAGCTGAGTCCAGAATGCACATGGCCGCAAACTAATCAAAAGCGGCAAAAACAACAACTTGTATTTATATAGCGCCTTTAACGTAGTGAAACGTCCCAAGCCGCTTCACAGGAGTATTATGAGATAAAAACAATTTGACACCGAGCCGCATAAGTAGAAATTAGGGCAGGTGACCAGAAGCTTGGTCAAAGAGGTCGGTTTTAAGGAGCGGCTTGAAGGAGGAAAGAGAGGTTGAAAGGTTTAGGCAGGGAGTTCCAAAGCTTGGGGCCTAGGCAACAGAAGGCACTGTAGTGTATGCAGGCACCTTTGGTAATGACTCCACGAGGCAGGGTATGGTACTTAAACAGTATAGACTGTAGTCCTTTATTTGCAGCTCCTTGAGTGAAGACACCAAGCTGTGAGTTCCCTTTTATACTGGGTTACCCGCAGTGTGTAGGTAACCCTTAGGTCTCCAGCAGCAGCACCCTCTGGTGTACAGTAAGGTACATTCCGTGTTACAAACATCATATAACAATACAAGCAAGCTTACATAACAACACTACCCCCCCCCCTTCCAAGCATTTTTCAAGTCCTTATTGTAATGACCTGGGGAGGTGATCAATAGTGGGCTATGGGAGGTTGTGGTGAGGGTTGTGTGGGTGCCAGGTGTAGTGAGGGTTGTGTGGGTGCCAGGTGTGATGCCTGTACTTGAGGCTGGCCTCATACATTTCCCCAGCTTCACACACAGACCATGTGGGTGCCACTGTTGTGGGATCCCTCAGTGGTGTAGCCATTGCAGCAGTGGGTAGGGTACATACTCTGCAATGTGGATAGTTGTATAGTGGTGGGCAGGGCCACAGGACTGTGTGGGCTCCTTGTCCTCCAATTGGGATGAGAGTCTGGTCATCCCAGGGTTTGCCAGGAAAGCTGGAGGGTATTGGCCTCTCCCTCCTGGTGTTGGCCCTGGTGGGCCAGGGGGTGTAGGGCTAGTCTGGGGCAAGTTGCCAGTGGTGTGGCTGTGCTGCCCTTTGACCACTGTCCCTGTAGTGGGTCTGCTCCCACTGTGTGTGTGTGTATGTGTGTGTCCTTCCTGGGGCATCACACTAGTTCCAAATGGTTTGGTAGCTGGCTGGATTTGGGGGTCTCCAATGGGAGGATTCCTCTAGCATTTGCACGGTCCCTGTAGAACCCAGTGTCCTTTAACAGTGTTCTACCTGTATACATGACACCACGGCTCTGGTCATACATAGTCGAGTCTACATTATTGACAGCCTTTACATTGTTAATAACAGTATTTGCATCACTTTTTGGTATCATGATCTCACCAGACAAGGTTACATTAGGCATTTCAAACTCTCTGTCATAATCATCACACATAACAAGCTTGTTCAAAACCTTACTTACACAAGCATTCATTTCATTTTTCATGTTAGTTACACTATCATGCTTGCAGCCTTTTACTGCATTTTTAGCTTTAAAGTCCCTGTCATCTTTAAGTTGAAACTGCCCCTTTAAATTTTTTTAGTTACCGGTCTCCTTTAAGGGAGCCTTCAAATCCGATTGGCTGCTCAGTGTCACATGTCGCTCCGCTAATGCTGCCCCTTGTGGTCTGGTCACAGCCATTTTGATTTTAGGTTTTTCTCCTCGTGGTGCAGCCGCCATCTTCTGGCTCTCCTGCAGGTATCTGTGGTGATCTTTTCTTCCTCAGGTTCAGCCATGGATGTCAGGAATCCACTTCTTTCGATGATGTTCGCCTCTTGAAGTCCTGCCCCGGCCCGGAAGGTGGAGTTTCGGTTTTCGGTCCTGGAGATTTCGTCGTGGTGTGGTCCTAGAGATTTCGTCGAGCTGGACAGTGGGATCTCTAGATGCAGCGATGGATTCATGTTCAATGTCGATTGCTGGAGCCCAGAGGCTGTCGCCACTTCGACTGATTTGGACCAGGGTTCATCCAATTCCTTCCCAGCAGCGTGGGACCATCTCCGGCAACGATCCACGGGGGAATCTGTTCAACACGCCGCCCTGGGAGACCTGGACGTCCATGCTGCCAACGACCAGGATTTTACCTTTGGTGTGGGTGAGCAGCTTCGCCTGGACAGGAGACAGTTTTGGTCGAGTGGCGGGATTCATCTAAATTTTTTTCAAAGGTCGTTTGGCTCATCACAGACTGGCTCGCCCCGTGTCGATCTCCGTGGAAACTGCGACCCCGTCAATGTCTACTTCCATAGTCCACGGAGAACTTTCGGTGGAGCAGGTATAAACTCCATACTCTTCTTCCAGGGGTTGAGCAGTTTCATCTTCATCTGTGTCAGAGCCCCGGTGATCAGTGACACGGTGAGTAAAGCTTTTTCTGCATATTCTCTGAACGTGCCCTTTTTCCTAGCAGCCTTTGCATGTATAGTCTTTGTAGCAGCACTGGTGGGCCCTGTGGTTTCCTCCACAGCGCCAGCACGGGGCAATCCGGTTTGCCCCATGTGGCGGACTCAGGGTTGCGGGACTCGGGGCAGCATTTCTGCCTTTAGAAGTAGCCATGTGGTGCACTGCATTCGCCGGTTTAGAGTCCTAGGTCAGTATTCACTTGGAGTCGCCGGCCGAAACCATGTAGGCCTGGCTCACTTTAATTGCTTTCTGCAGGGTGACTGTGATGTCTGCAGAGAGCAATTTGTATAGGAGGCCCTCGTGGCCGATTCTGATGACAAGTATGTCCTTTAGTTCTTCATTAAGGTGGTCTCCAAAATCACACGGTGCAGCTAGTCTTCTTAAATGTGCAGCATACTTAGTAATCTCTTGGCCTTCAGGTCGCCGGCAAGTGTAGAACCGGTGCCTGGCTATGAGGGTGCTTCCTTTTGGTTTTAGTTGCTCCTATATTAGTGTTACAAGTTCCTCATAGCTTTTGGTGGTTGTCTTATCCAGGGCTAGCAAGTCCCTGACGAGAGAATGGATGGTGGGCCCACAACTGTTAAGCAGAATGGCCCTGCGCTTGTTCGGTCGTGTAACTGGTGTGTCCCCATCCAGGTCGTTAGCTATGAAGAAATGTTCCAGTCTTTCTACAAAAGCGTCCCAATCTTTTCCATCTGTAAATTGCTGAAAGTTGCTGAGATTTGACATGCTGAGCGTGTAGATTGTGACCTCGTCGCCAGTTGTAGTGTATGTAAGCACCTTTGGTAATGACTCCACGAGGCAGGGTATGGTACTTAAACTGTGTAGACACCAAGCTGTGAGCTCCCTTTTATACTGGGTTACCCGCAGTGTGTAGGTAACCCTTAGGTCTCCAGCAGCAGCACCCTCTGGTGTACAGTAAGGTGTGTACAGTGTAAGGTACATTCAGTGTTACAGACATCATATAACAATACAAGCAAGCATACATAACAGGCACGACCACCAATGGTTGTGAGATTATAATCAGGGATGCTCAAGAGGGCAGAATTAGAGAAGCGCAGACATCTCGGGGGGGTGGGGCTGGAGGAGATTACAGAGATAGGGAGGGATTTGAAAATAAGGATGAGAATTTTGAAATATATGCACATATGGAATAAGTTGGATTGGAAAATTTGCTTCGTGGTGCCTTTTATTTAAGCATTGTGGCCAAGAGATCGCTGTGATGGTCAGTATCAGAGGGAAGGGAAGGTGTGGGACTAATGTTAAAAGAGGAATTGGGATTGTGTTCAGTGGTACCGCAGGCAGATACTTCTATCCTGGCTAGAAAGGGGCTGTCTGTGTTGCCTCCTTCTGCTTTTTCCTCTTCTACTTTTTCCTTTTCTGCTTCCTCCTTTCTCTGCAAGCAATTTGTCCTCTATGCTGCCTCTGGTCCATGCTGTATCCCAAGGAGGACTGCAACTAGAGCCCCCAGTACTGGGAACAAGTGGTCTTCTCAGAGACCTTCCTTTAACAGCCAAGGCCTTGCAAACGTCCGCTTGCACTCCCTGCACACTTTAACAACTTTTAAAATAAATTGCACCAAACCACTACTCCAATGTAAAAAAAAACCCATCCTAAAGCAAAACTCTAAACTCACCTGAAAGTTTTGTGTGTCCCTTTAAGAGCGCTGACAATGCCTGTTGTACTGCAGCCTTCACTGCGTGGTTTGTAGAGGGTGGTATTAAGAGCGACGAAGTCTAAAATCACAGATCATGCGTCAAATTAAGGCGTTGCACGCCAATTGACATCACGATCTGCATCATTTAAATATGTGTGGCAAGAACAGGCAACGGCAGCACTGCAGAGCTGCCCAAAATGGCAGCTGCCATGCTCTGCTCCGGCGCCAAAGGTCCCAATTTCACGGCCATAGTGCACTGATTCATCAAAATCTGGGATCATTTGAACTGAAAGCAGTGCCTATTCACTTTACTTCAACCACAAGAGGGCGTCTGTGGTCCTTGGCTGGGGATGATTTCACTGAATCTTCCAACTTCAGGAACAGGTGGCCAAGGACATTGGCCTGGAAAATCCGGTCGGAGGCTTCCCACCGGCAATTGCCTCCGACCGAAGCATTTTTACGAATCTACCTGCTGGTCTGGGAGGCGCCCTGGATTCCGGTGGGGAGGCCTTCTCTTCCCGCGCTGCGAAGCACGCTCCCGTCCGGAGGGTTCTCACGGAAACGGTGCAGTTATGTGTGACTGCTCAGCCAATCAGGTACAGTATTCCACAGCTTTCCTATTAATAGCACTGGGAACTCCGTATCTACCAGTTCTCAGTGCGATTAATGGGGAAAAAAACCAACACACACTAATAAAAAATAAAAAACAGACCTCCCCCAAATAATTAACTGAAATTAAAGCCTTAGAAAAAAATAATATTTTTCCGATTTTTAAAAAAGTTGTGTAATTCGGGTTAAAAATAAACTAACAATAAAATGTGTTTATTTAATTTAATTTTATTATGTTTATGTATGTTTTTAAACACTTGCGCCTGTAACAGTAGGCTATGCACCTGCTTTTTCAGGCGCAAGAATTTTGAGGACATTTACTGGGCAAGAAATGCGTAAATCCCGCAATCTTGCCCTGGCAAATGTCCTCGCTCCCAAGATATGGAAGATCTCTGACGCTCCAGCTTGACAGATCGGAAAAGCCAGTTTTCAGTGCATGCGCATTGTGTGCTGAAAACCGGCTTTTCCGATGTCTTCCCGGGTCCGTAGAAATTTCGTATGGACCTGGGGAGGCTAGGATTTCCAGGCCAAGATTTCTGGTCGTTCACGAGCTGCTTTAGGCCACCAGAATTTTAGATGTGTCATTTATTCTGTTAGATCTAAAATATACTAGTAAACTAAGCTCCACTGGCTTCTTGTCCCCAGTGAATAAAATTCAGCCTCCTAGTTTTCAAATCCTTCCATGTCTTGTCCCACCTTATCGGAAGGGCTCCACATGCAGCCTTCACTGGTTGCCAACTCTCCAGGATTGTTCGGGAGTCTCCCAGGAATTAAAGATTAATCTCCTGGACACTGCTATGAGCAACCTGGGAGAAACATCACAGGGGCCACCAAAAATTAATTTGTGTTTTTTTTTCCATTTTCTTTGAACATTTTTGTTTGTTAGTTATAAAAAATATTGGAGATGAAGTTATGAGGCTATTTGGCGGGCGGTTAGAGGCAAGAGGTCAACAACAGCTGGCATTTATATAGCGTCTTTAATGTAAAACGTCCCCAGTCGCTTCACAAGAGCGTTATCAGAACACGGTCACGTGATGAAATCTCAAGGAATATGTCCAACCAGAGTTGACAAACCTAAGTCTGGCTATTCCTTAACTGTGATGGATCCATTGGTAAGGACCATGGCTTGCATGTCATCGTGGAGCAGGTACTTTTGAGGGCATCCGAAACGGAGAAGGACGCTCCATAGACCTTCACGGTTGACAGTGTCAAAGGCCTTTGTAAGATCGAAGAAGGCCATGTATAAGGGCTGGCGCTGTTCCCTGCATTTTTCCTGCAACTGTCGCGCTACGAAAATCATGTCCGATGTGCCCCGGAGGGGACGAAATCCTCACTGCGACCCTGGGAGGAGCTCCTTGGCGACGGGGAGAAGACGACTGAGGAGGACTCTAGCAACGACTTTCCCAGTGGTTGATAGCAGGGAGATTCCTCTGTACAACAAGAGCAGGCATTGATGATGAGATCCAACACCGCCTCCAGCGCGCCAGTGCAGCCTTCGGCCATCTGAGGAAAAGAGTGTTTGAAGATCAGTCCCTCAAAACTGTCACCAAGTTCATGGTCTACAGGGCCGTAGTAATACCCGCCCTCCTGTATGGCTCAGAGACGTGGACCATGTACAGTAGACACCTCAAGTCGCTGGAGAAATATCACCAGCGATGTCTCCGCAAGATCCTGCAAATCCCCTGGGAGGACAGACGCACAAACGTTAGCGTCCTCATCCAGGCCAACATCCCCAGCATTGAAGCACTGACCACACTTGATCAGCTCCACTGGGCAGGCCACATGCCGGACACGAGACCCCCAAAGCAAGCGCTCTACTCGGAACTCGTCCACGGCAAACAAGCCAAAGGAGGGCAGAGGAAATGTTATAAGGACACCCTCAAAGCTTCCCTGATAATGTGCGACATCCTCACTGACACCTGGGAGTCCTTGGCCATAGACCGCCCTAAGTAGAGGAAGTGCATTCGGGAGGGCGCTGAGCTCCTCGAGTATCGTCGCCAAGAGCATGCAGAAATCGCAAGCGCAAGCAGCGGAAGGAGCGTGCGGCAAACCAGGCTCCCTCCCCACCCTTTCCCTCAATGACAGAAACTGTGGTTCTCGTATTGGACTGCACAGCCACCTGAGAACTCATGCTAAGAATGGAAGCAAGTCTTCCTCGATCCCGAGGGACTGCCTATGATGATTCCTTAACTCTCCCACGCCCTATGCTGGCCCATTGCAGGCTGATCCTTCCATCACTGCAGCCTTCCTCGTTGGAGCTAAACCTGTTCACCTCCCCAACACCATCCTTCCCATCGGAAAGCCTCTTAAACACCTTTTTCCAGAGGCCGCTTGGCATCTCCCTTCCCACCTCTCCTCCCCCCTCCTCCCGAATCGTTTCTCCCTTCATTCGCCTTCTCACCTTGGGTCTTCATCTGGACGTTCACAGTGTACTGGGACTTCTGTCAGTCCAACTGACCTCGCCCTGACCCCATCCTAAATCCCATTGGGATAGAGCTATTTAAATACTAGAAGTCGGGCATGTGCGCCAATGCCAGTGCTACTGTGGCGCCTGTCCCACCAACCTGGCGCCACCATGCTTCGTCAGGAGGCACAGGACGGTCTGGCTGAAGGTTCAGCTGAATTTGTTTCCCTGTGGCTCCCTCGCTGGTGAGACCGTGACCCAACCAACAACAACTTTAACATAGTCAAATGTCCCAAGGCGCTTCACTGCAATGTAATCAGACAAAATTTAACCGAACCACACAAGGAGATATTAGGAAGGTATAGGTAGATTTTATATTAGAGGTAGGTTTTAAGAAGCGTCTTAAAGGAGGAGAGAGGCAGAGGTTTAGGGAGCCAATTCCAGAGCTTAGGGCCTAATCATCTGAAAGCACAGCCACTGATGGAGAAGCGAAGGAAAGATGGGGATGCACAAGAGGCCAGAATTAGAGGAACGCAGAGATCTCGGAGGGTTGTGGGGCTGGAGGAGGTTACAGAGAAAGGGAGGGGCGAGGCCATGGAAGGAATATGAACATGGTGATGAAAATTTTAAAATCAAGGCGTTGCAGGACCGGGTGCTGATGTGGGTCAACGAGCACAGGGGTGAAGGGTGAACAGGACTTGGTGCAAGTTAGGATACAGGCAGCAGAGTTTTGGATAAGCTCAACTTTTTCTTTCTTATTACATTTTTAAAAACATGCAAGATCCATGTTCCTTGTAGACTCCAAAATACTGGAACGTGCATCAAGTGTAAAGCAAATTTTCTAGTGGGGTGGGGTGGTGGGTCATGTCTCAGACCACATGGGAATACCACAACCTCCAAGTTCTCCTCCAAGTCACACACCATCCTGACTTGGAAATATATCGTTGGGTCCAAATCTTGGAACTCCCTACCTAACAACACTGTGGGAGCACCTTCACCACAATGACTACAGCGGTTTAAGAAGGCGGCCCATACCACCTTCTCGAGGGCAATTAGGAATGGGCAATAAATATTGGCCTTATCAGCAACGCACCACATCCTGTGAATGAATAAATTGAGGAAAGACCCCACAGCCACTTGTGCTGTACTCCCACCTCAAGGGCCGGAAACATGGCTGGCATCCGGTACACCTTTTGGTTGAACCTTCTGGAGGCCACTTGGGGCGCCACCTTCACCCGACCTAAACATGGCCATTGGTGGATGGTGGGGTTGAGCCGGGCGGGGGAGGGACGGTCCTTATGCTTGGCATAGCGTTGGTGGAACTATACCCGATACCAGCCAATTGTGGGGTTCACTTGGGGATCCCGCAGGAGGTCGAATCTTGGGCTGGACCACCCGAAGAGAAGGGCAGAAGCTTTTATGACATAAATTTAAAAGTTTAAATTATTAAACATGGGCTGAGCATCAAAGAGATGTTAAACTGAGGCCCTGCCTGCCCTCTCAGGTTGCCGTTAAAGATTCCATGACATTTCGAAGAAAAGCAGGGAGTTCTCCCCAGTGTCCTGGCCAATATTTATCCCTCAACCAACATCGCTAAAAACAGATTATCTGACTACACTTCAAAAGTATTTAATTGGCTGTAAGGTGCTTCGGAATATTCTGAAGTTGTGAAAGGTGCTATATAAATGCAAGTCCTTTATTTCGGTGGGGTGAGGGGGAGGGGGAGTTTGGAAGCCCCTCCTTCACTCGGACTGGGCATTCTTCGACCAAACCTTCTGGCCTTTTGAGTGGACGGCAGACCGAGATGTGTCCCTACTGGCATAGGTGGGCAAATTAGGGGAGCCCCATGCCCCCAGCTCCCCCAACCTCGGGAAGGCCGAGAATGTTGATTTCTGGATTCTTTTACCTCAATCTGGTTCAGCAAAATTACTGAAACAAATACCGTTTGTGCTTTAAAGACAGCAAGCTTTTATTTAAAAAGCAAATTCCGATCGGGGACCTTATCAGACAGAAGGAATGCAACTCTGATAGAACGCACCCACTTCCTACGGAAAAAGTGACGTTACATTGTAAAGGCACGACGGTTGTACATTTTCGGCAAAAGATAACAAGATAGGGCTAGAGTGACATCCTAGTCCAGCCTATCCCTTTTGATCTCTCTTTCCCTTTGTCCACTCATAAGCCGACCTAAGTATGGTCTGATTTTAAACAAAGACCTTCTGTTAATGTTTCAGGTTAATAACATGATTTAATAAGACCTTGAGGTTTTTCTGCAAGCTGTGGGTTTTGTTTCAATATGTGTTAGTGTTGTAACATTTCGCAGTCTCGAGTCTGAGATGTCATGGCTATTCCTCCATGAATTCTTTGTTAGCTTATACTGTCCCTATACAATTCCCACGTTCTCAACTTCAATGTCTCTATACATTTTTAAACATTCACATTCCCCCCTTTTATCATTCCATGATAACACTTAGGATCATTCTAGGAGTATCGCATTCATCCGTTCACACTCTATTTCCTGAATCATATTGTTGTTAGTGTCGAGTAGTTCTTTAGTTCGTTGGATCATAACTCGGGAGCCCTTGACCACAAGAGGGTTTGCTAACCTTGCCATCATTACTTTACAACAAAGGTTAAGGCAACCAACAATTAGATAGGATCTCCAAGATCCATCTGATAGCCAATCAAACCAGCTAGATCCTTCTGCTGGTGTGGATAACTTCTTCACCTCCCTTCTTATGTGATCAGCGAGATTGGTTATGTTTTCTGAACTATCAGGAATGTAAGTGCAACATTCAGATCCTATCAGGGCACACGTTTCCCCTTTCTCAGCTAACAGGTAATTGAGGGCCATTCGGTTTTGTAATGCTACGGTCCTTATTGCTACCATTTCAGCTGTGATGCCCTCCAGAGCTTCAGCAGTATTGTTAGCTATCTGTTCCAATATCGTCTCTAGGTTCTGTACTTCATCCATGAGACGTCCTATCCTGATTGGGAACATCATGACCCCAAAGAACTTGTCGGCGGGGGTGATGGCTCGCTTGTATCGGCTGGAGGCATGTGCTTCCGCCAGGGTACATACTTGCCGCACAAATGGCACCACATATCCCAGATAACAGGACCCTGTCCATTGCCTAGGCAACCAAGGATATGCCTTATGACCGCACACGAAATACGTACCGTTAAAAGCTGCTTTCTGATATATTGCTTCCGGGTCCCAGGACTGGGCCCACAAACCTCCACCTGTTTTATTCGGAAGGTGAGAGAGGATGGTGACTCGTGCACCTGTGGTGATGTTGAGACTGTTTGGGCATTTGCTGTACCCTATGATATGTCCCTTGTTACTGGTGTCATTTCGGGTTAGACATATGTCCCCGGTTGGCCTCCCAATCCCCGAGGTATTGGTCAGGGCTAAGAATGGGGGTTCCATTCCACGTATCTCACGGGATCCCCAGCACGGATTCTCAGGCCCTAAATCTTGTGCCTTCATCATTTGTATCTCCTTCTGGCCTTTGCCTACTCATGGCTTATTTCCTCCCACTACAAGTGTTGCTGCAGCGACAGCTTAACTTACAAGCCTGCACCCTGCTGCACTTTCAATGTGATTACCCACTTTTTGCCAAAGAAGAGGTTTGTATTTAGAGCTGTTTGTGAGCTGCCACCAGTTTCCCCCCCCTCCCCACCCACCCCCCTAATTTGAAGCAATTTTATGCCAAATTGTACGTTGGGTCGAGTGGCCTCCTTCTGTGCCGTAAATTTCTATGATTCTATGAATTCTTTTTTCCAGAATTGGCTGTAGTGGAGTATTTAACATAGACACTCAACACCAGGTCTGGGTTCAAAGATTCAAGTAGTCTTTATTTTGCACTGGTGGGGAGCCTGCTTGCTGGTTTTCTGTCGGCAGGCCTCTCCAATGATACCAAGTTCCAAGCAACCTTTTATACACTTAATGGTGCATATCAGCCTTTTGCATGGTCCGCCATGCTGTTTAATTGGCCCAAAGCCTGCATGCACAATTGCTGCTTGACGAATTCCCTTTCGCGCCACACAATCAGTTGCCTATATCATACCCAATGGAGTTTTTCCAAAGTGTCACTTTTGACCCCTTGCCCTGTTTAGCTGCCCCTCTGGGCTTCCTGTGGTTCAACAGTTTGCCTCCTGTAATTGTCCTCAGGTTACACAGCTTGTAAAGTTGACCACGACAAAAGCACTTTTTAGTTCGGAACTCCATTCTTAACCCTTTAATTATAACAGAGCTCAGAAGCCCCACTTCATTGGCCAAGTGTTTTTTTTTTTAATTGTGTCAGCCGTGACTCAGTAGGCAGCACACTCGCCTGAGTCAGAAGGTTGTGGGTTCAAGTCCCACTCCAGGGACTTGAGCACAAAAATCTAGGCTGACACTCCCAGTGCAGTGCGGAGGGTGAGCTGCACTGTCGGAGGTGTCATCTTTCAGATGAGACACTAAACCGAGGCCCCGTCTGCTCTCTCAGGTGGATGTAAAAGATCCCATGGAAGAGCAGGGGAGCTATCCCCGGGGTCCTGGCCAATATTTATCCCTCAATTAACATAACAAAAAACAGATTATCTGGTCATTATCACATTGCTGTTTGTGGGAGCTTGCTTGTGTGCAAAGTGGCTGCCGTGGTTCCCACATTACAACAGTGACTACACTCCAAAAGTACTCCATTGGTTGTAAAGACATCCGGTGGTTGTGGAAGGCGCTATATAAATCCAAGTCTTTCTTTCTTTAATTATCTGGTTGTTTTTTGGCCTGTTGGGAGATTGTATGGCTGCTAGAAGGTGAGGAGCATTGGAGGCCATGTTGCATAATTGACAGCGGACAGGCCCGATGTCCTCCTTTCATCTTGTATTCATATGACCCTTTGTCCCGTCAATCTGGTAGGGTTGCCAACTCTTGGAGGTTTCATCACATGACCTCCTGCCTCCAACTGCCCCACCCCCACACACCTGCCATTGGTTGCCTGACACGTTCAGCCTCACATTGCATTCCTACACCAATTGGTAACAACACTAATTTGTATTTATATAGCGTAGTAAAACATCCCAAGGCGCTTCACAGCAGTGTTTTAAGACAAAACAAATAAATTTGACACCGAGCCACATAAGAAGAAATTACAGTAGATGACCAAAAGCTTGGTCAAAGAGATAGGTTTTAAGGAGTGTCTTAAAGGAGGAAAGAGAGGTAGAGAGGCGGAGAGTTTAGGGAGGGAGTTCCAGAGCTTGGGGCCCAGGCAACAGAAAGCACGGCCACCAATAGTTGAGCGATTATAATCAGGGATGCTTAAGAGGGAAGAATTAGAGGAGCACAGATATCTCAGGTGGTTGTGATGCTGGAGGAGATTACAGAGATAGGGAGGAGCAAGGCCATGGTGGGATCTGTAAACAAGGATGAGAATTTTTAAATCGAGGCGTTACTTAACCGGGAGCCAATGTAGGTCAGCAAGCACAGGGGTGATTGATGACCGGGACTTGGTGCAAGTTAGGACACGGGCTGCCAAATTTTGGATGACCTCAAGTTTACGTAGGGTAGAAGGTCGGAGGCCAGCGAGGAGTGCATTGGAGTAGTCATGTCTAGATGTAACAAAGACATGGATAAGGGTTTCAGCAGCGGATGAGCTGAGGCAGGGGCGGAGACGGGTGATGTTACAGAGGTGGAAATAGGCGGTTTTAGTTATGCCGCAGATATGTGGTGGAAGCTCATTTCAGGGTTAAATATGACACCTAGTTTGCAAACAGTCTGGTTCAGCCTGAGATAGATGCTAGGGAGAGGGATGGAGTCAGTAGCTGGGGAACGCAGTTTGTGGCGGGGACCAAAGACAATGTAAGTCAAAAAACTCTTCATTACCCAATTGGTTGATTCTTGATCTTTTTTTCCATCTCCAACATTTTTATCACTAATAAACAAGTGTTCAAAGAAAATGAAAAGAAACATAATATTTTGTTTTAATGCCCCTGTGATTTTTCTGCCGGGTTGTTTGCAGAAGTGTCATCTTTAATTCCTGGAGAATCCAGGCCAGTCCTGGAGGCTTGGCAACCCTACAACCAAATGCTCAATTGGCGCTCAGCCCTCAGGGACAGACAGTACGTGGACTCGTTCCATCTCAAAACATCCTCCCAGTCTATCTACCGGTGATTATTTCTGTCCAAGCTGAGTGTTTATGATGAAGCGCACTGAGCCAGTGCAATAAATATCCAGGTCTGGAGGCTCCTCTCTGATCACTGTTGTGCGTCTCCTGCTGATAAAGCACGGGCTCCAACTGCTCGGCTCACCGCCACAAAGTGCATCCAGGTTCGATGGTTTTATTGCCGTTGTATAGATACTGAAGTTTTTGTTTTTTGTGAAAACAAAGGCTGCTCTCAGACTTGCTGAATTCCAGTGAGAAAGGAAACCATTCACTCCTTTGACAAATGAAAGCAATTGTGATGTTTCACATGCTTTTGAAAGAGAAAAATAAACGCCGTCTGATCCACATAGAAAGGATTCCTGGCTGAGGCCCCCCTGTCTGTCCTCTGATTCCCCTGCTGATTTATTGCTGAGTGTAAAGAACCTGGGGGCGTGCCACCAAAATAGATTTCCTCCTAAACTCAGTTGTGAGAAATATCATCACGAAGGTCATGGGTTCAAGATCCACTTCAGAGACTTGAGCCTATAATCCAGGCTGACACACTACTCCAGTGCTGCTCTGTTGGAGGGGCAGTCTATCGGATGTGATGTTAAACCGAGGCGCCATCTGTTCTTTCAGGTGGATGTAAATGATCCCACGGCTATATTCAAAGGAAAGCAGGGCAGTTCCCCCTGATGTCCTGGCCAAAGTCACTAATCACATTGCTGTTTGTGGGAGCTTGCTGTGCGCAAATTGGCTGCCACACATCCTACATTACAACAGTGACTGCACTCCAAAAACACTTCATTGGCTGTAAAGCGCTTTGGGACGTCCTGAGGTCACCGAAGTTGCTTTATAAATGCAAGTCTTTCTTTCATTTTACACAGCATGAGGTTCCAGTCTAAAGTTCCTCATCTGGAATTTGCCCATTGAGTTTTCCCAATCATCTGCTGACTGAAACCCTGTTTATGCTATTTCTCTGGTATGGTGGGAGAGTTTCAGCTAAACCTCTGGCCCCAAGACACTACCACTTCTCTCGACCCCTCCATGGTCTCTAAATTGTCAGACTGCCTGTCCGACATCCAGTTCTGGATGAGAAGAATATTGGGAAGACCAAAGCCATTGTTTTCGGTCCCCGCCGTAAACTCTGTTCCTTAGACAGTGACTCCAACCCTCTCCCCATCTCCTGTCTGAGGCTGAACCACACTGTTTGCAACCTAGGCATATTTGACCCTGAAATGAGCTTTCGACCACATATCCGCAGCATAACTAGGACCGTCTATTTCCACCTCCGTAACATCGCCTATTACTGCCCTTGCCTCAGCTCACCCGCTGCTGAAGCCCTCATCCATACCTTTGCTACCTCTAGACTTGACTATTCCAACGCACTCCTGTTTGGCCTCCCACATTCTACCCTACGTAACCTAGAGGTGATCCAACAGAAAATGCTGGAAATCTCAGCAGGTCGGGCAGCACCTGTGGAGAGAAAGCCGAGTTAATGTTTCGATGACCCTTCGTCAGAACTGGAGAGTATTCGGAAAGAACAGGCATAGTTTGCTTTTGTAGAGGTGATCCAAAACTCGGCTGTCCATATCCTAACTCGCACCAAGTCCCGCTCACCCATCACCCCTGTGCTCGCTGACCTATATTGGCTTCCAGTTAAGCGCCTCGATTTCAGAATTCTCATCCTTATTTTGAAATCGCTCCATGGCCTCGCCCCTCCCTATCTCTGTAATCTCGTCCAGCTCCACAACCCCTCCCCCCACCCACCGAGATGTCTGCGCTCCTCTAATTCTGTCCTCCTGAGCATTCCAGATTATAATCGCTCAACCATTGGTGGCCATGCCTTCTGTTGCCTCGGCCCCAACCTCTGGAACTCCCTCCCTAAACCTCTCCGCCTCTCTACATCTCTTTCCTCCTTCAAACATACCTCTTTGACCAAGCTTTTGGTTACCTGCGCTAATTTCTACTTACGCGGCTCGGTGTCAAATTTTTAGTGCATAATACTCCTGTGAAGCGCCTTGGGACGTTTCACTATGTTAAAGACGCTATATAAATACAGGTTGTTGTTGTTGATAAAGGCGGTGTAGTAAATGCAAGTTACTTTTGTTGACATCAAGGGACAAACGTGGCACTTTTATACTGCGACACTGCGTGTCAGTGTCAGCTGAAAGTAAAACTGCCCGGCTTCCCTAAGGGTAGTCAAGGGTAACATGGGCCCTTTAAAAACAGATGGAGGTAATATTGCAAATGTTGAATAAATACTTTTCTTGGTCTTCACAGCAGAGGAAGAGGATAATATACCTGACATTGCAGGAAAGCTAATAATGAATGAAGGAGTGGAACTCACTAAAGTTAACATAAGCAGGAAAACAGTATTAGAAAAGCAAATGGTGCTGAAGACTGGCAAATCCCCAGGGTTTCCACCCCAGGGTTTTACAGGAAGCAAGTGAGGAAATTAGTCTAGATGTTTTGTTTCTTAACTTGTGCCATTACCTTTTCAATTCGGCCCATCAAACCTTTTGTCTCTCCAATCTCTCCTGTCTTCCACCCTATCACAGACCTTCTCTTTTGTTCTTTCCTCCCCTCCCCCTTTCACTGCCCCCTTGCATTTACTTAAGAATCTGTTACATCTCGAACTTTTGCCAGTTCTGACGAAGGGTCATCGACCTGAAATGTTAACTCTCTCTCTCTCTCTCTCTCCACAGATGCTGCCCGACCCGCTGAGATTTCCAGCAGTTTCTGTTTTTATTTCAGAATCCAACATCCGCAGTATTTTGCTTTTGTATTAATGTCTATGGGTGTAGTTTAAATGGTTTTCCAGATCTTTCAGGTTCTACATAAGATATCGTTAGCTAGTATTGAAGCGCATGGAAATGTTGGCCGTGACTCAGTTGATAGCACCCTTGGCTCTGAGTCAGTAAGTTGTGGGTTCAAGTCCCAGTCTGGAGACTTGAGCACATATAGGCTTAATACTCCAGTGCATTACTGAGAGAGTGCTGTACTGTCAGAGATGCTGTCTTTTCGATGAGACATTAAACTGCTCTCTCAGGTGGATGTAAAAGATCCCACTATTTGATGAAGAGCAAGGAAGTTATCCCCAGTGTCCTGGCCAATATTTATCCCTCAATTAACATCACTAAAACAGATAATCTGCTCATTATCATGCTGCTATTTGTGGGAGCTTGCTGTGTGCAAATTGGCTGCTGCATTTCCTGCATTACAAAAGTGACTACACTTCAAAAGTACTTAATTGGCTGTAAAGTGTTTTGAGACATCTTGAGGTCATGAAAGGCATAGACATACAAGTCTTTCTTTAATTGAAGGCAAATTATTGACCTAGTTAGGAGATTGGTTATGCAATTAAAGACAGAGGGTAGGGATAATAGGTATGCACTCGAATTGGAAGGATGTGACTAGTGGTGTTCCACGAAGATCTGTGCTGGGGTCTCAAATATTCACTATATTTATTAATGAGATAATGCAATAGGGAGTCATATATCCAAATTTGCCGATGACACAAAGATTGGTGGCATAGTAAGTTGTGTAGACGGGAGCATAAAAATGTAAAGAGACATTGATAGGTCATGAGGGCAAAACTGTGGCAGATGGAGTTCAACGCAGGTTAGTGTGAGGTCATCCATTTTGGATCACAAGTATTTTTTAAATGGTGAAAAGCTAGGAATAGTGGGGATTCAAAGAGATTTAGGAGTCCATGTTCACAGATCACTGAAATGTAGTGGTCAAGTACAAAAAATAATCAAAAGGGCTAATGGAATGTTAGCCTTTATAACTAGAGGGCTAGAATATAAAGGGAAGGAAAGACTTTAAGAGAAGGGAGAACCACCCGTGGTTAACTAAGGAAGTAAAGGATGGTATCAATTTTTTTTAAATGGCATCCAAAGTTGTCAAGATTAGTGGGAGGCCAGAGGATTGGGACATTTTTAAAAAGCAGCAAAGAACGACTAAAAAAGTTATTAAGAGAGGGAAGATAGAGTATGAGAGTAAACTAGCAAGAAATTTAAAAATAGATAGTAAAAGCTTCTACAGATATATAAAATGGAAGAGAATAGCTAAAGTAAACGTTGGTCCCTTAGAGGATGAGACTGGGGAATTAATAATGGGAAACAGAGAAATGACAGAGACTCTGAACAAATATTTTATATCGGTCTTCACGGTAGAAAACACTAAAAACATTCCAATAGTAGATAATCAAGGGGCTATAGGGAGGGAGGAACTTAAAACAATCACTATCACTAATGAAGTAGTACTAGGTAAAATAATGGGACGAAAGGTGGACAAGTCCTCTGGACCTCATGGCCTGCATCCTAGGGTCTTAAAAGAAATGGCTGCAGAGATAGTGGATGCATTGGTTGTAATCTACCAAAATTCCCTGGATTCTGGAGAGGTCCTGGAAAACCGCAAATGTAATGTCCCTATTTAAAAAAGGAGGCAGGCAGAAAGCAGGAAACTATAGACCAGTTGTCTAACATCTGTCGTTGGTAAAATGCTGGAATCCATTATTAAGGAAGCAGTAACAGGACATTTGGAAAAGCATAATACAGTCAAGCAGAGTTAGCATGGTTTTATGAAGGGGAAATCATGTTTGACAAATTTGCTGGAGTTCTTTGAGGATGTAACAAGCAGGGTGGATAAGGGAGAACCGGTGGATAAGGGAGAACCAGTGGATGTGGTATATTTGGATTTCCAAAAGACATTCGATAAGGTGCCACATAAAAGGTTACTGCACAAGATAAAAGTTCACGGGGTTGGGGATAATTTATTAGCATGGATAGAGGATTGGTTAACTAACCAAAAAACAAAGAGTGGGGATAAATTGGTAATTTTCCTGTTGGCAAACAGTAACTAGTGGGGTGCCGCAGGGATCGGTGCTGGGGCCTCAATTATTTTCAATCAAATTAATGACTTGGATGAAGGTGCTGAGTGTAATGTAGCCAACTTTGCTAATGATACAAAGATGGGTGGGAAAGCAAGTTGTGAGGGGGACACAAAAAATCTGCAAAGGGATATAGACAGGCTAAGTGAGTGGGCAAACATTTGTGAGGTTATATATTTTGGCAGGAAAAATAAAAAAGCAAATTATTATTTAAATGGAGAGAATCTACAAAATGCTGCAGTTCAGAGGGACCTGGGGGTCCTTGTACATGAAACACAAAAGGTCAGTATGCAGGTACAGCAAGTAATCAGGAAGGCAAATGGAATGTTGGCCTTTATTGAAAAGGGGATGGAGTATAAAAGCAGATAAGTCATGCTACAACTGCGTACAGTTTTGGTCCCCTTATATAAGGAAGGATATACTTGCATTGGAGGCTGTTCAGAGAAGGTTCACTAGGTTAATTCTGGAGATGAGGAGGTTGACTACTGAAGAACGGATGAGTAGGTTGGGTCTATACTCATTGGAGTTTAGAAGAATATAAGCTGATCTTATTGAAACATATAAGATAATGAGGGGGCTCGACAAGGTGGCTGCAGAGAGGATGTTTCCCCTCGTGGGGGGAGTCCAAAACTAGGGGGCATCATTTCAGAATAAGGGGTCACCCATTTAGAACTGAGATGAGGAGGAATTTCTTCTCTGAGGGTTATGAATCTTTGTAATTCTCTATCCCAGTGAGCTTTGGAGGCTGGGTCATTGAATATATTTAAGGCAGAGATAGACAGATTTCTGATCGATAGGGGAGTAAAGTGTTATGGGGAGTGGGCAGGGAAGTGGAGTTGAGCCCAAGATCAAATCAGCCACGATCTTATTGAATGGCGGAGCAGGCTCGAGGGGCCTAATGACCTACTCCTACTCTCTACCACAGAAAGTAGTTGAGGCCAATTCACTAAATATATTCAAAAGGGAGTTAGATGAAGTCCTTACTACTCGGGGGATCAAGGGGTATGGCGTGAAAGCAGGAAGGGGATACTGAAGTTTCATGTTCAGCCATGAACTCATTGAATGGCGGTGTAGGCTAGAAGGGCTGAATGGCCTGCTCCTGCACCTATTTTCTATGTTTCTATGTTTCTATGCTCCTATTTCTCATGTTCTTATTTGCTACAGCAATACAAAGCCCTGGTTAGACCACATCCAGGGTACTGTGTACAGTTCTGGGCACTGCACCACAGAAATATTTGCCTTTGAAGGAGTGCGGCACATCTTCACCAGAATGTTACCGGGGCAGCAGTTAAACTATGAGGAAAGATCACCTAAATTAGGCTTTTAGTCTCTGGAATGTAGATGGTTAAACTCTGATTTGATGGCGGTTTTTAAGGTTTGAAAGGAATTAATAGGGTTGATAGAAACTTTTTCCACTGGTGGGGGACTCTTAAGACAAGGGGACATAACCTTAAAATCCAGCTCGGCCATTCAGGAGAGAAGTTAGGAAACACTTCTTCACACATAGTGAGAGAGAGTCTTGCATTTATATAGCGCCATTCACGACCAACGGACATTTCAAAGCGCTTTACAACCAATGAAGTACTTTTGGAGTGTAGTCACTGTTGTAATGTAGGAAACGCGGCAGCCAAGTTGCGCACAGCCAGCTCCCACACACAGCAATGTGATAACCAGCAGATAATCTGTGTTACTGATGTTGATTGAGGGATAAATATTGGCTAGGACACCGGGGATAACTCCCTTGCTCTTCTTCAAAATAGTGCCTTGGGATCTTTTACGTCCAGCTGAGAGCAGACAGGGCCTTGGTTTAACATCTCATCTGAAAGACGGCACCTCCGAGAGTGCAGCACTCAATCAGCACTGCACTGGAGTGTTAGCCTAGATATATGTGCTCAAGTCCATGGAGTGGGATTTGAACCCAGAACCTTCTGACTCAGAGGCAAGTGTGCTACCCACTGAGCCACAGCTGACACTACATAGGATGGTAGAAATGTGGAATTCTCTCCCACAAAAAGCAGTAGATGCCAGGTCAATTGATAATTTTAAATCTGAGATTAATAGACTTTTGCTAGCCAAGGGTATTAGGGGATATGGAGCCAAGGCGGGTAAATTGAGTTAGACTTCAGATCAGCCATGATCTCATTGGTGTTGAATGGCCTACTCCTGTTCATATAGGATTACTAGGATATACGGCACAGAAGCAGGCCATTCAGCCCAACCAGTCCATGCCGGCATTTATGCTCCACTTGAGCCTCCTCCCGTCTTTCCTATACCATTCGCCTCAACCACTCCCTGTGGTAGCGAGTTCCACATTCTCACCACTCTCTGGGTAAAAAGGTTTCTTCTGAATTCCCCATTTGATATCTTGGTGACCATCTTATATTGCTGGCCTCTAGTTTTGCTCTTGCTCACAAATGGAAACATTCTCTCTGTGACTACTCCATCAAAAACTTTCAATATTCCAAAGACCTTTTTACCAGTTCACCCCTCAGCCCTTTCTTTTCAAGAAAAAAGACACCCAGCCTGTTCATCCTTTGCTGATAGGTATACCCTCGCATTTCTGGTATCATCCTTGCAAATCTCCCCTGCAGCCTCTCCAGTGCTTCCACATCCTTCATATGTTCCTATGTGTCACATTATATAGAAGTGTTAAATGTAAATCTGTCTCAGGATTGAATCACAAAACCACAAAAAGCATTCAAGATTGCAAATTCTAGGATGCAAGGAACATAATCACCCAGGAGCCTGAAGACTGCTTTTATTGTAACAATTGCAGTTTAGGCCCATTTGGATGCTGTAAATACTAATAATAATAACTTGTATTTATGTAGCATCTTTAACGTAGTAAAACGTCCCAAGGCGCTTCAGAGCACTGTTACAGTTTCAAATACTTTAGTTTGAAATGTTTTTCTTCAGTCCATACTCTGTTGTTTTAAGGTGCACGACTGAGCAATCCAACGATCCCAGAGGTATATGTGTTTTACATCATCATCATCATAGGCAGTCCCTCGGAATCGAGGAAGACTTGCTTCCACTCTAAAACTGAGTCCTTAGGTGGCTGAACAGTCCAATACGAGAACCACAGACTCTGTCACAGGTGGGACAGATAATCTTTGAGGGAAAGGGTGGGTGGGATTGGTTTGCCGCACGCTCTTTCCGCTGCCTGCGCTTGATTTCTGCATGCTTTCGGCGATGAGACTCGAGGTGCTCAGCGCCCTCCCGGATGCACTTCCTCCACTTAGGGCGGTCTTGGGCCAGAGACTCCTAGGTGTCGGTGAGGATGTTGCACTTTATCAGGGAGGCTTTGAGGGTGTCCCTGTAATGTTTCTTCTGCCCACCTTTGGCTCGCTTGCCGTGAAGGAGTTCCGAGTAGAGCGCTTGCTTTGGGAGTCTCGTGTCTGGCATGTGAACGATGTGGCCTGCCCAGCGGAGCTGATCAAGTGTGGTCAGTGCTTCGATGCTGGGGATGTTGGATATATGCATGCTTATGAAGAATTATTGCGCTATGTTAACTAAAATTAAGTTGCTGCAAAATTGAACTGCATGGAAAGGGTTAAATTCCTATGACAAATTAGAATATATGGGAAAAGTTCAGATTCCCATGCCACTCGGAATCAGTGCTTGCAAAACAAGAACATTACAGATGTAATGGCTACAATGAGATAAAAATAATGAGCAAGAGACCTTGGGGATGGTGAGAAATGAAAAAAAGTCTTTGTGAGTGCTTAAAAATGAGATAAGGAAGAAAACTGACAGAGTACGTGAGTTATAAAAATCTAAGGAAAATAGGTGCGATCGCTCTGTCTTTGGGCAAGGGTAGCAGGGGTCACACTAAGATCATCAACACAGTAAAGAGTCACCTCTGTAAAACCCGGACGGACCGAGGTAGAGAAAGGGTGACAGATTGTTCTGCCAGAAAAGCCTAGGCTGTCATGGGAAAGCAAGTAGAGGGTCAGATACAATATTGTGCTAAATTTATTTAAATGATTACGAATAAACCTAGCAACTAGATTAATTCTTGTCTCTGTCTCCTTCTGTTCCTGAGTAACCCAAACAAACTCCAACAAGGTCTTATAAACTGGATGGTTTAATAAATGCTGTGACAGACTGACAGATTTTAATCTCCAGTCCGGGCAACTGTGAATATTGTAAATCCATACAGGATTTAATTAACTCAGACTAAAATAATTTAACATATGGGTTAGTCAGGGAGGTGTGGGGGTGCTGGGTATGGTGTTCGTTCTTGAAGGCCAATTGATGGTGTTGAGACTTCATAGCTGAGCACCAGACATGGGTACAGTGCCAACAACCATCAATTGCTCCATTTATTCCCTGGGGTAGAAGCAAACTGTGGCTCAGATTCCAGCGAGGAAGATTGAGAAACTGGTTGGGACGATGACGCAGCCCTATTTGACCCCAGTCCGGATGTGGATTGGTTCTGTAATGGATCCATTGGTAAGGATCACGGCCTGCATGTTCGTCGTGGAGCAGGCAGAGGATGGTGCCAAATTTTTGGGGGCATCCGAAACAGAGGAGGAAGCTCCATTGCCATCGCGGTCTCACTGACCCAAAGACCGCCCTAAGTGGAGGAAGAGCATCCGGGAGGGCGCTGAGCACTAGAGTCTCATCGCCGAGAACATGCAGAAATCAAGCGCAGGCAGCGGAAAGAGCGTGCGGCAAACCAGACTCCCCACCCACCCTTATCCTCAATTACTATCTGTCCCACCTGTGACAGGGACTGTGATTCTGGTATTGGACTGATCAGTCACCTAAGAACTCATTTTAAGAGTGGAAGCAAGTTTCCCTCGATTCCGAGAGACTGCCTATGATGATGATGATGATGATGGCTCAGATTCTAGTAGGGAAGGAAGTTTAGAGGGCTTCACCAGCCCCAGGTCCTCGCAGACCAGCACCATGGAATCCAAAGAGGCTGGCTCATATCTGGACTTATTATTTCTCTGAAAAGGACCATGGGTAACTGAGAGCTAATGTGACGGCAAAGCTGAGAACAAAGGATGAAGGGAGATCTAGAAAGAAAGACTTGGATTTATATAGCGCCTTTCGTGACCACCGGACGTCTCAAAGTGCTTTATAGCCAATGAAGTATTTTTGGAGTGTAGTCACTGTTGTAATGTAGGAAACGCGGCGTCCAATTTCCGCACAAGCAAGCTCCCACACGCAGCAATGTGATAATTGTTATGTCTTGAAAAAAAAGTCAGACTAGATATTGCAAGCTTAAAGTAAGTATGACCGTAGTCCTTTATTGCAGATCTCAGAGTGCCTCTCCAGCCTGTGAGGCCTCCTTATATACAGGTACTCCCAAGGGATTGTGGGATCCCTTGGGACTCCAGGGGATAAGCCCTCTGGTGGCTAGACATGGTAATTACAGGTTTACATACATAACAACACTCTCCCCCCCGCCCCCCAAAAGTCAATAGTGTAACTATTTACAATGTGAGTCGATCTGGGGCCTTCCTTTCCCTGGTTGATCGTCTCGGTGCAAATGCTGGTGTTGGTGAGTCGTTTGTTGGGCCTTTGCTGGGCTGCTGTGGGTGATGGGTTCTGTTTCGTGGTCAACCGCTGGGTCGTTTGCCACTTGTGTGTGTGTTGGAGGGTCGAAAAAGGTAAAGTCTATTGTGGGTTGTTCTGGATGTTCTGGATAGTCCGTAAATCTGAGTTTGGTTTGGTCCAAGTGTTTTCTGCAGGTGAGTCCATTTGTGAGTTTGACCACAAACACCTTACTCCCCTCTTTGGCCAAAACAGTGCCAGCAATCCACTTGGGACCTTGTCCATAGTTCAACATAAATACAGGATCATTTACTTGAATTTCGCGTGACACATTTGCACGATCATGGTATGTATTCTGTTGAAGCCGCCTGCTCTCTACCTGTTCATGTAGATCAGGGTGGACTAACGAGAGCCTTGTCTTCAGTGCCCTTTTCATGAGCAGTTCAGCGGGAGGGACCCCGGTGAGCGAGTGGGGTCTTGTGCGGTAACTAAGCAGGACTCAGGATAAGCAAGTCTGCAGTGAGCCTTCAGTTACCCTTTTCAAGCTCTGCTTGATTGTTTGAACTGCTCGTTCTGCCTGACCATTGGACGCTGGCTTAAACGGGGCAGACGTGACATGTTTGACCCCATTTCGGGTCATGACTTCCATGAATTCGGCACTGGTAAAGCATGGCCTATTGTCACTTACAAGGACATCAGGCAGGCTGTGCGTGGCAAACATGGTGGCATGGCTTTCAATGGTGGCAGCGGATGTGCTTGCCGACATTATCACACATTCAATCCACTTGGAGTATGCATCTACAACCACTAAAAATATTTTTCCCAAGGATGGGCCTGCGTAGTCGACATGAACCCTAAACCACGGTTTGGAGGGCCAAGACCATAAACTTAGTGGTGCCTCCCTGGGTGCATTGCTTAACTGGGATCATGTATTACATTTGTGCACACAGGACTCTAAGTCTGCATCAATACCGGGCCAGCACACTTGGGATCTAGCTATCGCATTCATCATTACAATGCCTGGATGGGTTCTGTGGAGATCACTAATGAAAGTGTCCCTGCCCTTTTTTGGCACAACTACCCGATTACCCCATCAGAGGCAGTCTGCCTGTATAGACATTTCATCTTTGCGCCGCTGGTACGGCTTTATTTCTTCCGCATCTCTAACGGGACACGAGACCAACTCCCGTGGAGCACACAGTTTTTGACTAAGGACAGTAAGTGGTCCTGGCTCGTCCAGGTTTTAATCTGCCGGGCGGTAACAGGTGATTGCTTACTCTCGAGTGCTTCCATTATCATAACTAAATCTGCAGGCTGTGCCATCTCCACCTCGGTGGTGAGCAATGGTAGCCTACTGAGAGCATCAGCACAGTTTTCTGTGCCTGGCCTGTGGCGGATGGCATAGTTGTATGCAGACAACGTGAGCGCCCATCTCTGGATGCGGGCTGATGCATTCGTATTTATCCCCTTATTTTCAGAAAAGAGGGATATAAGCAGCATATGCTCAGTTTCCAATTCAAATTTGAGCCCGAACAGATATTGATGTATTTTCTTTACCCCATAAAAGAAGCGTTAGCGTGTGTTTTCGATCATACTGTCGGCCCTCTCGGCCTTAGACAGACTTCTGGATGCATAAACAACCAGTTGCAATTTCCCAAATTCATTAGCTTGTTGCAATACACACCCGACCCCGCATGACGACGCATTATATGCTAGTACCAAACGTTTACATGGATCGTACAACACAAGCAATTTGTTTGAACATAACAGCTTCCTAGCTTTCTCAAAGACATTTCCTTGGCTTTTACCTCATACCCATTCATCTCCTTTACGCAGTAAAGAATGCAGAGGTTCTAACAATGTGCTAAGACCCGGTAAGAAGTTACCAAAATAGTTCAGGAGTCCTAGAAATGACCGCAGCTCCGTCACGTTCTGTGGTCTCAGTGCGTTTTTGATTGCCTCCGTCTTCGAATCGGTGGGCCTGAGACTGTCCGCCACGATTCTTCTCCCCAGGAACTGCACTTCAGGCATCAGGAAAATGCACTTCAAGCGTTTTAGCCTGAGCCCCACACGATTATGCTGACTAAGAACCTCCTTCAGGTTCTGCAGGTGCTCAATGGTGTCCTGACCTGTAACCAAGATGTCATCCTAGAAGACCACGGTGCGCGGGACCGACTTCAGCAAGCTTCCTCTGGAATATGGGCTCGGCCGATTGAATCCCAAACGGGCAGCTGTTGTAAACGAAAAGACCTTTGTGCGTGTTGATGCAGGTGAAGCCTTTCGAAGATTCTTCCCGCTCCTGCGTCATGTAGGCCGAGGTCAAGTCTAGCTTCGTGAATGTTTTTCCTCCCGCCAGCATCGCAAATAGATCATCTGCCTTTAGTAGCAGGTATTGATCCTGCAGCAAGAAACGATTGATAGTTACATTGTAATCACCACAGATTCTGACCGTGCCGTCTCCCTTGAGGACTGGAACAATCGGACTGGCCCCCTCATTGAATTCAATCGGCGAAATGATGCCCTCTCATTGCAGCCTGTCCAGCTCGATCTCAACCCTCTCATCATTATGTAAGGTACCGCTCTCGCCTTGTGATGGTCGCACCCCCAGAATCAAATGGATCTGCACTTTTGCTCCTTGGAACTTCCCGATGCCTGGTTCGAACAGTGAGCGGAACTTGCTTAGGACCTGGGCACATGAGGTGTCGTCGATGGACGAAAGCGCTTGGACGTCGTCCCAGTTCCAGTGTATCTTTCCCAGCCAGCTCCTGCTGAACAGCATGGGGCCATCGCTCGGTACCTCCCAGAGTGGTAAATCGTCCACCGCTCCATCGTAGGAGACCTATATGGTAGCACTGCCAATTACGGGAATCAGTTCCTTTGTGTACGTTCTAAGTTTGGTACAAATGGGAGTCAGGACTGGCCTTGAAGCCTTGTTATAAGAACACAAGAACATAAGAATTAGGAACAGGAGTAGGCCATCTAGCCCCTCGAGCCTGCTCCACCATTCAACAAGATCATGGCTGATCTGGCCGAGGACTCAGCTCCACTTACTCGCCCGCTCCCCGTAACCCTTAATTCCCTTATTGGTTAAAAATCTATCTATCTGTGATTTGAATACATTCAATGAGCTAGCCTCAACTGCTTCCTTGGGCAGAGAATTCCACAGATTCCCAACCCTCTGGGAGAAGAAATTCTTTCTCAACTCGGTTTTAAATTGTCTCCCCTGTATTTTGAGGCTGTGCCCCCTAGTTCTAGTCTCCCCGACCAGTGGAAACAACCTCTCTGCCTTTATCTTGTCTATCCCTTTCATTATTTTAAATGTTTCGATAAGATCACCCATCATCCTTCTGAACTCCAACGAGTAAAGACCCAGTCTACTCAATCTATCATCATAAGGTAACCCCCTCATCTCCGGAATCAGCCGAGTGAATCGTCTCTACCCCCTCCAAAGCTAGTATATCCTTCCTTAAGTAAGGTGACCAAAACTGCACGCAGTACTCCAGGTGCGGCCTCACCAATACCCTGTACAGTTGCAGCAGGACCTCCCTGCTTTTGTACTCCATCCCTCTCACAATGAAGGCCAACATTCCATTCGCCTTCCTGATTACCTGCTGCACCTGCAAACTAACTTTTTGGGATTTATGCCCAAGGACCCCCCAGGTCCCTCTGCACCGCAGCATGTTGTAATTTCTCCCCATTTAAATAATATTCCCTTTTACTGTTTTTTTTTTCCAAGGTGGATGACCTCACATTTTCCGACATTGTATTCCATCTGCCAAACCTTAGCCCATTCGCTTAACCTATCCAAATCTCTTTGCAGCCTCTCTGTGTCCTCTACACAACCCGCTTTCCCACTAATCTTTGTGATAGTGACTATCTCAAGGTCGTCCCTTCCCACATTCCCGTGACCAGCAATTTTTGGCATGGTTTTTGTGTCTTCCACTGTAAAGACCGAAGCAAAATAATTGTTTAAGGTCTCAGCCATTTCCACATTTCCCATTATTAAATCCCCCTTTTCATCTTCTAAGGGACCAACATTTACTTTAGTCACTCTTTTCCGTATTATATATCGGTAAAAGCTTTTACTATCTGTTGCACCACAACTTATCGAAAGTCTTTTTACTCATTATGGACTGGCTTGCGCCCGTGTCCAGCTCCATGGACACTGGGAGTCCATTTAATTCAACCATCAGCATTATCGGGGGATACTTTGTGGTAAATGTGTGCACTCCATATACCTCTGCCTCCTCGATCTGAGGCTCTAGTTCATCATGATCCACCGTGGATCTGTCCTCCTCTGCAACATGGTGGTTTGCAGGATTAGTAGGGTTTGCAGGATTAGCAGGGTTTGCAGCTCGCCTGCACATACGTTGGAGGTGTCCCATTGCTCCACAGCCCTTGCAAACGTATCCTTTGAAGCGGCATGAATGGAATCGATGATCATCCCCGCAGCGCCAACAAGGTGTTAATTGCCTTGTATTCACCACCCTTGATGGCGGACTCTGAGTCATCTGCGGATGTGCAGCTACAGGCGTGTAAGTCCTGCCATGTCCATTTCGATTCGAAAACAATGTTAGTTTGTTCACAGTACTTGCAGCAGCACTAGTGTGCTGGGAAATTTGTTTGGTATTGTCACTAGTGGAGATAAACGCCTGGGCTATCGCTATGGTTTTACTCAAGGTTGGGGTCTCTACAGTCAAAAGTTTGCGAAGTATTACTTCATGGCCGATGCCAAGTATAAAGAAGTCGCAGAGCATATGCTCCAAGTGTCCTTCAAATTCGCAGTGTCCTGCAAGGCACCTTAGCTCGGCGACGTAGCTCGCCACGTCTTGACCTTCAGACCTCTTAGAAACATCGAAACATAAAAAATAGGTGCAAGAGTAGGCCTTCAAGCTTGCACCACTATTCAATAAGATCATGGCTGATTATTCCCTCAGTACTCCTTTCCTGCTTTCTCTCCATAACCCCTTGATCCCTTTAGCTGTAAGGGCCATATCTAACTCCCTCTTGAATATATCCAATGAACTGGCATAACAACTCTCTGCGGCAGGGAACTTCACTCTCTGAGTGAAGAAGTTTCTCCTCATCTCAGTCCTAAATGGCCTATCCCTTATCCTAAGGCTGTGTCCCCTGGTTCTGGACTTCCCCAACATCGGAAACATTCTTCTCGCATCTAACCTGTCCCATCCCATCAGAATCTTATATGTTTCTATGAGATCCCCTCTCATCCTTCTAAACTCCAATGTATAAAGGCCCAGTTGATCCAGTCTCTCCTCATATGTCAGTCCTGCCATCCCGGGAATCAGTCTGGTGAACCTTCGCTGCACTCCCTCAATAGCAAGAACGTCCTTCCTCAGATTAGGAGACCAAAACTGAACACAATATTCCAGGTGAGGCCTCACCAAGGTCCCGTACAACTGCAGTAAGACTTCCCTGCTCCTATACTCAAATCCCCAAGCTATGAAGGCCAACATACCATTTGCCTTCTTCACCACCTGCTGTACCTGCATGCCAACTTTCAATGACTGATGAACCATGACACCCAGGTCTCGTTGCACCTCCCCTTTTCCTAATCTGCCGCCATTCAGATAATATTCTGCCTTCATGTTTTTGCCCCCCAAAGTGGATAACCTCACATTTATCCACATTGTACTGCATCTGCCATGCATTTGCCCACTCACCTAACCCTGCAGCCTCTTAGCGTCCCCCTCACAGCTCACACTGCCACCCAGTTTAGTTTCATCTGCAAACTTGGAGATATTAAATTCAATTCCTTCATCCAAATCATTGATGTATATTGTAAATAGCTGGGGTCCCAGCACTGAGCCCTGCGGCACTCCACTAGTCACTGCCTGCCATTCTGAAAAGGACCCATTTATCCCGACTCGCTGCTTCCTGTCTGCCAACCAGTTCTCTATCCACGCAAGTATATTACCCCCAATACCATGTGCTTTGATTTTGCACACCAATCTCTTGTTTGGAACCTTGTCAAAAGCCTTTTGAAAGTCCAAATACACCACATCCACTGGTTCTCCCTTGTCCACTCTACTAGTTACATCCTCAAAAAATTCCAGAAGATTTGTCAAGCATGATTTCCCCTTTATAAATCCATGCTGACTTGGACCGATCCTGTCACTGCTTTCCAAATAATTTCCTTAATAATTGATTCCAACATTTTCCCCACTACTGATGTCAGACTAACCGGTCTATAATTACCAACTTTCTCTCTCCCTCCCTTTTTAAAAAGTGGTGTTGCATTCGCTACCCTCCAGTCCATAGGAACTGATCCAGAGTCGATAGACTGTTGGAAAATGATCACCAATGCATTCACTATTTCTCGGGACACTTCCTTAAGTACTCTGGGATGCAGACTATCAGGCCCCGGGGATTTATCGGCCTTCAATCCCATGAATTTCCCTAACACAATTTCCTGCCTAATAAGGATATCCTTCAGCTCCTCCTTCTCACTCGACCCTCGGTCCCCTTGTTCTTCTGGAAGGTTATTTGTATCTTCCTTCGTGAAGACAGAACCAAAGTATTTGTTCAATTGGTCTGCCATTTCTTTGTTCCCCATTATAAATTCACCTGAATCCGACTGCAAGGGACCTACATTTGTCTTCACTAATCTTTTTCTCTTCACATATCTATAGAAGCTTTTGCAGTCAGTTTTTATGTTCCCGGCAAGCTTCTTCTCGTACTCTATTTTACCCCTCTTAATTAAACCCTTTGTCCTCCTCTGCTAAATTCTAAATTTCTCCCAGTCCTCAGGTTTGTTGCTTTTTCTGGCCAATTTATATGCCTCTTCCTTGGATTTAACACTATCCTTAATTTCTCTTGTTAGCCACGGTTGAGCCACCTTCCCCGTTTTATTTTTATTTTTATTCCAGACAGGGATGTACAATTGCTGAAGTTCATCCATGTGATCTTTAAATGTTTGCCATTGCCTATCCACCATCAACCCTTTAAGTATCATTTGCTTGTCTATTCTAGCCAATTCACATCTCATATCATTGAAGTTACCTTTCCTTAAGTTCAGGACCCTAGTTTCTGAATTAACTGTGTTACTCTCCATCTTAATAAAGAATTCTACCATGTTATGGTCACTCTGCCCCAAGCGGCCTCGCACAACAAGATTGCTAATTGTACGTGTAGAACCGATACCTCACCATCAGAACGCTTTTCTTCGGGTTTAGATGCTCCCAGACCAGTGTGCACAACTTATCGTATGACTTGTCTGTGGGTTTTGATTGAGCGAGCAGGTTTTTCCTGAGGCGAAAGTTGATGCCCCGCAAACGATGAGGAGGATCACCCTTCGTTTGGCAGCGTTTCCTTCTCCTTCCAGCTCGTTGGCCACGAAGTATTGGTCAAGTCGCTCCACGAAGGTTTCTCATTCATCTCCCTCCGAAAATGTCTCCAGGATTCCCACAGTCCTCTGCATTGTTGCGTTCGGGTTCATCATCTGTATCTCGTTGCCAGTTGTTATGTCTTGAATAAAGAATCAGACTAGACACTGCAAGCTCAAAGTAAGTGTGACCGTAGTCCTTTATTGCAGATCTTAGAGTGCCTTTCCAGCCTGTGAGGCCTCCTTATATACAGGTGCTCCCAAGGGATTGTGGGATCCCTTGCGACTCCAGGGGATAAGCCCTCTGGTGGTTAGACATGGTAATTACAGGTTTACATACATAACAATAATGACCAGTTCATCTGTTTTTGTTATGTTGATTGAGGGATAAATATTGGCCAGGACACCGGGGATAACTCCCCTGCTCTTCTTCCAAAAGTGCCATGGGATCTTTTACATCCATCTGAGAGGGCAGACAGAGCCTCGGTTTAACGTCTCATTCGAAAGATGACGCCTCCAACAGTGCAACATCCCCTCAGTACTGCCCTGGAGTGTCGGCCTAGATTTATGTGTTCAAGTCCCTGGAGTGCGACTTGAACCCACAGCCTTGTGACGCAGAGGCAAGTTTGCTACCCACTGAGCCACAGTTGATGCTGTAGAATGCTGTAGAACATCTGAAAACAGAAGACCACGGATAGTAGTTTAGGAATAGATATCAGAATGTATTCCACAAAGGAGAGAAAAGACCCAGGCTGCGGTGATAGGAAGTAGACTGAAGCTACCTATTAGGCCCAGAGGTTGAGTTTTCGGACAGGGGTTCCCAACCTGTGCTACATGTACGCCTAAGGGTACGTGGGAGAAATTGTCTAATGGTGGATTTTATTAGAATCATAGAATAGTTACAGCACAGAAGGAGGCCATTTGGTCCGTCGAGCCCGTGCCGGCTCTCTGCAAGAGCACCTCAGCTAGTCCCACTCCCCAGCCCTTTCCGCGTAACCCTGCATATTTGTTCCCTTCAGGTACTTATCCAATTTCCTTTTGAAAGCCACTATTGAATCTGCCTCCACCACCCTTTCAGACAGAAAATTCCAGATCTTAACCACTCTGTGTAAAATAAGTTTTTCCTCATGTCGCCTTTACTTCTTTTGCCAATCACCTTAAGGGGCTGTCGGGGGAAAACCCCGAGGTAGAAATAAATCTACTCCGAGACTACGTTAGAGAGTTGTAAACACACACAGTTTATTAATACAAGGTACAAGGGGAGTTGTATGTAGGTCCCTCAACCAGGCAACAACTCAATTTGGTGTTACACAAAATGAGTATTTAAAGTCATAAACTGCAAAGGTCACATGTCACTGCTTCTACATGACCCGATCTGACATTTCAAAAGTGCCTACACAACAATTTTTACAGTCGTGTCTGTCCGGCTCACTTCCTTATCTTCAGCCAGGGTCTGGTGTGTAGTTGGTTTCTATGTTGCTCAGCGTCTTGTGACCTTTTCGCAATTGCTTATCTCATCCTGTCATTCAGTACATTTTCTAAAGCACAGCAATTTCGCACTAATGCTATTAACCCTTCAATCCCTTATTTGGCTAAAATTTTTCATATACAAATTCCTAGGCCAACATATACCCAGTCTTTATGCAGAAATTGGTGATGTGATGTGCCGGTTCCTGAGCCCAGGGGTCTCCACTCTGGGGTCCAGATTCCTATCTCCTGTCGCACCTCATTCTGCTGCTTGTAAAATCTCATCATCTCGGTGTTTTGGGCGTGTGTACGCCACTTTCTGAGACACCGCTAGGTCCTCGTAGTTTGAGGGTGGTTGGGTTACAGGTCTGCTCGATAGTAAAGATGACAGTGCTTTGCTTATACAACATTTAAGTAACATACATAGGCAATACAGAATTATTACCACCACCACAATGGTAACCAGACCTTGGATTAGTGACGTTCTCATCGATCCTAACCACCCTGAGAACCAGTCCCACAACGTGGAGGCTGGTAGTTGTTTATGCTTTTTAACCTCTTCTTGGATATGCTCTGCCAGATTGGTAATTTCTTCTGAGCTATCCGCGATGTATGTAGAACATTCAGCCCCGATGAGGGCACAGGTTCCCCCTTTTTCTGCCAACACATAGTCAAGGGCCATCCGATTTTGCAGAGCTACTGTGCGGAGGGCTACCATCTCTGCATTAACCTTAACTCGGGCTTCAGCTGTATCATTGGCCACCTGTTCCAGGACGGAAGCCATGTTAATGCATTCCCTTGCCAATTTACCCGCTCCATACCAGGGAAACGCAATGGCCCAGAATCTTTCAGTCTCCCTGATGGCTCATCTGGCTCTTCGGTGGAGGTCCTTCAGAGAACCCAGGTGATACATGTAGGGTACGATATAAGCCAGATAACAAGAACCCATCCATTCTTGGGGAAACCAAGGGTAGGCCCTGTGACCGCACACAAAATGAGTCCCGTTGTAGGGCGTATACTTATTTATCGCTGGGGGATCCCATTGGACCGAAAAGTCACCATTTCCGTTTAATGACGGGAGTGTCACCCTACCCCCTTCGGCAGGTAAGGTAAGGCTATATGTGCAGTTACTGTATCCCGCAATAGGATCTTTCTGTCGTCCCTGCCTGGTGAGACATAGCCCCCCTCCCTGTCCCTTCTTATATCTTGTTCTCAGGAACGGTGGTTGATAGAAATCGTTATAGGTTGACCATCTCTACCCACTACACTGTTCTGGATTATACCCATGACTTTTAAGTTTTATTATGGTGCTGCCGTCTGCCTCTATGGCATAAGAGCCAACGCGTGTAGATCCTGTTCTAACTCCAAACATCCAGCTGGCCGTCTCATTATCACTAAATGGGATTGATTGTAGGGGGATTCCTTCCTCCAAGTGTGTGGGGACATGGGCACAGATCCAACAGCTGGAAACATTGGCTTTCTTGGCATAGGTGTATGACATGTACAAAAAGGTGTTCACATGTAACTCTCTCTTGGTTTGTGGGGGTACTCTGGCCTGAGTCCTCCCTAGGCTACATATTACAATTACACAAAAAAGCAAACTGCACATAATATCGCGTAACACATTCATCTTGGATTGTCTTTATTTCTTCCGGCGTTTACTGCTGATGCGTCCGCCTTCAGTTTCCTAGAATGTGTATGAAGGCAGGGTTATTTGCTTTGTTCTCTTGTGCTGGGGTCGTTGGATTCATATTCTTTGAGCTGAGACCAATGTTTCCATCGGCTAACCCACACATATCTATGCAGGCGCACGTGTCTCCGCTAATTAGGACTTCAAATGGGCCAGACCAACGGGGAGCAAACCCCGATCGTCCTGGCAGACATTTTACCATTACCTTCGCGCCTACCTGCGGGACCTCCCTCTGGTCCTCCAATTCCTTCTGTTCGTCCCTGCCTGCTTGCCGTTCCCTTACTTCCTTCCTCAATTCCTTAAGTTGCTTGCTCAGTTCCAAGACGTACTTTCTAATCCGATCCCTCAGGGGTCCTATGTCGGATCCCCCAGTTATGATTCCTTCCGGCAGGCGCATCACCCTGCCTGTCATCAACTCATTTGGAGTTAATCCCGTCACTCGGTTAGGAATTGCCCTTTGTCTCATCAAGATTGTGGGTAGTAAATCCGCCCAAGCTTGTCCCGTCTCTTGGATGGCCTTTGCTAGGGCTGTTTCAAGTGTCCTGTTCATACGTTCTACCATCCCAGAGCTTTGCGGGTGGTAGGGGATATGAAACTTCTGTCTAATACCCAACATAGCTCCCACCTCCTTCATTATTTGTCCCATAAAATGGGTTCCCTGGTCGGAATCGATTTCGATAGGGACGCCCCAACGTGGGATTACTTCCTCTGCCAATATTCGGGCCACCGTGATTGCGGTGCAGTTTCGCGTGGCGAACGCTTCTACCTACCGCGTAAACTGATCTATTATTACCAGACAGTATTTCTTGCCCCTTGAAGATGGTAAAGGTCCCGTGAAGTATATCTGTATACACTCCCACAGCCCCCTTGGTCATGGTTGGTGAGCCATTCTAACCTTAACGGCCTTTCCTGAGTTGTGCTGGGCACACGTGACACATTGCTGACAGTACTTAGCTACGTCCCGTCCCATTCCTGGCCACCACCAATCCCCAGTTATGTTTGCTATCATGACGTTCCGTCCGACATGACTGATGCCGTGGTGTAGTTCCATGAGCATTTGTATAATACAAGCCGGGGCTATCACCTTCCCATCTTTCCTCCATACGAAGTCGTCACCCTGGCTCCCTCCTTTTGTGCCCCAATCTTTCTTTTCTTCATCACTTACATCGGCATGTAATCTCACAATGTCTATATCTTCCCTGGTAATGATACTACATACAACTTCTTCCTGTACTTCTAAGGATATACCTGCTTCCTGTGCCGCTTTATCCGCTGCTTCATTGCTCCGTTGGACATTGTTTACTACTTTCTGGTGAGCCTTAACCTTGATCACTGCTGCCTCTGTGGTTTACTGGCGGCGTCTAATAGTAGTCTGATTCGGCCCTCATGTTTGATAGCCTCCCCGCCCGAAGTGACGAACCCCCTCCTGGCCCAGGCAGTCATGTAGTCATGGACTACCCCAAAGGCATAGCGGCTATCCGTATATATATTTGCCCGCCGGCCTTTAGCCAGTTGGAGGGCTTCAGTCAGGGCAGTGAGTTCAGCTACTTGGGCCGACAGTCCTCCGTCTAACCTTCCCTTTCAGACAGTGTTTAGCGCTTCGTCTACCACCGCCCATCCCGTATGCGGGGTCCCCTGAATATATTTCCGGGACCCATCCATGTACAGGATCAGCTTGGGGTTTTCAAGGGGAATCTCACTTATGTGTCCCGGTGTGTCCTCCCATTCCTGTGCCTGGCACTCATTAGGCTCACCAACGGATAAGAGGCCCTCTGCTGGGTTCTCCCCCGTGTCTCGTACAATTTTTACAGACCCATCTAAGGGAAGTAATACTGCTTCCCATTTGGCCCGGCAGACATTGGACACGGAGCTCAATTTCCCGGTGTTGAGCATTTCCACCAAGGTATGTTTGGTATGTAGTATAACCTCCCTGTCATTACTATTGGCTCACTAACTTTCACCGCCCACTTTGTGCAGTCCAAGGCTGCTACACATCTTGATAGACCTCCTGCCACAGGCGACTGTTGAGTGGAATAGTAAGCTACTGGGCGGGCTCGGTCTCCATGCATTTGAGTAACTACTGCTCCGTAAAACCCGCCCTCGTTTTCACAATGAATGTGAAACGGTGCGTTCATATTTGGCAATCCTAGGCCTGGTGCCGACATCAGGGCTTCCTTTATCTGCCTGTATGCTGTTTCTTGTTCCGGGCCCCACTCCACACTTTCTAGAGCTGGTTTTCCTCCCTTAACTAGTCTCTGTATGGGTTCCGCGATTGCTGCGAAGTTGGCTATAAAGTTCCTACAGTAGTTAAAGTAGTTTACGCACTCCTCAGATCGTTTTCATTCGGGGCATAATGCGAATTGCTTCCTTTCTGTCGTGGGTCATTGTTTTTGTCCCCTGTGACAGTTGGTGTCCCAAGTACTGTACCTCCTTCAATTCGATCTGAGCTTTCTTGGGGTTTACCTTCAATCCCGCTTTCTTTAAGGCTTCTAGGGTTTCTATTAGAGCCCCCCATATGTCCTCTCTCTTCCTATGAGGCAATCAACAGATCGTCCACATATTGGAGGATGGTACTTCGGTAGAGGGCTAAATCTACGGTCTCCAAGGCTCGACTCATAGTTCGGTGAAATATGGCCGGACTATTGTGAAAACCCTGGGGCACTCGTGTCCAAGTGTACTGCCTATCCCCGACCATGAATGCGAATTTATCTTGGGACTCTTGGGCTAATGGTATGGACCAAAATCCATTAGCTATATCTAAGACCGTGAATATTTTATGTTCTGGTTTCAGTCCATTAAATATGGTCGCTGAGGTGCTGGCGGGGAGTTACTTTATTTAACGCCATATAGTCCAAGGTCAATCGGTATGACCCATCTGGTTTCTTTACGGGCCAGGTTGGCAAGTTCGTAGTGCTTTTAGCTTCCCGAAGGACACCGCTCTGCAAGAGGTCCTGCACTATTTGTTTTATGGCCTCTCGGGCTTCAGGTTTAATGGGGTATTGCTTATGAGGAATGTGTTTAGGCCCAGGAATGTCCACTGGCTTGGTCTTTACCAGCCCACAATCCTGCTTTGATTGAGCCCACACTTCCCTCATTTGTTTGCATAATGGGCCGTAGTCTCCTGTTGTATCCCAATCTCGGGTGAGAAGTTGCACACTTCCGACCTTTGTGTGATTGTGCAAATTAGTCTGTTCCTCGTACGTCGTGATTTTGTGTCTTCCCTTATTTCTCCAAACTATTCTCTTATTCTGTGGGTCTATTAGTGCCCCTAATTGTTCCAGGAGGTCGATCCCCAATATGGTCCCTTCTGCCTTTGGGCATACATAAAATTGTGCCGGGATCAGAATACCGGCTATCTCCAATAGAATTACTTCACTCTGGTGGGATTTGGTGGCAGATCCTCCCACGTCAGTTATATGGACTACATGTTTAGTTGTGGGTAAGGGAATATCTGTCATAGATACCAATGCTCCGGAATCCATTAACATATCACCGGCCACCTAACAGCGCTGTTATGTGAATACGCGGATCCTCTCCCTGCCCCACGGAGGCCGCTGGCCTTCAGTCTCTTCCTAAGTCCCTCAGCGCTGTGATTAGCTGTTGTCGGTCCATCTCCTTGGGCGCCCAACATTTATCAGTGGCATGTCCCTTTTTCCTGCAATTGTCACATCGGACGGTTGGTCTTTTGAGGCCCCTACAGTCGGCCCCTACAAATGACCCATCTTGCCACAGTTGTAGCATTCCCCTCGGCCCGCACTCTTAATACTCTTAGCCGTGGCTACTTCTTGTTTTATTCCCCCAGAGTTAATGTGGCATATCCACTGGACAGCTTGGTCATAGGTGTCCGTGACTACTACCCCCATTTTTAAGATCTTTTGATGGTCGGCCGAAAGGCCGTCCTTAAACATGTGCCATCACTGTGAGGGGGTGCTAGCCCTGTCCACTGGTCCTTTGGACACTTAGCCCGAACTATTTGGTGGACATCTCGCTCATGCATATTGTGGGTCTCATACAATTCTTCTAACTTTTGCCAAAATTCTACATTTCTCTTCCGTGGTTGTAGACTCCCCAAATCCTGATTCATCATTTGTTTCTCTGTGGGGGTGAAAGTGTAATATGGATATTGGGGGTTCCCTCCCTCTACGCCCTGGGCTACCCTAAGAGGGGCTGCCCTTTCTGTATTTACTGAATCGTCATTTGACCCTTCCATCTCGGTCTCCTCATCAAAGGGATGAGCCGAGGCCGCTACTGCGGCAACATAAGTCGGAGGGAGGTCATAATCTGATCCCTCCCACTTGCCGGTTTGTTCATACCGCTCTCTCCATTTCTTATTCTCGGCTTCTGTCTCCTTACTTTTTTCTACTAATTGTTTGGTTTTACTTTGTAACACACATAACTGATATACTAAAAGTACTCCGGCTTTCTTTGCCTTTTTCTGTTTCTGTTTCTCCCACCAATTCTTTTGCTCCTTGGGGACAGCCGAGGGATTCCACCAGTCTTGAAGCATTTTATCTATTAAGCCCTTCTGGTCGTCTGCAAAGAACCTACTAAGAGACCCTCCCGGCCCCCATTCAAGGTCTTCCCCCACCGCCATTATGTGATCTGACCTTCCCTCGTTTCCTCTGTGAATGAGTCTCTTCATGCGGGCCTTCTTCTACTCCGTCACTTATTTATTGCGATGGGATTATCCCACAACTCTCACACCAGTTCATGCATATCATACAGTCACTCACAGGTTTCCGCTGTCACTTTGTCCTCCCGGTGTTCCCTTCGACCTTAATCCTTGACCATCACATGGGGCATTTGCCCTCTTAATTCCAGTTCAAGTTAGGTGATTGTGATAGTTTGTGACAATTGAAGTGACGGGGACACTCGTTTCTCTTACACACCACTTATCTTATTTATATTCTACTTTATCTTAATTTCTACTCACTGTGCCTGTTATCAAACCTCCCTGAGTCTCACTTGTTCATTGGGTGTCCGGCAGTCTCACCCCTGCCAGTTCGACCTTCCAATTTCTGGGATGTCATGAAATCCGACCTTATCCCTGTATGTTCAAGTCTCGGTCAGGAGGGCTTACCGGTACACCCTGCTCGCAGTGCCAAAACTGTCGGGGGAAAACCCCGAGGTAGAAATAAATCTACTCCGAGACTACGTTAGAGAGTTGAAAACACACACAGTTTATTAATACAAGGTACAAGGGGAGTTGTATGTAGGTCCCTCAACCAGGCAACAACTCAATTTGGGGTTGCACAAAATGAGTATTTAAAGTCGTAAACTGCAACGGTCACATGTCACTGCTTCTACATGACCTGATCTTCTGGTATTTCAAAAGTGCCTACACAACAATTTTTACAGTTGTGTTTGTCCGGCTCACTTCCTTATCTTCGGCCAGCGTCTGGTGTGTGGTTGGTTTCTATGTTGCTCAGCGTCTTGTGACCTTTTCGCAATTGCTTATCTCATCTGTCATTCAGTACATTTTCTAAAGCACAGCAATTTCGCACTAATGCTATTAACCCTTCAGGGCCGAAATTGCCCACCTCTGGAAACGGAGTGCACTATCCCTGTTTCTGTTGTTTTTACCAGCGCGGTGGATGTGGTGGCCTCTTGAGTGAAATTCCACTCTTGGGCTTTTTTTCCCAGTGGACCGGAAGACGATCATAATGGGGGCAGATAAGCAGCGGTCATATCATAGGCGGTCCCTCGAATGAGGATGACTTGCTTCCACACCAAAAGGGATGAGTTCACAGATGTTTCAATGGAGGACCCGATATTCCAGTCCTGAACTCCAGGAATGGAAGATGCCTGTGCGTGGATTTTTTTAACGTGGGGTGACCGTTGCACACCAGCCACCACACGGGCTTGACAAAGCTAGGCCTTTATCCAGTGGCAAGGGTTAACCAGGACGACTGGAGACCAGCTCTGCTGGTGGGAAGCGGAAGTTTGCAGTCTAGCGGGACCCGAAATTGGGGCCGGGTGTAGTGGCCGCCGCTCTCATCACGGTGCCGTGTCACCATGGCTGTCCCCTCACTTAAAGGGCAGAGTTTGCGCGATTCTTTAAGCTCAGTCCACTGGGCCACCAGGGAGGGTTTCGGCCGGGCCAGCAGCTTGGCACTCAAGAGGAGATGCCAGGCTGCCTGTTGGTGGCTCGGCCAAACCCAAGGGCACAATTGTCGGCCCGACCTGGTAGTCGGCCGACAAAAAAAAACATGGCGACAGCGGCTGTGCATCCTCCCCTTTAATGGGAGCCTCACTGCCAGTTTAGAAGGACCCCAAGCTCAGTGCACCGGCAGAAAAAGCTGCTGTTGGCACTGAGCGGCGGGAGCAAGATTTTTTCGGTGGAATTTCAACATCGGGGTTGGGAGGGGGACATCAGCGGTGCGTGTTCTGATGACGCACTTAGGATGGATCAGCAGCAGCGGAGTGGTCGTGGGGGGAATGGGTCACCGGCGAGATACTGCAGGAGTGGAATTTTCGAAATGGCGGCCATTGCACTCCACAGTATGGCCACCGATTGCCGGCGGTAACGGGGCTTAAAGGAAGGGGCAATTTCGGCCCCTAAATCTGTGTCCTCTGATTCTCGACCCTTCTGCCAATGGGACCAGTTTCTCCATATCTACTCTGACTAGACTCCTCATGATTTTTGATCACTTCCATCAAATCTCCTCTCAACCTTCTCTGCTCTAAAGAGAACCCCAGTTTCTCCAGTCTATCCACGTAACTGAAGTCCCTCATCCCTGGAACCATTCTTGTAAATCTTTTCTGCACCCTCTCTAAGGCCTTCACATCCTTCCTAAAGTGCGGTGCCCAGAATTGGATACAATACTCCAGTTAAGGCTGAACTAGTGTTTTATAAAGGTTCATTATAACTTCCTTACTTTTGTACTCTATGCCTCTATTTATAAAGCCAAGGATCCCGTAAGCTTTTTTAACTGCTTTCTCATCCTGCCCAGCCATCATCAACAATTTGTGCACATATTCCCCAGGTCTCCCTGTTCCTGCACCCACTTTCCATTTTAGGATTGTACTCTTTAGTTTCTATTGTCTCTCCTCGTTCTTCCTACCAAAATGTATCACTTCGCACTTTTATGCATTAAATTTCATCTGCCACGTGTCCACCCATTCCACCAGCCTATCTATGTCCTCTTGAAGTCTATCACTTTCCTCCTCACTATTCACTATACTTCCAAGTTTTGTGTCATCTGCAAATTTTGAAATTGTGCCCTGTTCACCCAAGTCCAAGACATTAATGTATATGAAGAAAAGCAGTGGTCCCAGTACCGACCCGTGGGGAACATCGCTGTAAACATTCCTCCAGTCCGAAAAAAACCTTTCACCACTGTAATGTCTGTAAGCTTGTAATGTTTGTAGCTCCACACTGTGGATGTGGACGCATTGTGTACTGCAACTGCAGAGTTAATAATAAACAGAACCAGGCTGTTCCGGACGCTTCCGACAAAGCTGCCTGCCATGTTAGGAGCTGTGTGTGCTGTGCTCTGTGAATATATCACATTTGGCGACGAGGATGAGAATTTTCGGATGATTTAAAGCTTAAATTTTGTTGGTGAAGGATTCAGACAGCCAACAGAGAGACTTTGGAAGTTTCTGTCTTTGGAAAAAGCTACAAAAATCCAAGGTAAAATACAGCACACGATGTGAACAGCTAGAGATTAAAATGGCAGGTGTAATGGGACATTTGGGTGAATATTGACATGACTGGGAACGTTTTAAAGCGTATGTGGATCGGCTAGAAATATATTTCACTGCAAATAACATAATCGAAGTTCCAGACAATGCAGTCCAGAATCAGACAATATTGGAGGTGGGTCCGGCATTGTACGAAACCCTTGTAAGTCTGCTTGTGCCTGACGAGCCAAAGGACACAACGCTTAAAGAGATTTTAACGAAGCTGGAGCAGCACTATAACCCCAAGCCGTTAGAAATTGCTGAAAGCTATCGTTTCGAGATTTGGAATCAAAAGACTGATTAAAGTATCAGTGATTACATTGTAGCATTAAAAAAGCTATCGATGCACTGTAATTTTGGAAACTTTCAAAACCGAGCATTACGGGATCGTTTTGTTTGTGGGGTGAAAAATGATGCGATCAGAAGGAAGTTATTGATGATGGATGACTTGACTTTTGAGATTGCTTGTCAGACAACGAAGTCGATGGGCATGGCCCATCAATATTCCCGAGAATTGCATAATAATTACCGTCGTCAGTCAACCGAGGTGAATCGCCTGCAGGTTCAAAGTAAAAGACGGTGGAGGCCCAAAGTCTCAGAAACTGGAAATTCTAACAGAGCGTCGAAGTCATGCTATACGTGCCTGGGACAACACATTGCTCAAAGTTGTCCATACATGAAGGCAGAGTGTTTCTTTTGCAGAAAGACTGAGCATCTTGCGAAGGTATGTCGACTGAAGGGTAAATCAGCGTTCAAAGCTATGAGTCCAGCGTTCAAAGCTTTGAGTAGAAATCACAAGAGACTACATAGCATGGAAGAACAACAACAGGACGAGGAGATGTTAGAGTTACACTTCATCAGGAGCACGAGGTTAACGGACAGCGATTCGGAAAGTATCAAAATCCAAATAGCTGTTGCGGGATTCAAGATACCAATGGAAATCGACACGGGTGCATCCGTGAGTGTAATACTGGAGTCGCTATACCGCGACAAATTGCATGATTTCCAACTGGAGAAATCCAAGATAGAGCTGTGAGGCTACTCGGGAGAGAAAATTCCTGTGGTAGGTCGTATCACCATACCGGTGAAATATAAAGATCAATTTCAGAACTTGCCTCTAATAGTAGTGAAAGGAGACAAGTCTGCCTTACTAGGAAGAAATTGGTTGAGCTCACTGAAGCTGGATTAGAGTGAGATTTTCCGTGTAGAAGCGAGATTTTCATCAACGGATGAAGTTATCAAGAAGTATCCGAAGGTGTTCTGCAAAACGGGCAGTCCGATCCAAGGCTTCAAGGCGAGTGTCAGGGTACAGAAGGACGCTAGATCGGTTTACTACAAGCCACGTTCCGTACCATATGCACTCAAGGAGAAAGTTGAGCAAGAACTCAAAAGACTAGAGACTGAGAACATTATTTGTAAGATAGATCGATGTAATTGGGCTACACCCGTTGTTGTTGTACCTAAGTCTGATGGTAAGGTAAGATTGTGTGCTGATTATAAAGTAACCGTAAATCAGGTTCTAGAGGGTAATGTCCCCAATACATTGCCGAATATAGAAGATTTGTTCACAACACTGACAGGTGGTCAGATCTTCTCAAAACTGGATCTTATGAATGCCTACTTACAGCTTGAACTAGCTGAGGAGTCCAAATCATGTTTGACTATAAATACTCATCCAGGCCTATATCAATTTAATAGGCTACCGTTTGGAGTGTCTTCCGCCCTTGCCATATTCCAAGGGGTGATGAACCAGATCTTGCAAGGTATTGAAGGGGTAGTATGTTATTTGGATGATAGACTAATTTCAGCACCAAATAGGCAAATTCATAATAACATATTTAATGATGTCCTCAAACGGCTAGAGAAGCACAGAATACGAGTGTCTGCTCGTAAGTGTGAGTTATGTATAAACTCAGTGGAGTACTTAGGGTACAAAGGAGACAAAGATGGTTTACATCCGACCAAGGGAAAAACTGGATGCAATCAGAAATGCACCCACTCCCAGGAATGTCACTGAACTTCATTCATTCTTGGGTCTTTTGAATTATTATGGGAAGTTCCGACCAAATTTGGCTACAGTATTACATCCACTGAATGAAATTTTGAAAAAACAGGTCCATTGGAAATGGTCAAAAGAATACGATACAGCATTCAAGGAGTGTAAAAGCAAATTGATAGAGAGCACCATGTTAGTTCACTATGACATATCTAAGGAGATTAAGCTAACATGTGATGCCTCTCTGTATGGATTTGGGGCAGTGATCTCTCATGTATTAAGTAGTGGGGAGGAGAGACCAATTGCTTTTGCTTCACGCACTCTCAGTGCCAGTGAAAGTAATTTTGCGCAAATTGAAAGGGAAGCTTTGGCATTAATTTTTGTGGTCAAGAAGTTTCACAAATACTTGTATGGTCGTAAGTTTACCATTGTTACGGACCATGAGCCCCTAACAGCAATCCTCCATCCAAAGTCCCCAGTTCCAACATTAGCTGCAGCCCAAATGCAGAGATGGGCTTTGATTTTGTCAGCATATACATATGATATTGAATATAGACAATCAGCTGATCACAGTAATGCTGATGCAATGTCTCGATTGCCTTCCCCATCACAGATTACACCCGATAAGGAATAAGTGTTTTATTTTTCATACATTGATGAACTGCCAGTCACAGCTGAAGAGATTGGTAGAACAACCAAACATGACCCAGTGATGTCAAAGGTGTATGATTATATTGCAAATGGATGGCCAAACCAGGTAACAGACAAAGATACACATCCATTCTTCATTCGTAGGAATGAATTATCAGTCGATAAAGATTGTATCATGTGGAGTGCAAGAGTGATTATACCAAATAAATTCAGGTCCAAATTATTAGGAGATCTCCATGACCAGCACCTGGGAATGTGCTTGACCGATTTTGCACGCAGTTATATATGGTGGCCAAGTCTTGATAAAGATATAGAGTGCATCGTGAGTCAGTGTACGACATGTCAATCAGTAAGCAAGCAACCACCATCAGTACCATTAGAGCCACGGAAATGGCCTCCGAGGGTGTGGCAAAGGCTACATATTGATTTTGCTGAGTTAGAAGGACAACAATTGTTCATTGTGATTGATAGCCATTCGAAGTGGGTTGAGGTGTTCCCAATGTGGAAAATAACAACAAGTGAAACATTGGACATTTTACGAAGATTATTTTCTTCATTTGGCCTCCCTGAAAAAATTCGGATAATGGACCACAATTTCATTCAGAAGAATTTGCACAGTTCACGAACAAAAATGGTGTGAAACATATCAAGGTTCCACCGTACCATCTTGCTTCGAATGGTGCAGCGGGGCGCACCGTACAAATTGTAAAACGTGCCCTCATAAAACAAATGTTAGATCCAAATCCAAGGAAACGACAGTTGTTCTTGGATCACAAATTGGCTAATTTTTTGATTACATATCGTAATACTCCTCATACAACTACTGGTAGAACCCCAGCAGAGTTGTTTCTCAAACGACAGCCATGAACCAGATTCTCGTTGTTAAAACCAAATTTGACACAGTCCGTAGAAACGACACAATTAAGATAGAAAGAGAATCATGATAGAGGTAGAGTAAAAGAGAGAAGTGTGAAATTAGCCCAGAAGGTGAGAGTGAAGAACCATCACCATAAATGGTTAAAGTGGTTACCAGGAAGAGTGGTGAAGATATGTGGTCCTTGCACATATTTGGTAAAGATGTTTGATAATGGACAGGTTAGGTTTGTTCATATTGATCATATTTTACCTACAGACATGGAAGGAGTTGAAGGTGGGAATGATTCAATTATTTCTGACTCATCAGATAGTTTTGATACACCAGTAGCAAATCCTACATCCAATGTACTGGAAACAAATCCAGGAGAGAATCAGAATGAAAGTCTGAGTCTGAGTCAGGAAAACAAAGAGCCTGAAGTTAGAGTGAGTTCAAATGAAAATCAAGGAAATTCCGTGGAGGAAACGTTCCTCAGGATGAGCCTTGAATGAGTGTGAAATTGACACAATGTTTGGAAGGTTTTGTTCGAGAGCGAAGGCATCCTCTTCGAAACAGAAAACAAGTGGTAAATTTAAATTTGTAAATATGGAAAAAAAAGTCTATATCCTGTGTTATGTATAAAAATGAAAGTTATGTATGATGTTTGTTATAATAACTTCTTCATTAAGGAGGGAGAAGTGTAATGTCTGTAAGCTTGTAATGTTTGTAGCTCCACACTGTGGATGTGGACGTATTGTGTACTGCAACTGCAGAGTTAATAATAAACAGAACCAGGCTGTTCCGGAGGCTTCCGACAGAGCTGTCTGCCATGTTAGGAGCTGTGTGTGCTGTGTTCTGTGAATATATCACAACCACTACTCTCTGTTTCCTGTCATTTAGTCAATTTCGTATCTATGTTGTACTGTCCCTTTTATTCCATGGGCTTCAACTTTGCTGACGAGACTATTATGTGGCACTTTATCAAATGCCTTTTGGAAGTCCATGTACACCACATCAACCACATTGCCCTCATTAACCTTCTCTGTTACCTCATTCATAATTTTCTTTATTTATTTATTTATTGCATTTCTATAATAGGCTACTCAGAGGAAGCTTTGAAACTCTGTGGGAATTTGTTATATAAAGTAGTTCATTTACTTCAAGATGCACAGTGAGAACACAGACACACAGAGACGATGACATAAAGAGCACTCACCTCCAATCACTGTATACATTGTATAATGCTTGGGCACTGTAGTAGAACAAATTAGTCAGGGGGAAAATTAGTTTAGTAAAGTTAAAATCGTAAGCAAGAAAGGCTGAAAGAAAAGATATATATGTGTTCATGATGGATAACTGAGCTCTACAGTTCAGTAACTAATGGTTATAGCCTTCTCTATTCAACTCATAATCTAGAAACAGAATGTGTTTTGCTGATATCAAAGCTAGAACAAAGAAGAGGTTATAAAACTCAGCTGAATGCATCATTAGAAGGAGTTGAAACTGAGGCCAAAAGAACTCCCAGGAAAATAGATCATTCTATCACAGTATAAACCAGATAGTTGGAAAAAAATACACTCCAAGGCTAGATCACATGGGGTGGTAAGAGATTACGGGAAACAATAGGTGATTGAAAAATATATGAAATGTTTCAAAGCAATTAGGAAAAGAAGACAACAGTTCAAGGAACTTCAGAATGATGTGACCACGTAACTTATCAGATAAACGGCGCACAGGGGAGGTAATGAAGTTTGCTGTCAATATAATTGTATGAACCAATTAATTATAGTAGGTAGGCAAAAAGTTTGTGACGCGGCAGGGAAACAACAAATGGAAAGCCTCCGCGTGGAACTTCATGATTTTGTATGTATTTTGACTGTATAAAAACAGTAACCCAAGATTGTTAGGGAAGAACGGCTGGTTTGGGTCACCGAGTTATTGAACTCATGTAGAAGTTGTTTCTCCCTCAATCAAGTACTTTATAATAACAATTATTTTCTCCAAAACAGATTTGTGTTGAATATCTTTGTAATACTCCATGACAAGCACTAAAGGGTTAAAATATGAAACCTGTTTGCTGGCAGGGGTACACAGGCAGCTGGTAAATCTGGAAGTGGGTACGCAATAGGTAAGGTTTGGGCACCTCTGTTCTAGGAGAAACCAAGAGTCATAGCCCTGAAGTTGACTGACAGCCTGAACACAGATCTAAGTTTGGCTGTCAGGTAGGTTTATGATAGAGTAGGAAAGAGCTGTTATACGCAATTGTGATTTAATAAATAAAATCCTTCATGTCACTGGAAAGCCAATAGCTGTCCTTGCAGCAATTAACATAGACGTACGTCTGTGATTGGGTATTGTGACGTGTGACAAGCCAGGCCTGCTGATTGACTGAGAAAGCCTTGTGCAAACATGTTTAGCTGCAATTAGAAACACCCAAGTTTCTAAAATTGGAACAGAAGATGTCTTGGCCATTCAGTCCCTCAAGCTTGCTTCACTATTCAATTAGATCATGGCTGATCCGTAACTCAACTTAATTTACTTGTCTTTAAACCATATCCCTTGAATCCCTTTGGGCTAGAACTTCCACTTTTGTGCTTATTACCCAAAAATGGGCGTTATTTCCGGCATGGGCATTAAAAAAGGGTTTTCAGATCGCTGGCTTCTTGCCCATTCTCAAAACACCTAGTTTCCATTTTTGAAAATGGGCGTTGCTGCGAGCGATATCAAATGGGCGTTAGCACTAAATTTTTTTCACCTTCTGCCGTAAAGTGTAGCCGTCCTTAGCAACGGCATGGCAATGCTCGATTCCCGCGATTCAGGAGGCCAAGGGTCATCATGATATGCGCAAAAGAGAAGACAGAGAGAGAGGGAGCTCAGAGGTACTGAAAGTGTGTGTAGCTGTGGTGTGTGCTTGTCTGGCTGTTGTGGGAGGCATGACGGAGATTCACCAGTAGCAAAAAGCCTATTAAGCACCAAGAACATAGTTGGCACTGAGTTTTTGACCAACAAATAGTATATAACATGGAAGGGATGGTGGCGGCCCTGGAGCTGGTAGCCAGGAACACTGATGGCAGAGGGCTTCCAGTGGTCCTGGAGCACCACACTGCACCCCAAGGTGACGCACCCCCATTGCCAACCATACATGAGAGCCAGCAGCAACATCTTGCTTCTGGCTCGGAGCACATTCCCACCTCGGGACCGTCCTCTCCCATATCAGTCCAAGCAGTGCTTCGGTCATCACCCCCATCCCCCGCCTCCCCCCCCGCGCCCCCCGACTGAAGCATCGCCTGAGAACCTCCTCGGTGAGGCGGCTTGGAGTCAGGAGGGGTGGGGAAGGGGTAGAGATGGGGAGGAGAAGCAGGGGGTGGGGGGGAGGGCTGGTTTGTACAGAAATACTGATGATTTCAGACTAATGTTCGGTTTAAATGTTTTTTATTTAACAAAACCTTGTAGCACATTGGCTCAGATAGCTGCGCCATTACACGCTGGTGATTCCTTAACATCAAAGGGTATAATCACACTTAACTTCAATCAACTTAAACTTTAACTGTCACCAAGGTGATGCCCACCATTGATGTATGACCTGCACACCCAGCAGTGTGTCAGCCTTGTAAATAACACTCTTGTTCTTTCAGGCAAAGCGATCATTGATGAGCTCCTGACGTAAGGCTCTTGCAGCTATCATGCCACCATGGGCCCTTTCATGCAGTCTACAGGGGGGCAGAGACATGGCTTCAGCGTCAGCCTGATTGTCTGGCCCGATGTCAGCGTCTGCCTCCTCGTCCTCCTCTTCCTCTCTCTGGTGAGGTGGATTCTCCGACTCATCAGGCAATTCTTGTCTCCTCTTGATAGCCAAGTAGCATGGAGCACACCACCACGAATTGAGCTACCTGATCAGGGTGGTATTGGAGCTCGCCTCTTGAGTGGTCCAGGCATCTAAAGCGCTGCTTCAGAACTTCAATGGTTTTCTCCACGATATTGCGAGTTGCTCTGTGGCTCTCGTTGTATCGCCTCTTGGCCTCGGTGTGGGTGTCACGCAGGGGGGTCATCAGCCAGGTGGTGAGGCCATATCCTTTGTCCCCAAACATCCAGCATTGACCTTCTGACTCATTGTTAAACAAGTCAGATACAGTGCTCTCACGCAGGATGTGAGCATCATGGATGCTGCCTGGAAATTGAGCATTCACTGCAGTATAATTTGCTGGTGGTCGACAACCAGTTGGACATTCAGGGAGTGGAATCTCTTGCGGTTCCTGAAAGCCTCAGCATTCTGAAAAGGTGCCTGCATCACGATGTGCGTACAGTCTATTGCTCCCTGCACTTTGGGGAAATTTGCAATTCTGGAGAGTCCTAGAGCCCTCTCACTCTATACCTCCCTGGTCATAGGGAAGCTGATCAAGTCCCTCCTGCGTGCGTACAGGGCTTCAGTGACCTGTCTAATGCAGCAATATGTGGCATGCTGAGAAAGTCCGCAAATGTCGCCAGCTGTGGCCTGAAAAGAACCCGAGGCGTAGAACGACAGTGCCGCGGTGACTTTGACCTCAACGGACATTGCAGTACTGATGGTGCTGGCAGGCTGCAGATCTGCCCTTATCAGCTGGCATACCTCAGTGCTACCCTCTTTGTGGAAGCGGCAGTCTCCGAAGGCAGGTGGTGTCAGGCAAGTCGAGGTAAGAATGTTTCTCCTTGTACTTGCGGGGGATGTAACGTCTGGTCCTCCTCATCTGTCTGTCACGTCTTACATTAGGCACATAATGCTGTGGAGCGTACCTTCGGCGATCTCGTGTCTGCTGCAAGTAATTGGTCAGCAAGAGAGGGTGAGAAAGGACAGGCCCCATTGCAGTAGCTCTCTGTTTTCCACCGACAAACAAACAAGGAATGTCCCGATGAACACACCTCTTCAGTTCCAATCGGTCACAGGACGGTCAAGCTGTTTTTACAGATGTTCGCATCAACTCCAACGACCTCCAGAGTACATCCGAACTCCACCGAGGTTGAAGCACAGCAGCCTTTTAAAGGACGCGACATGTGATCTAGACCATGGTGTCCATAATGCTGTGATTAGTTCCGGTTAGTTCCACTTTTTGTGGGCGGTTTTTTGGGCGAGCGACATTGTGGGCGATATGTGTGCAAGGTGGTGAAAGTGACGCTGGGCGATCTCATGGCCGCTAGTTTCGGTAAATATGCTCTTTATGATTAAAAAAAAGTGGCCGGGCGTTAATATTGAATCTCGGCGTTAAATCCGTGCGGAAAGTAACGCTGGGAGTTGATTTTGCCCATTCTGCTGATTCCGCCCAAAAAAAGTGGGCGGGCGGTAATATTTTTTCTCGGCGTTAAGCACACGGGGAAAGTAACGCTCGGTGATAAGTTTCCAAAAAATTCCTGCCAGTTTTCATTTTGTGCCAAAATGGGCGATATATGGGCGTTATATGTCATTTCAGCGGTAAAATGGACATTAAGTGGATGTTAAGCAGGCAAAAAAAGTGGAGGTTCTAGCCCCTTGTGTGTAAAACTGTGTCCTGACCTCACTCCTGAATGGCCTATCTCTGATTTTAAGGTTATGCCCCATTGTTCTGGAATCCCCCACCAGAGGAAATAGCTTTTTCATATCTCCCCTATCAAATTCTTCGATCACTTTAAACACCCCGATTACATCACTTCTCAATCAAGGAAATAGAAACCAAGGCGCCGATTATGTGGGCATTAGCAGGCGGGTCGGGTGGTGAAATGTTTTTTTTTGATAGTGGGTCAGGAACATGCTGTTGACCCGCCACAATGCGCCTTACCCAATGTCGTGTCTGTCAGCACTGAGCAGACCCAGTGACAGGCCACCCAATTAAAATCATTAGCATCTAGTTGACAGGTCATTAACAGGCTTTTTCTAACTTACCTTTTGACTTTAACTGCATGATCACGGGAACCACGCTGTTCGGGGACCACGGCTGTCAACCTGAGGCGGGAGTCCAGTGGCCATTGCTCCACCTTCAAATGTACAGTAAAAGCTCCCACCTGACAGATCATCAGGAAGAAAGCTCTCGACCGCAGGAAGATATCGATGAACTGGTCAGCTGGACAAAAAAGTGGCAAATGGAATTCAATCTGGAAAAGTGTGACGTAATGCATTTGGGGTGGGGCAACTAGGCAAGGGAATACACAATAAATGGGAGGATACTGAGAGGTGTGGAGGAACAGAGGGAACTTGGAGTACATGTCCATAGATCCTTAAAGGTAGCAGGACAGGTCAATAAGGTAGTTAAAAAGACACACGGAATGCTTTCCTTTATTAGCTGAGGCATAGAATACAAGAGTAGGGAAGTTATGCTAGAACTGTATAAAACACTATTTCGGTCACAGCTTGAGTACTGCGTGCAGTTCTGGTCACCACATTACAGGAAGGATGTGATTGCACTAGAAAGGGTGCAGAGGAGATTTATGAGGATGTTGCCAGGACTGGAAAACTTTAGCTATGAGGAAAGATTGGATAGGGTGGGTTTGTTTTCCTTGGAACAGAGGAGGCTGAGGGGAGATTTAATTGAGGTGTATAAAATGATGTGGCGCCTAGATAGAGTAGATAGGAATGACCTATTTCCTTTAGCAAAAAGGTCAATATTCAGAGGGCATAGATTTAAAGTAGTTGGTAGAAGGATTAGAGGGGAGATGAGGAAAAATGTCTTTATCCAGAGTATGCTGAGAGCCTGGAACTCACAGCCTGAAAGGGTGGTAGAAGCAGAAACTCTCATCACATTTAAAAAGTATTTGGTTGTGCATTTAAAGAGCTGTAATCTACAGGGCTACGGACCTAGTTCTGGAAGGTGGGATTTGTTTGGGTAGCTCTTTTTCAACCAGCATGGACATCTTCTGTGTTGTAATTTTTCTATGATTATATGATCACTTTCCTCAGGCACAAGCTGTTTCTCAGTCCATTTCCAGCACAGATTCTACAGGCTTTCCACTCTTCATCCACTCTCACCTCATTGGAAGAACTCTCTCACCATTGACAGATCGCTTCTGTCATCTCTACTTCACCTGCCATCTATTCCATCAACATGGATGCTCTTTATACTGTTTCACCGTGGTCCTTATACTCCCACCACGATCAGCCCCAACATCAGCAGCACCAGGCACACCGGCAGCACCAACAACAACACCAACCTTCTCCACAATCACCTGATGCTGCACTAGACACAGGGCATCAGCACCTGAACACATTGCTGACTGGGAGGCCAGGGATGGCCTCACCATGGCCACATTTACTTCTCATGACGCTGTACACTCTGGCTGCCACATGATGCGCCAGGTTGGCACCACTCCACACTAGCTCCATAAAGTATCCCTACAATGTCCAACCCATTCCTTTCACACTCATCGCCATTGGCCGGGGGGGGGGGGGGGGCAGGGGGGCAGGGGGTAACGTTATGTCTCACCATTCAGTGCAACTCATAAAGCCATTTCCAAAGGTGCACATAAATCTATCCAAGAAGGCAAAGTGTTGAAAATAAAGATTTCAATGTTTGACAGCACACTAACAGAAACTTTACATGAACATTGGATAGAACACCTAGGTAGCTAGCCTTGTGTGTTGTTAATTATTATGCTTGCAGTAGGATGAAGGTGAGTGTGAGGGGTGGACAGTGAGATGGGATGTGATCATGTAGATAGAGAGGGATGGGTGGAGGTGCAAGGTAAGTTGGTGTGAGTAAGAATGTGCAGGAGTAGGGTAGGGAAGGGAGAGCGATGGGGATGTGATGGGAGGCACAGGAGGATGAGGTTGAGTGTGTATTAACATTTCGGGATCTATTGAGATCATTGAAAGGTTTGTGGCACTGCAGCCTGGCCCTCCTGATGATATCCCTTGTCCTCCTGTGCAATGTGCAACCAGCCTGTGTTGTTCTTCTGGGAAGGGAAGAGGACTTCCCTGCATGCTGTGTCTCCCTCCATAAGCACATGGAGGGAGTCATGGGAGAGCCTGGGTGCAGCCCTGTGCCTCTGTGCAGTGTTTGTTAGTGTTTGCAGCACCTCAATGTTGTAGAACACTGACAGCACAACTGTCAAAAGTAAGGAAATCGTCTCAAGATGCGTCATGAATTATGTCACCAGATCTGCACCCCCTAATTGGGCTGGTAACAAGCTGGGCAGGCTTAACAAGCCCCATTAAGGTCAGTTAATTTTCCAGAGTGGATCGCTGGGCGCGACCCGCTCCAGGGACAGTGACAGATGGGGAGTTTGACTGGGGCGGTACACCTGTCACACTGTAACACAGGTGTCCTAAGGCGAGCTCAGGGAGGACAGAAACCTCCCGTGGAGCAGAAGGGCAGTGGGGCCGTGACCTTCCACCAGCATTGCTCACCCTGGACCTACCGAGGTGGGAAAAAGAAAGAATTGGATTTATATAGCGCTTTTTACAACCACTGGATGTGACTGGTGTAGTAATTATCAGCTGCCATTATAGACAAAGAGGGAAAAAAAATTGTCTCTAATGGCAGCTGGTCATTACTATGCCATTCACACCCTATCCAGATTAACCTTTTTCTAACCTCTATCATTACCATTTCAATTCAGCCCATCATCCCTTTTGTCTCTCTAATCTCTCCTGCCTTCCACCCTATCACAGACCTTCCCTTTTGTTCTTTCTTCCCTTCCCCCTTTCAGCCCTTAAGAATCTATTCTTTTCGAACTTTCGGCATTTCTGACAAAGGATCGTCGACCCACAACGTTAACTCTGTTTTTCTCTCCACAGCTGCTGCCTGACCCACTGAGATTTCCCAGCATTATCTGTTTTTATTATAGTATAAATCAGCCAAACGCCGCAAAAAACAAAAGACACACGATGACGCAACTTCACACACATTCAGCAACAATGAAGCCTTCAGAGTTAATACCTTCCTCACAATCATTGACAAACTGAAGAGTGCATTAGAATATTGAATCAAGGCCTATGCCAATATTGACAAGACCTTTAGTATCCTGGCAAATTGTTCACATAGTATGTCAAGCTCACAAGTCAGTGACAGTATCAGATGCTTATGTCAGAAATATACAGATGATCACCCAGTAGATTTTGCGAAAGAATTTCTCCAATTTGTTAATTTTTCAATCTTTTCAAATATAGAAAGAAAAGAGGATGAGAGTATGTCTATTTGGATGTATCGTGTAATCATTGAATCCAATGTGACGGAATGTTACCCAAATGTCGGAACTGCATTACGGCTGTATTTGTCATTAATGGTCACTAATTGTAGTGGAGAACCTTCCTTCTCTCTTCTCAAAAGGATAAAAAATGTCTTACGATCCATCATGAATCAGGAGCATCTTGCTGCTTTGTCTCTCTGGAGCATTGAGTGAAATTGTCAGGTCTTTAAATGTTGATATTATTCACGACTTTGTCACAGCGAAGGCTAGGAAGAAACCAGTCTTTGTTTGAAGAGACCTATTCAGATAATTTTATTGTTTGATTTCGAAGTTTAGGCAAGGAAGAAACCAGTCTCTGCTTGAACAGTATGCTGTTTTTGCTGGGTTTTTTAATGTACATAGATTTGATTGTTGTAATTTGTTTGCCACAGTCAAGGCCAGGAACTTACCCGTCTTTGTTTGAAATTATGTATTCAGAATTTTTTTTGTTTGATATCACAGTTTAAAGCCAGGAAGAAACCATTCTCTGTTTGAATTGTTTATTGTTTTTTAATGTACATAGCTTTGATTTTTATTAGTTGTTAAATTTGGATAAATATACAATTTGTTTGATGATTTTATGAATTGCATGCAATATATAGGCCCTTCCCTCCTATTAGTCTTAGGCCCCTCACAGCCTTAATCCAGCACTGCATGGGATCTTTTATGTCCAATTGAGAGAGTAGTGTTTAAGTCTCATCTGAAAGGCGGCACCTCCAACAGTGCAGCACTCCGCTGGACTGGAGTGTCACCTAGATTTATGTGCTCAAGTTCCTGGAGTGGGATTTGAACCCACAACCTTCTGACTCAGAAGCGAGTGTGCTACCAACTGAGCTACAGCTGATACTGTAAGGAAAATCTCGGCCCAAGTTTCTGCAACCTGTCTGCATAATTTAATCTTTAAGCTGTAGGTTTCAGGCCAATGAGATTCCTCTGAATGAATATGATGCGTCATGTCACTATACTTTTAGGGTGTTTCTCGTGAAGGAGAATTAACAGATGTTCGTGGTGGGTTAGTAAGTACCGGATGGTCAACGCTCCTCAGGATCAACTTGGCCAAATGAGATAAGGTCTGAATGCATGTCTTGAAAATAATAAAAGTCACTCTGTGTTGTCTCAATTTATCCTTGAAATAGAAGACCTTGCCAGCAAATGTCTGCGCAGTCTGATAGCAAGTGATTTTTGCCCCTCTTGATCCTTATCATACAAAAAAGATGTGTGCACGGTTATACAGTGTGTATGGTGTGCAGTTATACAATGTATACAGTGTGCAGTTATAGGCCCCCGTAGCTTGACAGATATGGGGAAATTAGTCATTATATCTAAAAGTTAAAAGGGATCAATTTGTTCCATGACCACACATGCGTGCAGCCCAATGGGCTCCAACAGTCACGCCACCTAATGGCTAGTGATTGCAAAAGTACATACATGACAAATATATCCTTAGATGCAGTGCCCAGAACTGAATGCAGTTACTCCAGATGGAATCTGTCGAAAGCACTGTACAACTGAAGCATAACCGCCTCCCCTTTGTATTCCAGCCCCTCGAGATATAGGCCAACATTCCATTAGCCTTTTGGATTACTTTTTGTAATTATCTTTTAGTGATTAATGTACAGCGCATCCAAATCCCTGTGCTCCCCCTCACTTCCTAGTCCCTCACCATTAGAAACATATTCCAATTTGTCCTTCTTGGATTCAGTTTAATTCCCCTGCACATTGTACAACTGGGGGAATAAGAACATGCACAGAGAATGACAAATGAGTCACGTTTGTTTTTTGTTTGGTAACGTGTCAGGAATCCCTTTATCAGGGTGATATGTGAGCTATTAACATTCCTAGGAAACAGACAGATGAGTAAGAGAATAGAAATTGACAATGATAGTTAAAACTGGTCTTAAAGTCAACAGAAGATGGCTGAAAAGCACCATGTAACTCAGGCCTACTCTTCGCTCTGTCTGACCAGGCAAGGAAGAATTTGGCAAATGTTTGAGAAACATCAAAAAGGAGTGATGTTATCACCTATGTGGGATCAAGTCCCACCAGAGATTTGAGTACATATTCTAGGCTGACACTCCCAGTGCAGTGCTGAGGGAGTGCTGCTCTGCTGGAGGTGCTCTCTTTCAGATGAGATGTTAAACCAAGACCCCGTCTGCCTTCTCAGGTGGACGTAAAAGATTCCATGGCACTATTTTGAAGAAGAGCAGGGGCGTTACCTCTGGTGTCCTGGCCAATATTTATACCTCAACCAACATAACTAAAACAGATTATCTGGTCATTATCACATTGCTGTTTGTGGGAGCTTGCTATGCACAAATTGGCTGCCGCATTTCCCACATTACAACAGTGACTAGACTCCAAAAGTACTTCATTGGCTGCAAAGCACTTTTGTGACATCCTGAGGTTGTGAAAGGTGCTATATAAATGCAAGTCCTTTCTTCTTTCTATTTATGTTTTATTCTTCAAGTGCTGAATTGGGTGAGGTTCTGTGGTGGGATCTGCAATTAATTCCATTTATATTGGTGGGGAGAGGAGTAAAACAACTACATGCATAGTGTGGTGCCGACTGGGGAGATTCCAGGTGCAAACCCCTAAGCTATAATCTAGTCACTCCTGGTGGAAAGTGCAAGCGTGCTTCTGTCAGGTAAGGACAGGCTCTGCCAGGACTGTAATGCTGTTGTAGTCAAATAGCACGCATGCACTCACTGTCTCGACTCGCAGACCTGCAGTATGGTGACTTGGGTGAGGCACTGGAGGCTATTTAGAATCGTACTCCCACGGGGTCAGTGGCTTCAGGAAAGGAAGGGAGTACATTGGAAAGGTGAAGATTTGGCACGTGATCAGATGCGGAGGATTGTCGTCTAACTGAAAGTGAGCAGTGAGCATTGAATTAGATGACACCAGATGAGTCAAGAAACTAAACAACAACAACAACTTGAATGTATATAGCGCCTTTAACATACTGACATGTCCCAAGGCGCTTCACAGGAGTATTATGCGATAAAAATTTGACACCGAGCCGCATAATTAGAAATTAGCGCAGGTGACCAAAAGCTTGGTCAAAGAGGTATGTTTTAAGGAGTGTCCTAAAGGAGGAAAGAGGTAGAGAGACGGCGAGGATTAGGGAGGGAGTTCCAGAGCTTGGGGCCCAGGCAACAGAAGGCACGGCCACCAATGGTTGAGCGATTATAATCAGGGATGCTCAAGAGGGCAGAATTAGAAGAGCGCAGACATCTCGGGGAGTTGTGGGGCTGGAGGAGATTACAGAGATAAGGAGGGGTGAGGCCATGGAGGGATTTGAAAATAAGGATGAGAATTTTGAAATCGAGGTGTTGCTTAACCAGGAGCCAATGTAGGTCAGAGAGCATGGGGGTGAAGGGTGAGCGGGACCTGGTGCGGGTTAGGACACGGGCAGCCGAGTTTTGGATCACCTCTAGTTTATGTAGGGTAGAATGTGGGAGGCCAGCCAGGAGTGCGTTGGAATAGTCAAGTGTAGAGGTAACAAAAAGAGTAGCAAACTAAACTGTTCCCACTGCAGGGAGGATCAGTAACCAGAAGACACAGATTTAAGATCATTGACAAATGAACCAGAGAGGAGATGAGGAGAAATCCTTTGTGCAGCGAGTTGTTGTGATCTGGAATGCGCTACCTGAAAAGGTGATAGAAGCAGATTCAATAGTAACTTTCATTGGATAAATACTTGAAGGGGAGAAAAGTACAGGGCTTTGGGGAAAGAGCAGGGCAGTGGGACTAATTGAAGAGCTTTAATTCTGACGGGACTGGACAGATTAGATGCAGGAAGAATGTTCCCGATGTTGGAGAAGTCCAGAACCAGGGGACACAGTCTAAGGATAAGGGGTAAGTCATTTAGGACTGAGATGAGAAGAAACCTCTTCACTCAGAGAGTTGTTAATCTGTGGAATTCCCTACCGCAGAGAATTGTTGAGGCCAGTTTGTTGGATATATTCAAGAGGGAGTTAGATGTGCCCCTTACGGCTAAGGGGATCAAGGGGTATGGAGAGAAAGCAGGAAAGGAGTACTGAGGTGAATGATCAGCCATGATCTTATTGAATGGTGGTGCAGGCTCGAAGGGCCGAATGGCCTACTCCTGCACCGATTTTCTATGTTTCTGTGTTTCAAAGAGCTGGCACAGGCACGATGGGATGAATGGCCTCCTTCTGTGCTGTACAATTCTGTGTAAAAGGAAATTTATTACTGGTCAGAAAGACATAATTTCTCAGGAGTTTTTTCACCGATTCCCCGAGTCTTGCTGGGGTCCAATTTCACCAGTGCCTGCAGGCCCTTGGTACCTCACCTCTCGGAGGCCATTCTTCGTGTGTGAACCGGGACAGTCATTCTTCAGGCTATTCAACTGTGAGGGCATTCCAGCCAAGTCTGATCGTGTTCGCGTCAACATCCATACATCTGTCTGTGCCTTCCAGCAGGGGATCACTTGATAGTGCTTAGGAGCTTGAAACCGGCCTGGAATATTTATTCCCCCAGGAATCTCAGTTGCTCTCTCTGTCAGCCCCACCCATCTGGCAATGAGTAAATCAGCGGAGAACAGTGATTCAGGAAGGGGTTGTGTTGGAAGTGTTCTGTCTCTATGGTCTGAGTACAGCTAGCCCAGCTGCAACAGTGTACATCTCAGGAAATTTCGTTTTCTTGACCTAAGCGAATCTTTCCAATAGAGTTCCCCATCCCCCCCGCCATCCTTCCCCTCCCCCGCAACTTCCGTTTAACATAGAAACATAGAAAATAGGTGCAGGAGTAGGCCATTCGGCCCTTCGAGCCTGCACCACCATTCAATATAATCATGGCTGATCATGCAACATCAGTATCCCGTTCCTGCTTTCTCTCCATACCCCTTGATCCCTTTAGCCATAAGGGCTACATCTAACTCCCTTTTGAATATATCTAACGAACTGGCCTCAACAACTTTCTGTGGTAGAGAATTCCACAGGTTCACAATTCTCTGAGTGAAGAAGTTTCTCCTCATCTCGGTCCTAAATGGCTTACCCCTTATCCTTAGACTGTGAGCCCTGGTTCTGGACTTCCCCAACATTGGGAACATTCTTAACCACTAAATTCCCGTTTTAGTTACAATTATTTAATTTTAAATGATCGGATAATGGTTTGAGTTATCAGCAATAAACCACCCTCGAGTTGGAAACTCGAGTTCAGCTGAAAGCAGACCAGCTGTCTTTAGCCCGAATTAACGACCACTAAAACAAAATGGTAAAGGTGTAGGTTACGCAACTTGTTCAAGCTGCAATCAATTCACTCTGCTCTCCACACTCTGGCCCTTTTTCTTGTATGACGCTAGCCAGCCAACTTAAAATAGGAAGACACACAATTCTTTCCCACTTCCAGGGGTAGCACTGGGAAAGACGTGTTAACTCCCAATTCCAGTGTCCCTTTTCTTTAAGGGGTTAAGACATTACCTCAAACACATTCTTTGCCTGGTCAGAGCATTCTGTACCATTGCATGCTCTACATTAAATTCCAAGTATTCATTTTCTTGCCTTGAATCCTTATTTTCCATTTGAATTACAACGGCTTTGTCACAAAACAAGCATCCAACTTCAGTGGTTTCAACAAATGATCAGTTAAAACACGCACAGAAGGATTATAAACATGTAAGATTAGTTTACATCCTGAGATATGTGCTGTCACAGCCGGCTTAGCTGTACCCAGATGATAAAGACAAAACACTTTCCAATTAAGTCCCCTGTTCAATACTGTTCCTTTATGTTTTACATTTTACTCGCGCAGGAATGAAGCATCATTTTTTTCTTCCAGCTTGATACCACAACCTTGAAACAGATAGAAGCCATCTGGACGGTTCTAATTATTTTTTTTTATCCCATTAAGGCTTTCCACACCAGTGAAAAACACCCTCCCCCACTCCTCCTATGTCCATTGAGCTTGCTTATCAGGCTAGTTAAGATTTGCTGATTACCAGAGAGGCCCAGAGAGGAATTTGACCTTTTTAGTGTCCCCCTTTTGTTTTACAACTGAAGCCTTTTCAAGGCCCAAGGAAGTGCGCGGCAAAACAACCCAGCTGCCCCATTGAAACAGCTGGATAGCGGAAGTAGAAACATAAATTGCTGGAAATTCACGGTAGGTCATGCGATTGTTCGCCTCAGTGCAGAGAAAATTAAGGGAAGATTTAATAGAGGTGTTCAAAATCAAGAAATGTTTTCATGCAGTGAATTGAGTGAAACTGTTTCCACTGGCAAGAGGGCCGGTAAGAAAGACTTGCATTTATATAGCGCCTTTCACAACCAACGAACGTCTCAAAGTGCTTTACAGCCAGTGAAGTACTTTTTAAAGTGCAGGTACTGTTGTAATGTAGGAAACACGGCAGCCAATTTGCGCACAGCAAGCTCCCATAAACAGCAATGTGATAATGACCAGATCATCAGTTTTTGTGATAATGACCAGATCATCTGTTTTTGGTAACCAGAGAACACAGATTTAAAATAATTGGCAAAAGAGCCAGAGGGTGGATGGGGAGACATTTTTTAAGCAGCGCGTTGTTATGATGTGGAGTGCACTGTTTGAAAGGGCAGTAGAAGCAGATTCAATAATAACTTTCAAAAAAGAATTGATTAAACACTTAAAGGGAAATAATTTACAGGGCTATGGCTTCTGTGCTGTAAGAATAACAAGGAGATGAGAAACATAGAAACATAGAAGGATGAGGTGGTGGGGATGGGTCTCCTACATTAGTGAATGGGAAACCAAGAAGTATGGGTTTCCCTGAGGTCCTGACCAATTTAACGGCAGGGCCTGATATACAAAAATATTCCGCATTCCCTGGCTGCAAGCCAGCCAGATTGAAGGCTGACTAGCTGTGGGGTGGGAAGGTTTCAGCTCCAGGCCACAGCTGAGGCTCTGACATTGGGAGGGGCTCGGTCAGATTGTGGGGGGGGGGCTCGGTCAAGTCGTGCGGGGAGGGGGGTCTCGGTCAGATGGTGGGGGGGGCTCGGTTTGATTGTGGGGGGGGATCTAGGTCAGATTGTGGTGGGGATGGAGGCTCGGTCAAGTCGTGCGGGGAGGGATTTCTCGGTCAGTTGGTGGGGGGGGATCTCGGTCAGATTGAGGGGGGTCTCGGTCAGATTGTGCGGGGAGGGGGGGGTCTTGGTCAGATGGTGGGGGAGTCTCGGTCAGATTGTGCAGGGAGGGGGGGGGGTCTTGGTCAGATGGTGGGGGAGTCTCGGTCAGATTGTGCAGGGAGGGGGGGGGTCTTGGTCAGATGGTGGGGGGGGTCTTGGTCAGATTGAGGGGGGAGGGGGGGTCTTGGTCAGATGGTGGGGGAGTCTCGGTCAGATTGTGCGGGGAGGGGGGGTCTTGGTCAGATGGTGGGGGAGTCTCGGTCAGATTGTGCGGGGAGGGGGGGGTCTTGGTCAGATGGTGGGGTGTCTCGGTCAGATTGTGCGGGGAGGGGGGGGTCTTGGTCAGATGGTGGGGTGTCTCGGTCAGATTGTGCGGGGAGGGGGGGTCTTGGTCAGATGGTGGGGGGGGGTCTTGGTCAGATTGTGCGGGGAGGGGGGGGTCTTGGTCAGATGGTGGGGTGTCTCGGTCAGATCCTGCGGGGGTTACAGGTAGTTTTTGGGCTGGTGGGAAGCGCTCTGCTCCTCCTGGCCCACAAGCAGTGCTGCAAAGGCACTTGCCTGTTCCATCCAGTCCTTCAATCCTCCCTTCAGCTTTCGGGTTTCCCGAGGCCCAGAAGCCCGACCTGTAGGTGTTAAAAATAAAAGTTACGTTAAAATGGATGCATGCAGCCTCCTTAAAATATGTTGACCATCTTAGGTCCTTAACGAAGTGGCTGTAGAAATAGTGGATACATTGGTTGTAATCTACGAAAATTCCCTGGATTCTGGAGAGGTCCCAGCGGATTGGAAAACCACAAATGTAAGGCCCTTGTTTAGAACATAAGAACATAAGAATTAGGAACAGGAGTAGGCCATCTAGACCCTCGAGCCTGCTCCGCCATTCAAAAAGATCTGGCCGTGGACTCAGCTCCACTTACCCACCCGCTCCCCATAACCCTTAATTCCCATATTGGTTAAAAATCTATCTATCTGTGATTTGAATACATTCAATGAACTAGCCTCAACTGCTTCCTTGGGCAGAGAATTCCACAGATTCACAACCCTCTGGGAGAAGAAATTCCTTCTCAACTCGGTTTTAAATTGTCTCCCCTGTATTTTGAGGCTGTGCCCCCTAGTTCTAGTCTCACCAACCAGTGGAAACAACCTCTCTGCCTCTATCTTGTCTATCCCTTTCATTATTTTAAATGTTTCTATAAGATCACCCCTCATCCTTCTGAACTCCAACGAGTAAAGACCCAGTCTACTCAATCTATCATCATAAGGTAACCCCCTCACCTCCGGAATCAGCCTAGTGAATCGTCTCTGTATCCCCTCCAAAGCTAGTATATCCTTCCTTAAGTAAGGTGACCAAAACTGCATGCAGTACTCCAGGTGCGGCCTCACCAATACCCTGTACAGTTGCAGCAGGACCTCCCTGCTTTTGTACTCCATCCCTCTCACAATGAAGGCCAACATTCCATTCGCCTTCCTGATTACCTGCTGCACCTGCAAACTAACTTTTTGGGATTCATGCACAAGGACCCCCAGGTCCCTCTGCACCGCAGCATGTTGTAATTTCTCCCCATTCAAATAATATTCTCTTTTACTGTTTTTTTCCCCCAAGGTGGATGACCTCACATTTTCCGACATTGTATTCCATCTGCCAAACCTTAGCCCATTCGCTTAACCTATCTAAATCTCTTTGCAGCCTCTCTGGGTCCTCTACACAACCCGCTTTCCCACTAATCCTTGTGTCATCTGCAAATTTTGTTACACTACACTCTGTCCCCTCTTCCAGGTCATTTATGTATATTGTTAACCGTTGTGGTCCCAGCACCGATCCCTGTGGCACACCACTAACCATCGATTTCCAACCCGAAAAGGACCCATTTATCCCGACTCTCTGCTTTCTGTTAGCCAGCCAATTCTTGATCCATGCTAATACATTTCCTCTGACTCTGTTTATCTTTATCTTCTGCAGTAACCTTTTGTGTCGCACCTTATCGAATACCTTTTGGAAATCTAAATACACCACATCCATCGGTACACCTCTATCCACCATGCTCGTTATATCCTCAAAGAATTCCAGTAAATTAGTTAAACATGATTTCCCCTTCATGAATCCATGTTGCGTCTGCTTGATTGCACTATTCCTATCTAGATGTCCTGCTATTTCTTCCTTAATGGCAGCTTCAAGCATTTTCCCCACTACAGATGTTAAACTAACCGGCCTATAGTTACCTGCCTTTTGTCTGCCCCCTTTTTTAAACAGAGGTGTTACATTAGCTGCTTTCCAATCCGTTGGTACCGCCCCAGAGTCCAGAGAATTTTGGTAGATTATAACGAATGCATCTGCTATAACTTCCGCCATCTCTTTTAATACCCTGGGATGCATTTCATCAGGACCAGGGGACTTGTCTACCTTGAGTCCCATTAGCCTGTCCAGCACTACTCCCCTAGTGATAATGATTGTCTCAAGGTCCTCCCTTCCCACATTCTTGTGACCAGCAATTTTTGGCATGGTTTTTGTGTCTTCCACTGTGAAGACTGAAGAAAAATAATTGTTTAAGGTCTCAGCCATTTCCACATTTCCCATTACTAAATCCCCCTTCTCATCTTCTAAGGGACCAACATTTACTTTAGTCACTCTCTTCCGTTTTATATATCGGTAAAAGCTTTTACTATCTGTTTTTATGTTTTGCGCAAGTTTACTTTCGTAATCTATCTTTCCTTTCTTTATTGCTTTCTTAGTCATTCTTTGCTGTCGTTTAAAATTTTCCCAATCTTCTAGTTTCCCACTAACCTTGGCCACCTTATACGCATTGGTTTTTAATTTGATACTCTCCTTTATTTCCTTGGTTATCCACGGCTGGTTATCCGTTCTCTTACCGCCCTTCTTTTTCACTGGAGGGAGACAGAAAGCAGGAAACTATAGACCAGTTAGCCTAGCGTCTGTCTTTGGGAAAATGCTGGAGTCCATTCATCATCATCATAGTCATTCCCTCGAAATCGAGGAAGACTTGCTTCCACTCTAAAAGTGAGTTCTCAGGTGACTGAACAGTCCAATATGGGAATTACAGTCTCTGTCACAGGTGGGACAGACAGTGGTTGAAGGAACGGGTGGGTGGGAAGTCTGGTTTGCCACACGCGCCTTCCGCTGGCTGCGCTTGTTTTCTGCATGCTCTCGGCGACGAGACTCGAGGTGCTCAGCGCCCTCCCGGATGCTCTTCCTCCACTAAGGGCGGTCTTTGGCCAGAGACTCCCAGGTGTCGGTGTGGATGTTGCACTTTATCAAGGAGACATTGAGGGTGCCCTTGAAATGTTTTCTCTGCCCACCTGGGGCTTGCTTGCCGTGTAGGAGTTCCGAGTAGAGAGCTTGCTTTGGGAGTCTTGTGTCCGGCATGCAGACAATGTGGCCCGCCCAACAGAGCTGATCGAATGTGGTCAGTGCTTCGATGCTGGGGATGTTGGCCTGATCAAGAACACTGACGTTGGTTTGTCTGCCCTCCCAGGGTATTGGCAGGATCTTGCGGAGGCATCGTTGGTGTTATTTCTCCAGCGATTTGAGGTGTCCACTGTATATGGTCCACGTCTCTGAGCCATACAGCCCTGTAGACCATGAGTTTGGTACCAGATTTGAGGGCTTAATCTTCGAACACTCTCTTCCTCAGGCGGCCGAAGGCTGCGCTGGCGCACTGGAGGCGGTGTTGAACCTCGTCGTCGATGTCTGCCCTTGCTGATAATAGGCTCCCGTGGTATGGAAAGTGGTCCACGTTGTCCAGGGCCACGCCGTGGATCTTGATAACTGGGGGGCTGTGCTGTGTGGTGGGATCAGGTTGGTGGAGGATCTTTGTCTTACGGATGTTTAGTGTAAGGCCCATGCTTTCGTACACCTCGGTGAAGATTATTAAGGAAGCAGCAGCGGGACATTTGGAAAAGTATAATTCAATCAAGAAGAGTCAGCATGGTTTTATGAAAGGGAAATAAGGTTTGACAAATTTGCTGGAGTTCTTCGAGGATGTAACGAGCAGGGTGGATAAGGGGGAACCAGTGGATGTGCTGTATTTGGATTTCCAAAAGGCATTCGATAAGGTGCCATATAAAAGGTTACTGTACAAGATAAAAGTTCACGGGATTGGGGGTAATATATTAGTATGGATTTAGGATTGGCTAACGAACAGAAAACAGAGAATCGGGATAAATGGGTCACTTGCCAGTTGGCAAACAGTGACTTGTGGGGTGCCGCAGGGATCGGTGCTGGGGCCTCAACTATTTACAATCTATATTCATGACTTGGATGAAGGGACCGAGTATAATGTAGCCAAGTTTGCTGATGACACAAAGATGGGTGGGAAAGCAAATTGTGAGGAGGACACAAAACACCTGAAAAGGGATATAGACAGGCTAAGTGAGTGGGCAAACATTTGGCAGATGGAGTATAATGTGGGAAAATGTGAGGTTATCCACTTTGGGAGAAAAAATAGAAAAGCAAATTATAATTTGAATGGAGAAAAATTGCAAAGTGCTGCAGTACAGAGGGACCTGGGGGTCCTTGTGCATGAAACACAAAATGTTAGTATGTAGGTACAGCAAGTTATCAGGAAGGTAAATGGAATGTTAGCCTTATTGCAAGGGGGATAGAGTGTAAAAGCAGAGAAGTCCTGCTACAACTGTAAAGCGTATTGGTGAGGCCACACCTGGAGTACTGCGTACAGTTTTGGTCTCTGTATTTAAGAAAGGATATACTTGCATTGGAGGCAGTTCAGAGACGGTTCACTAGGTTGATTCCGGAGATGAGGAGGTTGACTTATGAAGATAGGTCGAGTAGGTTGGGCCTATACTCACTGGAGTTCAGAAGAATGAGAGGTGATCTTATCGAAACATATAAGATAATGAGGGGGCTCGACAAGGTGGATGCAGAGAGGATATTTCTACTCACGGGGGAAATTAAAATTAGAGGACATAGTCCCAGAATAAATGGCCACCCATTTAAAACTGAGATGAGGAGGAATTTCTTCTCTCAGAGGGTTGTAAATCTATGTAATTTTCTGCCCCAGAGAGCTGTGGAGGCTGCGTGTTTGAATATATTGAAGGTGGAGATAGACAGATTTTTGAACGATAAGGGGATAAGGGGTTATGGGGAGCGGGTAGGGAAATGGAGCTGAGGCCAAGGTCAGATCAGCCATGATCTTATTAAATGGCGGAGCAGGCTCGAGGGGCCAAATGGTCTACTCCTGTTTCTATTTCTTATGTTCTTATGTTCTTGTGACCCGCCTCCTGAGAGCGGATTGGCCCACCACCCCCCCCGACCTGCCTCCATTAAAACAGGAAGTGGGCAGGTTGGAGGCAGGTTGGGGACAGGTTATCCATGATTTATTTTTAATTCCCTACACAACCTGGAGGGGTAAAATGGCACCCTATGATTCTATAGGTCTGACAGGATCTGTAAAGAGATAAACAGGTTTTGGGCGTTAGTTAGTAATCCAGCATCTGATGGAGCATTGATACATTAACCAGTCCTTCTCTTTACAGATGGCTTTGTGCCATTACTGTCTCATTTTTGCCCATCATCCCTCTTGTCTCTTAAATCACTCCCGCCTTTCACCCTATCACAGGCCTTCCCCTTTGTTCTTCCCTCCCCTCCCCCTTTCACTGCCTCTGCACTTACTTAACAATCTGTTACATCTCAAACGTTTCAAGTCACAGACCCGAAACATTAACTCTGTTTCTCTCCACAGATGCTGCCTGACCCGCTGAGATTTCAAGCATTTTCTGTTTTTATAAAGGTTACAGTTACCGCTCCGTCACTCCACCGTCCTCTCTCTCGAGTCTGTTCTAACAATGTAGTGGTGACGTTTACTTTATATAGGTGAATTGTGCACAAGAATCCAGAAGCTGTCCTTGCACAACAAGGCTGTCTGCGTCTCGACCGTATGCGTTATCGTGTTAAATATAGTTACTAATTTCCCTTTCTTTATCCGAGTCCACCCAGGGCTTCTTACTTGCACATCCTCTTTTCCATACACTAAGGTCGAACAGTAACAAGAACATCTGTTATCACAATTACACAAGCAGATATTGCTCAAGATATCTGTTATTATAAATACACATTGAGCACTGCCGGTGTGACATTTATATGACGCCATTCACAACCTCAGGGCACCCCAAAGCACTTCACAGCCGATGAAGTACTTTTGAAGTGTAGTCGCTGTAGGAAATGTGGTGTAATGTATGCACCTGTGAGGATGTTCACAGGTCTGTAATAAATTTTTAAGTCGGTTCACGGGCTCCCAGGCCGCCTGCAATTCCTGCGGTCTGGCAGAGTCTGTGTTTCACGTTTTTATCGAATGTGCGAGGTTGCAGCCCCTCTTCCGATATTTGAAGGGGCTGCTCCTCAAATTCTGGTTGCACTTCAGTCCCACACTCCTGATCTTTGGGCACCCTGTGCGGAGGGGAGTGGGAAGGTCGGAAGGCCTCTTTGTAGGACTTCTCCTGGGCATGGCCAAGTGGGCCATCAGCCGGTCCAGGCAGCGGGCAGTCGAGGGAATCGTTCAGCCTCTCTTCTGCGCTTACATCCGCGCCAGGGTATCCCTGGAGATGGAGCATGCGGTTTCCACCGGTACGCTTGCAGCCTTCCGCGAGAGGTGGGCACCGGAGGGACTGGAGTGCATCATCACCCCTGGCAACCACATTTTGATTTGACTTAATGTCAAAAATGTAATTTGTTTATCGTGTCGGTTTTAGTGCCCCCCCACCCTTACCCCCAGTCTACTCAATCTATCATCATAAGGTAACCCCCTCATCTTCGGAATCAGCCTAGTGAATCGTCTCTGTACCCCCTCCAAAGCTAGTATATCCTTCCTTAAGTAAGGTGACCAAAACTGCATGCAGTACTCCAGGTGCGGCCTCACCAATACCCTGTACAGTTGCAGCAGGACCTCCCTGCTTTTGTACTCCATCCCTCTCGCAATGAAGGCCAACATTCCACTCGCCTTCCTGATTACCTGCTGCACCTGCAAACTAACTTTTTGGGATTCATGCTGGAAAAATTGTGATTTTAGTGCCAAAAAAAAAAAAACACAAAAAAAAAACACAAAAAAAGGGAAAAAAGGGCCTTGTAAATGTCTGGTGTATCACCCAGGTCGGGTGGCACAGTTTAATGTTTATGTTTTGCAGGTAGACTCTAAAAGAGTTTCATGCACAAGGACCCCCAGGTCCCTCTGCACCGCAGCATGTTGTAATTTCTCCCCATTCAAATAATATTCCCTTTTACTGTTTTTTTTCCCAAGGTGGATGACCTCACACCTTCCGACATTGTATTCCATCTGCCAAACCTTAGCCCATTCGCTTAACCTATCTAAATCTCTTTGCAGCCTCTCTGTGTCCTCTACACAACCTGCTTTCCCACTAATCTTTGTGTCATCTGCAAATTTTGTTACACTACACTCTGTCCCCTCTTCCAGGTCATCTATGTATATTGTAAACAGTTGTGGTCCCAGCACCGATCCCTGTGACACACCACTAACCATCGATTTCCAACCCGAAAAGGACCCATTTATCCCGACTCTCTGCTTTCTGTTAGCCAGCCAATTCTCGATCCATGCTAATAAATTTCCTCTGACTCCGCGTACCTTTATCTTCTGCAGTAACCTTTTATGTGGCACCTTATCGAATGCCTTTTGGAAATCTAAATACACCACAACCATCGGTACACCTCTATCCACCATGCTCGTTATATCCTCAAAGAATTCCAGTAAATTAGTTAAACATGATTTCCCCTTCATGAATCCATGTTGCATCTGCTTGATTGTACTATTCCTATCTAGATGTCCTGCTATTTCTTCCTTAATGATAGTTTCAAGCATTTTCCCCACTACAGATGTTAAACTAACCGACCTATAGTTACCTGCCTTTTGTCTGCCCCCTTTTTTAAACAGAGGCGTTACATTAGCTACTTTCCAATCCGTTGGTACCTCCCCAGAGTCCAGAGAATTTTGGTAGATTATAACGAATGCATCTGCTATAACTTCCGCCATCTCTTTTAATACCCTGGGATGCATTTCATCAGGACCAGGGGACTTGTCTACCTTGAGTCCCATTAGCCTGTCCAGCACTACCCCCCTAGTGATAGTGATTGTCTCAAGGTTCTCACTTCCCACATTCCTGTGACCAGCAATTTTTGGCATGGTTTTTGTGTCTTCCACTGTGAAGACCGAAGAAAAATAATTGTTTAAGGTCTCAGCCATTTCCACATTTCCCATTATTAAATCCCCCTTCTCATCTTCTAAGGGACCAACATTTACTTTAGTCACTCTTTTCCATTTTATATATCTGTAAAAGCTTTTACTATCTGTTTTTATGTTTTGCGCAAGTTTACCTTCGTAATCTATCTTTCCTTTCTTTATTGCTTTCTTAGTCATTCTTTGCTGTTGTTTAAAATTTTCCGAATCTTCTTGTTTCCCACTAACCTTGGCCACCTTATACGCATTGGTTTTTAATTTGATACTCTCCTTTATTTCCTTGGTTATCCACAGCTGGTTATCCCTTCTCTTACCGCCCTTCTTTTTCACTGGAATATATTTTTGTTGAGCACTATGAAAGAGCTCCTTAAAAGTCCTCCACTGTTCCTCAATTGTGCCACCGTTTAGTCTGTGTTTCCAGTCTACTTTAGCCAACTCTGCCCTCATCCCACTGTCGTCCCCTTTGTTTAAGCATAGTACGCTCGTTTGAGACACTACTTCCTCACCCTCAATCTGTATTACAAAGTCAACCATACTATGATCACTCATTCCGAGAGGATCTTTTACTAGGAGATCGTTTATTATTCCTGTCTCATTACACAGGACCAGATCTAAGATAGCTTGCTCCCTTGTAGGTTCTGTAACATACTGTTCCAAGAAACAATCCCGTATGCATTCTATGAATTCCTCCTCCAGACTACCCCGTGCGATTTGATTTGACCAATCAATATGTAGGTTAAAATCCCCCATGATTAGTACCGTTCATTTTTCACATGCCTCCATTATTCCCTTGATTATTGCCCGCCCCACCATGAAGTTATTATTTGGGGGCCTATAAACTACGCCCATCAGAGACTTTTTCCCCTTACTATCTCTAATCTCCACCCACAATGATTCAACATTTTGTTCATTAGAGCCAATATTGTCTCTCACAACTGCCCTGATATCATCCTTTATTAACAGAGCTACCCCACCTCCTTTCCCTTCTTGTCTATCTATTATCCAGCGCACTCTGAGTATACCATCCACAGTCGCTCCGTGAACTCATTATTCTTTGCTCCTTTCTTCTATTTGACGCCAAGGATTTTGCCCCAGTTGTGTAGGGAGTTGTCCAGGGTGGTCTGTACTGCGATTATGAATAACTCGAGTTCCCTGACATGGTCCACAACTATTGCGTTCTCATTTGGGACCCATGTCCCGTTGCCGAATCTGTCCACCAGGGCTTGCCTTTTGTCCCTGGGACAGCTGGCCTGAACCAACTGCTGGACGTCCTTCTCATACATATCATGGGGGTCATATATCTCCCTCAGTCTCCCCCAGAATTCGGGCGTTGTCGTGTCTAGGCTTCAAAATAGGGAGATCCTTCAGTATTCATTGTTTCTCGCCTTGGCGAAAACGCTTTGTACCGAGGGTTCGCGTTTTGGCCCATTCCCTGGGTTAGGGGTATCATCGCGACCTCCTGATTGTCTGGGTCAAAGTCTGGTGCGGTTGACCCGACTTCCCCATACGGTGGTGCCCCCCAATCAATAACGGGCTTTTCCTATGAGATCTATGTTTCCATGAGATCCCCTCTCATCCTTCTAAATTCCAATGTATAAAGGCCCAGTTGATCCAGTCTCTCCTCATATGTCAGTCCAGCCATCCCCAGAATCAGCCTGGTGAACCTTCGCTGCACTCCCTCAATAGCAAGAATGTCCTTCCTCAGATTAGGAGACCAAAACTGAACACAATATTCCAGGTGAGGCCTCACCAAGGCCCTGTACAACTGCAGTAAGACCTCCCTGCTCCTATACTCAAATCCCCTAGCTATGAAGGCCAACATACCATTTGCCTTCTTCACCGCCTGCTGTACCTGTATGCCAACTTTCAATGACTGATGAACCATGACACCCAGGTCTTGTTGCATCTCCCCTTTTCCAAATCTGCCACCATACAGATAATATTCTGTCTTCGCGTTTTTGCCCCCAAAGTGGATAACCTCACATTTATCCACATTATACTGCATATGCCATGCATTTGCCCACTCACCTAGCCTGTCTAAGTCACCCTGCAGCCTCTTAACGTCCCCCTCACAGCTCACACCGCCACCCAGTTTGGTGTCATCTGCAAACTTGGAGATATTACACTCAATTCCTTCATCCAAATCATAGATGTATATTGTAAAGAGCTGGGGTCCCAGCACTGAGCCCTGCGGCACTCCACTAGTCACCGCCTGCCATTCTGAAAAGGACCCATTTATCCCAACTCTCTGTTTCCTGTCTGCCAACCAGTTCTCTATCCACGTCAGTATATTACCCCCAATACCATGTGCTTTGATTTTGCACACCAATCTCTTGTGTGGGACCTTGTCAAAAGTCCAAATACACCACATCCACTGGTTTTCCCTTGTCCACTACATCCTCAAGAAATTCCAGAAAATTTGTCAAGCATGATTTCTCCTTCATAAATCCATGCTGACTTGGACTGATCCTGTCACTGCTTTCCAAATGCGCTGCTATTTCATCCTTAATAATTGATTCCAACATTTTCCCCACCGCTGATGTCAGACTAACCGGTCTATAATTACCCGCTTTCTCTCTCCCTCCCTTTTTAAAAAGTGGTGTTACATTAGCTACCCTCCAGTCCATAGGAACTGAACCAGAGTCGATAGACTGTTGGAAAATGATCACCAATGCATCCACTATTTCTAGGGGCACTTCCTTAAGTACTCTGGGATGCAGACTATCAGGCCCCGGGGATTTATCGGCCTTCAACCCCATGAATTTCCCTAACACAATTTCCTGCCTAATAAGGATATCCTTCAGTTCCTTCTTCTCACGAGACCCTCAGTCCCCTAGTACTTCCGGAAGGTTATTTGTGTCTTCCTTTGTGAAGACAGAACCAAAGTACTTGTTCAATTGGTCTGCCATTTCTTTGTTCCCCATTATAAATTCACTTGAATCCGACTGCAAGGGACCTACATTTGTCTTCACTAATCTTTTTCTCTTCACATATCTGTAGAAGTTTTTATGTTCCCGGCAAGCTTCCTCTCGTACTCTATTTCCCCCTCTTAATTAAATCCTTTGTCCTCCTCTGCTGAATTCTAAATTTCACCCAGTCCTCAGGTTTGCTGCTTTTTCTGGCCAATTTATATGCCTCTTCCTTGGATTTAACACTACCCTTAATTTCCCTTGTTAGCCACGGTTGAGCCACCTTCCCCATTTTATTTTTACTCCAGACAGAGATGGTACAATTGCTGAAGTTCATCCATGTGATCTTTAAATGTTTGCCATTGCCTATCCACCGTCAACCCTTTAAGTATCACTTGCCAGTCTATTCTAGCCAATTCACGCCTCAAACCATTGAAGTTACCTTTCCTTAAGTTCAGGACCCTAGTTTCTAAATTAACTGTGTCACTCTCCATCCTAATAAAGAATTCTACCATGTTATGGTCACTCTTCCCCAAGCGGCCTCGCACAACAAGATTGCTAATTAGTCCTTTCTCGTTACACTTCACCCAGTCTTGGATGGCCATATTAGTCTAGAAACCCATCCCTAATACACTCCAGGAAATCCTCCTCCACCGCATTGCTACCAGTTAGATTAGCCCAATCAGTATGTAGATTGAAGTCACCCATTAGGGCCAGGGACTCCCAGGTGTCAGTGGGGATGTTGCACTTTATCAGGGAGGCTTTGAGGGTGTCCTTGTAACGTTTCCTCTGTCCACCTGGGGCTTGTTTGCCGTGAAGGAGTTCTGAGTAGAGTGCTTGCTTTGGGAATCTCATGTCTGGCATGCGAACAATTTGGCCTGCCTTGCAGAGCTGATCAAGTGTGGTCAGTGCTTCAATGCTGGGGATGTTGGCCTGGTCGAGGACGCTAATGTTGGTGTGTCTGTCCTCCCAGGGGATTTGTTACCTCTTCTACATAACCGTCATCATCGCGTCATCATACTAACAGACTTGACGTCCGTTCCTCTCGTCTCAGTCTCGTCAATTCCTCTAACTTTGGTTTGACCATCTCCCTGAAGCTCAGACACTGCCAGGTAATTAATAGGCCGATTTTATTATGTCTCCTTTCTTTATTTTTGCCACTGAATATTTTGTCTGGCGGGTTCTACTGATGGGTCCCACCCGTCTTCCTTCATCTTGACAATCAGTTTCTTATGCCTGTCCGCGAAAAACTTAGTTAATGATCCCTCAGGGCCCCAATCACCTTCCCCGGACTTAGACATAACACTCTATCTTACCTGATAACAACTTTTAATTTAACGACAGACTTTTATCTTGATCGAATCCCCTTCCCGATGGACACCTAGCGCGACAGATTACACCAGATTTTAGAGTGGTATTTCAAACGTACTCACTCGGTGATGTTATGTCACGATCGGTCGTTCATCTTCCGGCTAGATCCTGCTGACTTACGCCAATTTGAAGTGAAATGTCTATCCAACACTTGACACATCTTTGTTTCGGTTTAAAGTAAAGGCTGTTTATTATATACCTGTAGAAGAGAAGTAATTCATGCCTGAGCTCCCAATTTAGTCCAACATCCACTCTCCCCAAACAACATTCTGTCAGCACCTATTTCGGTCGGCAGTACGTCCGTTCAAAGTTTGCATGAAGTTTGTGGTTTGTACATTCGAAGCCGTTATCGCTTTGTGGAACTAACAAACTACGCATTACACAATAAGCCACATCCCCTGCTCGCGCTTCTGACATTATATGTGTTGACCTACTTTAGTTAAAGTGTGTCTGTGGTTTACATGTTAGTGTTGTCGCAGTAACTGCAATATGCAAGTTACATTGTTAACGCCTTAATTCCCGAAGGACGCGATGTCCCACTTCACTTTTTTTCCATGATTTGCTAAAACCAACCACTAAGTAAACCCATCTGTTGAAAATTGCCAGCTCAAGGATCTCTCTGCATCATATCATCATAGGCAGTCCCTCGAATCGAGCATGACTTGCTTCCACGTCAAAAAGTTCACAGGTGTTTCAATGAAGGACCTAATATTCCAGATCCCGAACTACATCTTGACGGGTGGAAGATGCCTGTGCGTGGATTTTTTTAACGTGTGGTGGCCGTTGCACACCAGCCACCACATGGGCTTGACAGAGCTAGGTCTTGGTCCATTGGCAAGGGTTATCCAAGACAACTGCAGCAAGTGTAAACACAGCTTAACACACGGAGAAATGCTTCTCATTGATCTGCATGAAAAGGTCTGGCCCTGCTCGAGTGGTATGCCTTTTAAGGAATACAACATAGACCCAAATCAAACCTTATTTGTAGTGGTCCTCTCGTTATTCCGTAAACCAATACATCCGAGGTTTCACCTCAACAAAAGGGTGAATGCTGGAAATCTCAGTGGGTCAGGCAGCATCTGTGGAGAGAAACAGAGTTAATGTTTCGGGTCTGCAACCCTTCGGCAGAACTGGAAAAGTTTGAGATGTAACAGATTGTTAAGGAAGTGCAGGGACAGTGAAAGGGGGAGGGAAGGGAAGAACAAAAGGGAAGGTCTGTGACAGGGTGGAAGGCAGGAGAGATTAGAGAGACAAAAGGGATGATGGGCAAAAATGAGATGGTAATGGAACAAGTTAAGAAACAAAAGATGAGTCTAGATAGGGTGTGAATGGCGAAATCATCACCAGTTGCCATGGAAAGAGAAAAAAAAGTGTGTGGTGGGGGGGGGTAGGGAGGGGGGAGGAAAGGGAACAAAATATGGGCAGAGGTTACGGTCTGAAATGGTTGAACTCGATGTTGAGTCCAGAAGGCTGTAAAGTGCCTAAATGAAAGATGAGGTGCTGGTCATTGCAAGTGTGGAGTTTTCAGCAGAACTGTCGACCTTATTTCACTTTTTGTTAAGTTTTTTTGTCTTTGTGAAGCCTCAGTCCTCATGTAGTTCCATATTCTGCTTAATTTTCCTTAAGATGCTGATACTAGCAGATCTTGGTGCTGTGATTTAAGATATATCCACCAGTGAGGCAACAGCACCAAAAGCAGCACCTAACAAGCATTCAGGACCACAACATTCAAACAAGACAAACTGGCAAATAAGTATATAACGGTAACTGAGATCTGGGGCATTGCTCGAGCTCAGGGCTGTATGTGGTCTGTGGGTCATATTTTGGAGACGCCTCCTTTAAGGCAGGCAGCACCATAACAACAGAACTTGAAAACATGTTAGATTGTAGAAGGAAGACTCGTATTTATATCTTTCACAACCTCAGGATGTCCCAGAGCACTTTACAGTCAATGAATTACTTTTGGAGTGGAGTCACTGCTGTAATTTAGGAAATGTGGCAGCCAATTTGAGCACAGCAAGCTCCCACAAACAGGAATTAAATAAATGACCAGGTCATGTTTTAGGTGCTGGTTGAATATTGGCCAGGACACCGGGGAGAACGCCCCTGCTCTCCTTCGAATAGTGACATGGGATCTTTTACGTCCATCTGAGAGGGCAATCGGGGCCTTGGTTTAACGTCTCATCCAAAAGACAGCACCCCCCCACTGTGCAGCACTAGATTACGTGCTCAAATCACAACCCTCGGACTCAGAGGTGAAAGAGCTACCACTGAGCCATGGCTGAAACCATGGTTTGGAGCTCATTGCTTTCCTTGGACTCGACCCCACCCATATACAATATGCAATCACTATAAAACAGCAAACGTTCACTGTCAAGCTCCACTATATTGGCACTGCTGATTTATAATAACCACATATTTAAAATTCGAAGAGACATTGTCCACTTTTTCCCAGCCAGTGCTGCAGCAACATTCTATCACAGCGCTGCTTTCTGTAACATAAGGTGGTATAAAGAGATGATTTGGAGAGAGATTTCTTGTTTGCGTCGAATTTATTAATTAAGCTTCCGTTTTGTTATCTAGTACGTTCTAAGGCTCACTTTTTTACTTGGTATGGAGGGTGAATTTACCTGATCACTGTGAGGAAATCTCTTAAACTCCCATTGTCCTGACTAATCTGTAATATTAGCATCATCATAGGCAGTCCCTCGGAATCGAGGAGGACCTGCTTCCACTCCCAAAGTGAGTTCTTTGATGGCTGAACAGCATATTTGATGGCTGAATATTAGCATATTCTAATCGGACAATGGCCTCGAGATATGATGGGGCCCCTGGCACTGAAGCACGTTCTAACAATCACTCTGTGCCAGTTGGGGAACTTGTTTAACAACTGCTATTGTGTGTATGGTAATAAAGGTTTCATCTGTTCACATTGAAGTGAGACTTGATTTATTAGAAAGAAAGATTTGCATTTATATAGCGCCTTTCACAACCACCGGATGTCTCAAAGCGCTTTACAGTCAATAAAGTACTTTTGGAGTATAGTCACTATTGTAATGTGGGAAATGCAGCAGCCAATTTGCGCACAGCAAGCTCCCACAAACAGCAATGTGGTAATGACCAGATAATCAATTTTTGTGATGTTGATTGAGGGATAAATATTGGTCAGGACACCGGGGATAACTCCCCTGCTCTTCTTTGAAATAGTCCCGTGGGATATTTTACGTCCACCCGATAGAGCACATGGGGCCTCGGTTTAATGTCTCATCCAAAAGACAGCACCTCTGACAGTGCAGCACTCCCTGAGCACTGCACTGGAGTGTCAGCCTAGATTTTTGTGCTCAAGTTCCTGGAGTGGGACTTGAACCCACAAACTTCTGACTCAGAGGCGAGTGCCACCCACTGAGCCACAGCTGACACTGGAGCTGATTTAGCTCGACAGAACCAGTGGGAAGCTGTTTAACCTACAGCCGCCTCCAGGCCAGGTCCAAGATCACCCCAACCTCTGTCGTTGAGCTACAGTATGCAGACGACGCCTGCGTCTGCGCTCATTCTGAGGCTGAACTCCAGGATATAGTCAATATATTCACCGAGGCATATGAAAGCATGGCCCTTATGCTTAACATCCGTAAGACAAAGGTCCTCCACCAGCCTGCCCTCACCGTACAGCACTGCCCCCCAGTCATCAAGATTCATGGCGCTGCCATCGACAACGTGGATCACTTCCCATACCTCGGGAGCCTTTTCTCAACAAAGGTAGACATTGATGCAAGGTGACCAGGACTGGGAATTAAATAGTCAAGGGTACTTGACTTTCCGTAAGGACAGACAGAAAAGAAAAGGAGGTGGGGTAGCTCTATTGATAAAGGATGGAATCACTGCAATAGTAAGAAATGATATTGGTCAAATGATAAGGGTGTTGAAACAGTTTGGGTGGAGATAAGTAACAATAAAGGGAAAAGTCACTGGTGGGCGTAGTCTATAGGCCCCCTAACAGTAGCAACTCTGTTGGTCGGAGCATAAACCAGGAAATAGTGAGGGCTTGTAAAAAGGGAACAGCAATAATCATGGGTGATTTTAACCTCCATATTGATTGGACAAATCAAATTGGTCAAGGTAGCCTTCAGGAGGAGTTCATAGAGTGCGTAAGGGATGGGTTCCTTGAGCAATATGTAATGGAACCAACCAGGGAGCAGGCTATCTTAGATCTGGTCCTGTGTAATGAGACAAGATTAATAAACAATCTCCTAGTAAAGGATCCCCTCGGAATGAGTGATCATAGCATGATTGAATTTCAAATTCAGATGGAGGGTGAGAAAGTTGGATCTCCAACCAGCGTATTAAGCTTAAATAAAGGAGACTATGAAGGTATGAGGGCAGAGTTGGGTAAAGTGGACTGGGAAAATAGATTAAAGTGTAGGGCGGTTGATGAACAGTGGTGTACATTTAAGGAGATATTTCACAACTCTCAAGAAAAATATATTCCAGTGGGGAGGAAAAGGTGTAAGAGAAAAGAGAGCCATCCGTGGCTAACTAAAGAAATAAAGGACGGCATCCAATTAAAAACAAGGGCATACAAAGTGGCCAAAACTAGTGGGAGGACAGAAGATTGGGAAGCTTTTAAAAGCCAGCAAAGAATGACTAAAAAAATGATTAAGAAAGGGAAGATAGACTATGAAAGTAAATCAGCACAAAATATAAAAACAGATAGCAAGAGTTTCTATAGGTATATAAAAAGAAAAAGGGTGGCTAAAGTAAATGTTGGTCCCTCAGAGGACATGACCGGGGAATTAGTAATGGGGAACATGGAGATGGCAGAAACTCTGAACAAATATTTTGTATCAGTCTTTACGGTAGAGGACACTAACAATATCCCAACAGTGGATAGTAAAGAGGCTATAGGGGGGGAGGAACTTAACACAATCACAATCACAAAGGAGGTGGTACTCAGTAAGATAATGGGACTAAAGGCAGATAAATCCCCTGGACCTGATGGCTTGCATCCTAGGGTCTTAAGAGAAGTAGTGGCAGGGATTGTGGATGCATTGGTTGTAATTTACCAAAATTCCCTGCATTCTGGGGAGGTCCCAGCAGATTGGAAAACTGCAAATGTAACACCCCTATTTCAAAAAGGGGGCAGACAAAAAGCAAGAAACTACAGACCAGTTAGCCTAACATCTGTGGTTGGGAAAATGTTGGAGTCCATTATTAAAGAAGCAGTAGCAGGACATTTGGAAAAGCAAAATTCGGTCAGGCAGAGTCAGCATGGATTTATGAAGGGGAAGTCATGTTTGACAAATTTGCTCGAATTCTTTGAGGATGTAATAAACAGGGTGGATAAAGGGGAACCAGTAGATGTGGTGTATTTGGACTTCCAGAATGCATTTGACAAGGTGCCACATAAAAGGTTACTGCACAGGATAAAAGTTCACGGGGTTGGGGGTAATATATTAGCATGGATAGAGGATTGGCTAACTAACTGAAAACAGAGAGTCGGGATAAATGGTTCATCCTCTGGTTGGCAACCAGTAACTAGTGGGGTGCTTAAGGGATCAGTGCTGGGACCCCAACTATTTACAATCTATATAAACGACTAGGAGGAAGGGACTGAGTGTAACGTAGTCAAGTTTGCTGATGATACAAAGATGGAAGGAAAAGCAATGTGTGAGGAGGACACAAAAAATCTGCAAAAGGACATAGACAGGCTAAGTGAGTGGGCAAAAATTTGGCAGATGGAGTATAATGTTGGAAAGTGTGAGGTCATGCACTTTGGCAGAAAAAATTCAAAGAGCAAGTTATTATTTAAATGGAGAAAGGTTGCAAAGTGCCGCAGTACAGCGGGACCTGGGGGTACTTGTGCATGAAACACAAAAGGATAGTATGCAGGTACAGAAAGTGATCAGGAAATGGTATCTTGGCCTTTATTGCAAAGGGGGTGGAGTATAAAAGCAGGGAAGTCTTGCTACAGCTATATAAGGTATTGGTGAGGCCACACCTGGAATACTGCGTGCAGTTTTGGTTTCCATATTTACAAAAGAATATACTTACTTTGGAGGTAGTTCAGAGAAGGTTCACTAGGTTGATTCCGGGGATGAGGCGGTTGACTTATGAGGAAAGGTTGAGTAGGTTGGGCCTCTACTCATTGAAATTCAGAAGAATGAGAGGTGATCTTATCGAAACGTATAAGATTATGAGGGAGCTTGACAAGGTGGATGCAGAGAGGATGTTTCCACTGATGGGGGAGACTAGAACTAGAGGGCATGATCTTAGAATAAGGGGCCACCCATTTAAAACTGAAGTGAGGAGAAATTTCTTCTCTCAGAGATTGTTAATCTGTGGAATTCGCTGCCTCAGAGAGCTGTGGAAGCTGGGACATTGAATAAATTTAAAACAGAAATGGACAGTTTCTTAAACGATAAGGGGATAAGGAGTTATGGGTAACTGGTGGTGAAGTGGAGCTGAGTTTGTGATAGATCAGCCATGATCTTATTAAATAGCGGAGCAGGCTCGAGGGGCCATATGGCCTACTCCTCCTTCTATTTTTTATGTTCTTATTCAACATCGCCTCCAGTGCGCCAGTGTAGCCTTTGGCCGCCTGAGGAAAAGAGTGTTCGAAGACCAGGCCCTCGAATCTACCACCAAGCTCATTACTACAGGGCTGTAGTAATACCCGCCCTCCTGTATGGATCAGAGGCATGGACGAGGTACAGAAGATACCTCAAGTCACTGGAGATATATCACCAACAATGTCTCCGCAAGATCCTGCAAATCCCCTGGGAGAACAGGCGCACCAACATTAGTGTCCTCGCCCAAGCTAACATCCCCAATATTGAAGCACTGACCACACTCGATCAGCTTCATTGGGCAGGCCACATAGTTTGCATGCCAGATACGAGACTCCCTAAGCAATTGCTCTATGCGGAGCTTCTTCACGGCAAACGAGCCAAAGATGGGCAGAGGAAACGTTACAAGGACACCCTCAAAGCCTTCCTGATAAAGTGCAACATCACCACTGGGAGTCCCTGGCCGAAGACCGCCCGAGGTGAAGAAAGTGCATCCGGGAGGGCGTTGAGCTCTTTGAGTCTTAACGCTGCGAGCGTGAAGAGGTCAAGCACAGGCAGCGGAAGGAGCGTGGGGTAAATCAGTCCCACCGCCCCCTTCCCCCGACGAATGTTTGTCCCCCCTGTGACAGAGTCTGTGGCTCCCGTATCGGACTGTTCAGCCACCAAAGAACTCAATTTGGGAGTGGAAGCAAATCTTCCTCGATTCCGAGGGACTGCCTATGATGATGATGACTGCTTTTCTACAGAGGAATCAATTTTCACAAAGCCAGGCCGGGTGAAGTGTCCTTCCAGGGCTAAGCTAAATAAAACAGCAGGTGCCAGGTTCGATTCCAAGATTGTGTGGAGTTGGTCAGCTTCAGGTGTCAGCTGTGGCACAGTGGGTAGTCAGTGCTCTCCGGTGACTGTTAAAGATCCCATGGTACTATTTCAAGGAAGAGCAGAGGAGCTCTCCCTGTTGTCCTGCTCAAAATTTATCCCTCCACACTTTAAAAACAGATTATCGTTTCAGATGTGTGTGGGAGCTTGCTGTGTGCGAATTGGCAGCCACATTCCCTAGATTACAACAGTGATTACATTTTTAACAAGTACTTAATGGGCTGTAAAGCACTTTGCTGCATCCTGTGGTTGTGAAATGCTAATTTTTCTTTCAGCTGGTGCTGCCCAGGCCTCGGGGGACGAGGAACAATTGGCCCAGGATTCCTTGCTTCTGACTGCTATCCCATGTCACCTGTTGGAAATAGCTGCAGCAGGGTGGGGGTGGGGCGAGGAGATGTGGGCAGACATCAGGCAAGGGCCGGATTAGGTTGCATCATGATGTCATCATCATCATCATAGGCAGTCCCTCGAAACGAGGATGACTTGCTTCCACGCCAAAAAGGGATGAGTTCACAGGTGTTTCAATGAAGGACTTAATAGTCCAGATCCTGAACTACATCTTGAAGGGTGGAAGATGCCTGTGTGTGGATTTTTTTAACGTGTGGTGGCTGTTGCACACCAGCCACCAGCTGGACAGAGCTAGGTCTTGGTCCAGTGGCAAGGGTTAACCAAGACTAACTGGAGATCAGCTCTGCTGCATGGACCTTGTGCGCACACATATCGCAGTGTGGGCTGGCCCGTGCTGCCCCTGGGCCCTCGACTCTTCTTGGCCCCAGATTCGCGCCTCTCCTGGGCCCTGGTCACTTCTCTCTACGGACTCTTGCCACTCCTTCACCCCTCCTGCTGTGCCTGCCCGCACTGCACTCTGCGACCTGGCTTCGTAGCCGTCGCCCCCCCTGCAGCAGCACGTGCTGCTCCCTGCAGTGGTACGCATGCATCATGATGTATCCCATGTTGGAATGAACTGCCTAGGTTCGTAGGTGTTATTCACTGCCCGTGCAAGTGGTCTACATTTATTTTCAGCTATTAAAAAGCTTCATTCTATTATATGGAACTTGATGCTAAATGTTAAGCAAAAACCACAACAATAATCTGTATTTATATAGCGCCTTTAATGTAGTGAAACATCCCAAGGCGCTTCACAGGAATATTGTTAGACAAAAAATTTGACACTGAGCCGCATAAAGAGAAATTACGGCAGGTGACCTAAAACTTGGTCAAAGAGGTAGGTTTTAAGGAGCATCTTAAATAAGGAAAGAGAGGCAGAGAGGTGGAACGGTTTAGGCAGGGAGTTCCAGAGGTTGGGGCCTCAGCAACAGAAGGCATGGCCATCAATGGTTGAGCGATTATAATCAGGGATGCTCAAGGGGGCAGAATTAGAGGAGCGCAGACATCTCGGGGGGTTGTGAGGCTGGAGGAGATTACAGAGATAGGGAGGGGCGAGGCCATGGAGGGATTTGGAAACAAGGATGAGAATTTTGAAATTGAGGCATTGCTTAACTGGGAGCCAATGTAGGTCAGCGAGCACAGGGGTGATGGGTGAGCGGGACATGGTGTGAGTTAGGACACGGGCAGCTGAGTTTTGGATCACCTCAATTTACGTTGGAAAGAATGTGGGAAGCCAGCCAGGAGTGCTTGGAATAAATTGCTACTAAATTTTCTTATTTGAATCTGGATGTTCAGTGATGCCTGAGGTATACAAGAGGTACAGGTTGGTACTTGAGTTATAATACTGCCTCTTGTCGTGAATAAGTATCCACAAAGGGGCCTCCTACTCAAAACTGGCTATTTCCTCTTGAAGCTGACAAACTTACATTGTTGAACTTCGAAGCAGCCATTTCCTATGAAAGGAAACAGAGTATAGTGTGTGCAATGGTCTCCATGCTACAAAAAAATAAAGACTTGCATTTATATAGCGTCTTTCACTACCACCGGACGTCTCAAAGCGCTTTACAGCCAATGAAGTACTTTTGGAGTGTAATCACTATTGTAATGTGGGAAACGCGGCAGCCAATTTGAACACAGGAAACTCCCACAAACAGCAATGTGATAATGATATTCTGTTTTTTTGTTATGTTGATTGAGGGATAAATATTGGCCAGGACACCGGGGATAACTCCCCTGCTCTTCTTCAAAATTGTGCCTTGGGATCTTTTACGTCCACCTGAGAGAATAGACGGGGCCTCTGTTTAGCATCTCATCCGAAAGATGGCACCTACGACAGTGCAGCACTCCCTCAGCACTGGAGTGTCAGCCTAGATTTATGTGCTTAGGTCCCTGGAGTTTCAAGGAAGTTACCAACATTGAGAGGATGCAACTGCCAGGAATGACTGAGTAGGCTGCAGCTCTTTACTCTGGATTAAGAGGAGACCTGATAGAGGTCTTCAGCATTATGAAGGGGTTTGGTAGGGCGGATGTTGAAAAACTGTTTTCTTTGTAGAACAAGGTGGCATAAATATAAGATAGCCACTAACAGATCAAATAAAGAATTTAGGAAGAATTTCTTTACCCAGAGAGTGGTGAGAATGTGGAACTCGCTGCCACATGGAGTGTTTGAAGAGATAGCATAAATGCATTTAAGGAAAGACTTGATGCATACATGAGGGAGAAGGCATATGGGACAGGGTGGGAAGAGGCTGGTGTGGAACATAAGCAGGTGAACGAATGGCCTGTTTCTGTGCTGCCGATTCGGTGTAACTCGATGCAAATTCTTTAAAGTAAAACGGATTGCTTTTTGCTCATATTAAAAATTAATTCTTGACACTTTTTTAAATTGGCTTTGCACTGAGTGCAGTTGTACTGGAGTGAGGTGAGGGCCAAATTCAATCTGACCGTCTTCACTCCAGTTGTGGCTGAAATGGTGCACTGTATCTGGTCTGTTAAACAAGCAGAACCGCCCACCCCATTCAAAAAAAACCAAATGAAATGTGACTACAAAGGGGTCTGTTCCTTTCACACAGAGCTCCATGCTGTTTCAAGAGACAAGCCACCGAACGAGTGGTTACACAGGATGCTGTTTAGGACCCAGGAGGCAGCGTGTGTGTGGGCGCAATCCTTATGCAGGGAATCCAAGACCGTGACATTACACAGTGTGGAGAGGAGCAGTAACAGGAAAGCATGTGGTAACGTTTGAGTTTCATACTTATATTGCTTAAAGTATTCTACCATTTATAAGTATATTTATAGATTAGAACATTTCTAAATTTATTGTGCTTTCTCTAAAGTAAACTGCGATAACATTTGTCAAATTAAACTTTAAAAAAACTTATACTTGAAAATAGAATTATCGACAGACTGACAGAGAGTTGGATGAATTGTGTAACTTGTGAATGAAGTGTTAATTTCTGGGTTGTTTGCGGTTGCATGTCGTTTGGAGGAGGCTGGGTTACAAGAATGGTGTACAGGAGTCTGGGGTAAACGAGTCTGGCGTACAGGGCTCTGGGGTAAACGAGTCTGGGGTACAGGGCTCTGGGGTAACGAGTCTTGGGTACAGGGCTCTGGGTACAGGGCTCTGGGGTAAACGAGTCTGGGGTACAGGGCTCTGGGGTAAACGAGTCTGGGGTACAGGACTCTGGGGTACAGGGCTCTGGGGTAAACGAGTCTGGGGTACAGGGCTCTGGGGTAACGAGTCTTGGGTACAGGGCTCTGGGTACAGGGCTCTGGGGTAAACGAGTCTGGGGTACAGGGCTCTGGGGTAAACGAGTCTGGGGTACAGGACTCTGGGGTACAGGGCTCTGGGGTAAACGAGTCTGGGGTACAGGGCTCTGGGGTAAACGAGTCTGGGGTACAGGGCTCTGGGGTAAACGAGTCTGGGTACAGGGCTCTGGGGTAAATGAGTCTGGTGTACAGGGCTCTGGGGTAAACGAGTCTGGGGTACAGGGCTCTGGGGTAAACGAGTCTGGGTACAGGGCTCTGGGGTAAACGAGTCTGGGGTACAGGGCTCTGGGGTACAGGGCTCTGGGGTAAACGAGTCTAGGGTACAGGGCTCTGGGGTAAACAAGTCTGGTGTACAGGGCTCTGGGGTAAATGAGTCTGGTGTACAGGGCTCTGGGGTAAACGAGTCTGGGGTACAGGGCTCTGGGGTAAACGAGTCTGGGTACAGGGCTCTGGGGTAAACAAGTCTGGTGTACAGGGCTCTGGGGTAAACGAGTCTGGTGTACAGGGCTCTGGGGTAAACGAGTCTGGTGTACAGGGCTCTGGGGTACAGGCTCTGAGGTATTACATCATCATCCTCATCATAGGCAGTCCCTCGAAGCGATGATGACTTGCTTCCACGCCAAAAAGGGATGAGTTCACAGGTGTTTGAATGAATTAATATTCATTTGTTTTACGTGTTTTAATATTCCGGATCCCGAACTACATCCTGAAGGGTGGAAGATGCCTGTGCATGGATTTTTTTAACATGTGGCGACCGTTGGACACCAGCCACCACATGGGTGTGATAGAGCTATGTCTTGGTCCAGTGGCAAGGGTTAACCAAGACGACTGGAGACCAACTCTGCTGCACGGATCTAGTGCGCACACATATCGCAGTGTGGGCTGGCCTGTGCTGCCCTGGGCCCTCACCTCTTCTGGGCCCCAAACTCACGCCTCTCCTGGGCTCCGATCACATCCCTCTACGAACTCTTGCCGCTCCTTCGCCCCGACCTTCTGTACCTGCCTGTACTGCAGTCAGTCGTCGCCCTCCTGCATCAGCACGCGCTGCTCCCTGCAGTGGTATGCTGCCGCACATTGCTCCCTCCAATGGCCCTGGCCTGCTGATGGTCTTGCAGGCCGGGACCGCTCTGATTTGCGGACCGGACCTGCTGTGTACTTAGAGGGAGCAGCGTGTGGCGACACAGCCCGGAAATTGGCGCGGTACCGGCCTGCAGGACCATCAGCAGGCCGGGGCCATTAGAGGGAGCAGCGTGCTCTGGTGTACAGGGGTCTGGTGTACAGAGGCTGGTGTACAAAAGCCTTTAGTTATTTGTGGTCTTACAGGAGAAGAGCCCACTTAGTGGCTTGATGTGAGGCTGTCCCTATACCCCGAGAGCCAAGACAGCTACAGTATTGTGGGTCCCTGACTGCTGTTGGGCATAGGCCGGCTGTTTGTGTAGACAGGGGTTTGCCCTCTGGATCTCTGTACTGCACCGTGGAGTGTAGCAGGCCTCTGCTGACTGGCTTCCAATGTAAATAAAAGGGTTCAAGCAGATCCAAAGTCAGCAGTGTTGAAGCATCTTTGCCTTTCAAATGTTTTAGGCGTGAGAGATGATTGTACTTCTTATGTTTGCCGGCCTGTGATGGAAGCAAGTACCTTTTTAAAAAGGTGTGTTTACAAAAAATATTCACGCACGTTGTCTGTGTCACTGCAAAGCGATTTCAAATGTTTACCGAATGCAAACCCTGAACTCGGGGCGTGGTTGGGGATGTGACCTAATAGCCGCTTTTAAGCCGGAGCTGTTTTGGCTCGGATGCTCGGAGAAGCAGTGTTTATATATGAACTGAGGCAGCTGCCTTATCCCGCACTCTCTGGCTCAGTTTCTTTCGTGGGCCGATGAGTCTGCCGCTGAGATCAAGGAGCAGCATTTAGCAGAGTGTACGTTGAGTTGGTTTATGTACCCTGGTCTCCAGCAGGGTGAATACTGAGAGCTCCCCGCTGGAGTGGAACTAAACTGTAGAACCAGTGGGAACCTGTTCAACCTTCGTTGCCTCCAGGCTAGATCCAAGACCGCCCCAACCTCTGTCGTCGAGCTACAGTACGCGGACGGCGCTTGCATCTGCGCACATTCAGAGGCTGAACTCCCAACACCTTCACCGAGACGTACGAAAGCATGGGCCTTACACTAAAAATCCGTAAGACAAAGGTCCTCCACCAACATCATCCCATCATAGGCAGTCCCTTGTATCAAGGATGACTTGCCTCCACGCCAAAAAGGATGAGTTCAATGTGTTTCAATGAAGGATCTAATATTCCAGGTCCCGAACTACATCCTGAAGGGTGGAAGATGCCTGTGTGTGGTGGCCGTTGCACACCAGCCACCACACAGGCTTGACAGAGCTAGGTCTTGGTCCAGTGGCAGGAATTAACCAAGACGACTGGAGACCAGCTCTGCTGCATGGACCTAGTGTGCGCACATATCGCAGTGTGGGCTGGCCCCTGGGCCCTCGCCTCTTCTGGGCCCCAAACTCGCGCCTCTCCTGGGCCCCGATCACTTCGCTCCACGATCACTCACTGCTCCTGCCCCCTAACCTCCTCGCTCCTGCTGTACCTGCCCACGCTCCAATCACCAACCTGGATTATGGTGACGTCCAATCTAGTCGCCCTCTTCACTGCCATCACTCTCCAGCACGCACTGGACCTTGAAGTGGTATGCTTCTTTGAAGGCCCCGACCTGCCGATGGTCCCTGTAGGTTGGGGCCGCCACGCTGCTCCCCCGAAGGCATTCACCTCCACCAACCTGACCCAGCCACACAGCACTGCCCCCCCCCCCCCCTCCCCGGTCATCAAAATCCACGGCTCAGCCTTGGGCAACGTGGACCATTTTCCATACCTCGGGAGCTTACTATCACCAAGAACAGACATCGACGACGAGGTCCAACACCGCCTCCAGTGTGCCAGCACAGCCTTCGGTCACCTGAGGAAGAGAGTGTTTGAAGACCAGGACCTCAAACTGGCACCAAGCTCATGGTCTACAGAGCAGTTGTGATACCCATCCTCCTATATGGCTCAGAGATTTGGACTATATACAGCAGACACCTCAAAGTGCTGGAGATGTATCATCAGCGCTTCCTCCGCAAGATCCTGCAAATCCACTGGGAGGATAGATGCACCAACATCAGTGTTCTCGCTCAGGCCAACATTCCCAGCATCAAAGCACTGACCACATTCGACCAGCTCCATTGGGCGAGCCACATCGTCCGCATGCCCGACACAAGACTCCCTAAGGAAGTGCTCTACTCGGAACTCCAACACGGCAGGCGGGGCTTCAAGAACACCCTCAAAGCCTCCTTGATAAAGTGTAACATCCCCACTGACACCTGGGAATCCCTGGCTAAAGACCGCCCTAAGTAGAGGAAGAGCATCCGGGAGGGCGCTGAGCACCTCGAGTCTCTTGCCAAGAGCATGCAGAAAACAAGCGCAGGCAGCGGAAGGAGCGTGCGGCAAACCAGTCCAACCAAACCACCCCTTCCCTCAACGACTATCTGTCCCACCTGTGACAGAGACTGTAATTCCCGTATTGGACTATACAGCCACCCGAGAACTCACTCTTAAAGTGGAAGCAAGTCTTCCTCGATTTCGAGGGACTGTCTATGATGATGATGATGTCAGCCAATGAAGTACTTTTGAAATGTAGTCACTGTTGTAATGTGGGAAACACGGCAGCTAATTTGCGCATAAATAAACTCCCACAAACAGCAATGTGATGATGACCAGGTAATCTTTTTTTTTGTTATGTTGATTGAGGGATAAATATTGACCAGGACAAGCAGGGTGAATACTGAGAGCTGGTTTAGATACCCTGGTTCACCAGACTGATTCCTGGGATGGGGGGATTGTCCTATGAGGAGAGATTGAGTAGACTAGGCCTATATTCTCTAGAGTTTAGAAGAATGAGAGGTGATCTCATTGAAACATACAAAATTCTTACAGGGCTTGACAAGGTAGATGCAGGGAGGATGTTTCCTCTGGCTGAGGTGTCTAGAACCAGGGGTCACAATCTCAGAATAAGGGGTCGGCCATTTAGGACTGAGATGAGGAGAAACTCCTTCACTCAGAGGGTGGTGAATCTTTGGAATTCTCTACCCCAGAGGGCTGTGAAGGCTCAGTCTTTGAGTATATTCAAGACAGAGGTTGATAGATTTTTGAATATTAAGGGATCAAGGTGTTATGTCTTGAATAAAGAATCTGACCAGATACTGTAAGCTCAAAGTAATGTGTGATCGTAGTCCTTTATTACAGGTCTCCAGAGTGCCTCTCTAGCCTGTGCGGCCTCCTTATGTACAGGCGCTCCCAAGGGATTGTGGGATCCCTTAGGACTCCAGGGGATGAGCCCTCTGGTGGTTAAACAAGGTATTTACAGGTTTATATACATAACACAAGGGATCTGAGGATAGTGCAGGAAAGTGGAGTTGAGGTAGAAGATCAGCCATGATCTTATTGAATGGCGGGGCAGGCTCGAGGGGCCAAATGGCCTGCTCCGGCTCCTAATCCCTGTGCTCCTATCTCTCCAGCAGCGTGATGATGAGCTGGTTTATAAATCCTGGTCTCCTGCAGAGTGAATGCTGAGTTGGTTTATATAGCCTGTAAGAAATGGACTGACACGTGGACTGAGGCTGAGGCTGGACAGAAAAGGCAAGGCAAGCGATGCCAATCACCAACCACACAGCGTGAGTCAGCACCAGACGTTTCCCGACCACAACTGCCACTGTCCATACCGAGTGAGTTAGCGTCATGTGTTCACCGAAAGACAGGCGCTATTGGACTCAGAGTTGTAGCTGGAGACCTTCTGCTGATCGGATAAAGGGGAAAAGGCGGCAACAGGACTGACTCAGCAAGGAAATAGTGCTCAACCCTTGGCACTGCAGTCAGAGGAGAAGGGACCCGATCTGGTCAACCGGACACAGAGGACCCACACTCAACACGGCCTGACTGCTCGTGGGCCATTGTATGTACAAGTTAACGATTATCGTGCAAAGTCACAGGTTTTTTTATTTGAGTATAATACGTGCAAGAGGTACCGATCAATTGCTAAATAAAGTTAGAGTTGGATCAGATTTGATCTTGTCGGAGTGTTCTTCAGTAATTCTCCAGGTCTGAACTCCCTTGCGAGATGGCAAACTCATACAACCCTGGAGTGAATGCTGAGAGTTGCGTTATATACCCTGGTCTAAGTTCCCGGGCAACTATGGCGGTGCGGCGTTCCGGCCTGTCACTGTTGGGGTTGTCCATGAGGGTCCTGATGTTCCATGTCCCGAACTTCATGTTAACGGAGTGGAAGACGCCTGTGTGTGAGTCTACTGAAGAGTGAATACTGAACTGGTTTATATACCCTGGTCTCCTGGAACACGAACTGAAATGATATCCCACATAAAATCAATGCAAGAGTTCTTGAGGTGATCTCCAGGGCTTCACACACGCTGAATTCTAACTCCAGCCTGATGAAATGAGATACTGCATGCATGAGGGAGAGGGAATAGAGGGACTCGGGGATGGGATGAAGAGGTATTGGAGTGGGAGGAGGCTTGTGTGGAGTCTAAACGCTGGTGTCGATCTGATGGAACACATGGCCTGTTTCTGTGCTGTAGATACTGTGTAAGTTGATCAGTCCGCTGTGATGTTGCTTGACTATGTGTTTTACTGGCGAATTCTTGAACTGTTGGAGCAGTGTCAGCACTTTTGAGATGAGGAATGCCTGGGGGAATGTCTTATAATTACCTCTTATCTGTTGATATTGTGCAGAAGGAGGGATGTACAGCAGACCGACTTGGTCCACCTGCTGTGGTTGCTATGTGAGTGATAAAAGAACATTCTCGTGTCATAGTCCAGTTAAGGCCAGAACTGAGTGAGCGAGCTATGTATAAATACAGCTAGGGTAGCCATGGCTTGTTGGAACAGACCGAGGAGCGAGGGAGTGCTAAAACCAATGTATTCTTTTTTGCCTGAACTGACTGGGTAGTTATAACTTTGTTTTTCAGTGCTGTTAATACAGTTAGTAAACTAACTTCTTGTGAGCTTGACTATCTGGGGTCTGAAACTATTAGACCCCTCTCTCTGGCTGCTCTCAGGATTCTCCCCCTCCCTCCCTCTCCCTCCCTCCCTCTCCCTCCCTCCCCTCCCTCCCTCTTTCCCCCCTTCTCTCCCTCTCTCTCCCCCCCTCTCCCTCTCTCTCTCTCCCTCTCCTCTCCCTCCCTCTCTTCCATAAGAACATAAGAATTAGGAACAGGAGTAGGCCATCTAGCCCCTCGAGCCTGCTCCGCCATTCAACAAGATCATGGCTGATCTGGCCGTGGACTCAGCTCCACTTACCTGCCCGCTCCCCATAACCCTTAATTTCCTTATTGGTTAAAAATCTATCTATCTGTGACTTGAATACCTTCAATGAGCTAGCCTCAACAACTTCCTTGGGCAGAGAATTCCACAGATTCACAACCCTCTGGGAGAAGAAATTCCTTCTCAACTCGGTTTTAAATCGCTCTCTCTCTCTCCCTCTCTCTCTCCTCCTCTCTCTCCCTCTCTCGCTCTCCCTCCCTCCCTTTCTCCCTCCCTCCCTTTCTCCCTCCCTCTCTCCCCTACCTCCCTCCATTTCTCCCTCCCTCCCTTTCTCCCTCCCTCTCTCCCCTACCTCCCTCTCTTCCCCTCTCTCTCTCCCTCCCTCCCTCTCTCTCTCCCTCCCTCTCTCCCTCCCTCTCTCCCTCCCCTACCTCCCTCTCCTCCTCTCTCTCCATCTCCCTCTCTCGCTCCCCCTCTCTCCCCTCTCCCTCCCTCCCTCCTTTTCTCTCTCCCTCTCTCCCCTCCTCCCTCTCTCTGGCTGCTCTTAGGATTCTCTCCCTCCCTCTCTCTCCCTCTCTCTTTCTCCCTCTCTCTCTCTCTCTCTCTCTCTCTCTCTCCCCCTCTCCTTCCCCTCCCTCCCTCCCTCTCTCGCGCTCTCTCTCTCCCCTCTCTCGCTCTCTCTCTCTCCCCTCCCTCTCTCTCTCCCCCTCTCTCCCTCCCTCCCTTTCTCCCTCCCTCTCTCCCCTCCTCTCCCTCCTTCTCTCCTTCTCTCTGGCTGCTCTCAGGATTCTCTCCCTCCCCCCTCCCCACCCCCCTCTCTGGCTCTTTACAGGTCTCCCTCTCACTCCCGGACTGTTGTCAGGACCCTCTCCCTCTCTCTCCCAATCCCTCACCGTCCCTCTCTTTCACTCTCCCTCTCTCTCGGGCTGTTAGCAGGATGCTCTCCCTCCTCTCTCTCCCTCCCTCTCTCTTTCTCGCCCTCCCTCTCTCTCACCCACTCTGTGTCTGTTCTGGGACTCTCCTTCCGCCCACCCCCCCTCCATTTTCTGCCTCCAATCAGGCCTCCCACCCATTGTCTCCCTGCCCCGCAGGCCAGCCAAGGGGAGTATGCTCATCGCCCTACGACACGACTGGGCCTCCCTCTCAGTCAAACCAATAGGGCTTCACACACGTTGAATTATAACACCAGCCTGAAGAAATTAGATACTGCATACGTGAGCATAGAACCATAGAATGATACAACACAGAAGGAGGCCAGAGGGAGAAGGGACATGGGAGCAGGGTAGGAAGAGATAATTAGAGTTAGAGGAGGCTCCTGTAGACTATAATCGCCACTGCAATAATCACGGAGCTGGTATTCTGCTCCCTGTGCAGTTTCCTGGCACTCAGCTAAGAACCATCTGTTAACTAATTAAGGCACTTAGTAGATCTTTATTTCTGACATGGTCGCTTCTTGCCATACAGACCCTACCCCAACAATACTCTCAAACCCCAAGGGTCCACTCTCCAATCATCCCAGACCATCACAGCCCCTGCACAATACGCTCACACCCCAATCCCACATTCTGTCAGTCCTTCCCCGTACACCCAGATCCTGCCACCCACCTCTGAGCACTCACAGTTCATGGAGACCCTCTGGAAGGACTCCCAGATCAGACATCTGGGCACACCACTCCCAGACACCCGGACACACCACTCCCAGACATCTGGGCACATCACTCCCAGACACCCGGACACACCACTCCCAGACACCCGGACACACCACTCCCAGACACCCGGACACACCACTCCCAGACACCCGGACACACCACTCCCAGACACCCGGGCACACCACTCCCAGACACCCGGACACACCACTCCCAGACACCCGGACACATCACTCCCAGGCAACCGGACACATCACTCCCAGACACCCGGACACACCGCTCCCAGACACCTGGACACACCGCTCCCAGACACCCGGACACACCACTCTCAGACATCTGGGCACACCACTCCTAGACATCTGGGCACACCACTCCCAGATACCCGGACACACCAATCCCAGACACCCAGACACACCACTCCCAGACACCCGTTCATCACTCCCAGACACCCGGACACACCACTCCCAGATACCCGGACACACCACTCCTCGACACCCGGACACACCACTCCCAGATACTCCAATCCCAGACACCCAGACACACCACTCCCAGACACCTGTTCATCACTCCCAGACACCCGAGCACATCACTCCCAGATCAAGGCACCATCATTCCAACATGTGGTTCTGGGATTTGGACAACTCTGACATGGTAGTAATTACTGCTCGTCCCTAATCTGAGAAGGTGGTGTAGGAAAGGGTTAAACAGACTGAATTGAACCGTGCTAATGTACTACCGCTATTGATTTGTCTTTATACTGTAGCAGTGTTCCCCTTTAGCCTCTGTTGGTTAGATAGGGAAGTACGATCCTTGAATTGCAACATCTTACAATAACTCCAAGTGTACTAAGATGGTGACCATTGAACCTTTGACCTGAGACTGACCCTGACAGCACCGGCAGAATTAATGTGAAGTAACTACCTGCTTAATGAGAGGCTAATTGGGGACATGCCGATGAGTATTGGCTCACCAGTTTCAGGGTGATTGTAACCACTGATCTGGGTGCAAGGACCACAGTTCTTCCAGCAAAAGAAAACCATCGGGGAAAACCATTGGCCTTCATATTCGGCCCCACCCCCATGATGAGCAGGAGAAGGTCGGGGTGCCTAAGTGTCCCCCGTGGAGAGGTGGGGACACTTTATTAACATAGTTAAATCGGGCTCTCAGTGCAATTGGGAGCCTGATTTAAAATTCACTCTTCTTCTTAGACAGTCCCCCGGAGTAGAGGATGACTTGCTTCCACACGAATATGATAAATGGCTTGAGGAGTGGTGCAGAAGGGAGGGATTCAAATTCCTGGGACATTGGAACCGGTTCTGGGGGAGGTGGGACCAGTACAAACCGGACGGTCTGCACCTGGGCAGGACCGGAACCAATGTGTTTGCTAGTGCTGTTGGGGAGGGGTTAAACTAATATGGCAGGAGGATGGGAACCTATGTAGGGAGACAGAGGGAAGTAGAATGGGGGCAGAAGCAAAAGATAGAAAGAAGAAAAGTAAAAGTGGAGGGCAGAGAAACCCAAGGCAAAAAGCAAAAAGGACCACATTACAGCAAAATCTTAAAGGGGCAAAGGGTGTTAAAAAGACAAGCCTGAAGGCTCTGTGCCTCAATGCGAGGAGTATTCGGAATAAGGTGGACGAATTAACTGCGCAGACAACAGTTAACGGATATGATGTAATTGGCATCACGGAGACATGGCTCCAGCGTGACCAAGGCTGGAAACTCAACATCCAGGGGTATTCAACATTTAGGAAGGATAGACAGAAAGGAAAAGGAGTTGGGGTGGCGTTGCTGGTTAAAGAGGAAATTAATGCAATAATAAGGAAGGACATTAGCTTGGATGATGTGGAATCTGTATAGGTGGAGCTACGGAATGCCAAAGGGCAGAAAACGCTAGTGGGAGTTGTGTACAGACCACCAAACAGTATTAATGAGGCTGGGGACAGCATCAAACAAGAAATTAGGGATGCGTGCAATAAAGGTACAACAGTTATGAGCGACTTTAATCTACATATTGACTGGGCTAACCAAACTGATAGCAATGCGGTGGAGGAGGATTTCCTGGAGTGTATTAGGGATGGTTTTCTAGACCAATATGTCGAGGAATCAACTGGAGGGCTGGCCATCCTTGACTGGGTGATGTGTAATGAGAAAGGACTAATTAGCAATCTTGTTGATTGAGGCCCCTTGGGGAAGAGTGACCATAATATGATAGAATTCTTTATTAAGATGGAGAGTGACACAGTTAATTCAGAGACTAGGGTCCTGAACTTGGGGAAAGGTAACTTCGATGGTATGAGACATGAATTGGCTAGAATAGACTGGCGAGTGATACTTAAAGGGTTGATGGTGGATAGGCAATGGCAAACATTTAAAGATCACATGGATGAACTTCAACAATTGTACATCCCTGTCTGGAGTAAAAATAAAACAGGGAAGGTGGCTCAACCGTGGCTAACAAGTGAAATTAAGGATAGTGTTAAATCCAAGGAAGAGGCATATAAATTGGCCAAAAAAAGCAGCAAACCTGAGGACTGGGAGAATTTTGTAATTCAGCAGAGGAGGACAAAGGGTTTAATTAGGAGGGGTAAAATAGCATATGAGAGGAAGCTTGCTGGCAACATAAAAACTAACTGCAAAAGCTTCTATAGATATGTGTAGAGAAAAAGATTAGTGAAAACAAACGTAGGTCCCTTGCAGTCAGATTCAGGTGAATTTATAATGGGGAACAAAGAAATGGCGGACCAGTTAAACAAATACGTTGATTCTGTTTTCACGAAGGAAGACACAAATAATTTTCCAGAAATATTAGGGGACCGAGAGTCTAGTGAGAAGGAGGAACTGAAGGATATCCTTATAAAGCGTGAAATTGTGTTCGGGAAATTGATGGGATTGAAGGCCGGTAAATCCCCGCGGCCTGATAGTCTGCATCCCAGAGTACTTAAGGAAGTGGCCCTAGAAATAATGGATGCATTGGTGATCATTTTCCAACAGTCTATCGACTCTAGATCAGTTCCTATGGACTGAAGGGTAGCTAATGTAACACCATTGTTTAAAAAAGGAGGGAGAGAGAAAACGGGTAATTATAGACCGGTTAGCCTGACGTCAGTAGTAGGGAAAATGTTGGAATCAATTATTAAAGATGAAATAGCAGCGCATTTGGAAAGCAGTGACAGGATCGGTCCAAGTCAGCATGGACTTATGAAAGGGAAATTATGCTTGGCAAATGTTCTGGAATTTTTTGAGGATGTAACTAGTAGAGTGGACAAGGGAGAACCAATGGATGTGGTGTATTTGGACTTTCAAAAGGCTTTTGACAAGGTCCCACACAAGAGATTGGTGTGCAAAATAAAAGCACATGGTATTGGGGGTAATGTACTGACGTGGAAGAGAACTGGTTGGCAGACAGGAAGCAGAGAGTCGGGATAAACAGGTCCTTTTCAGAATGGCAGGCAGTGACTAGTGGAGTACCGCAGGGCTCAGTGCTGGGATCCCAGCTATTTACAATATACATCAATGATTTAGATGAAGGAATTGAGTAATAGCTCCAAGTTTGTAGATGACACTAAACTGGGTGGCGGTGTGAGCTGTGAGGAGGACGCTAAGAGGCTGCAGGGTGACTTGGACAGGTTAGGTGAGTGGGCAAATGCATGGCAGATGCAGTATAAAGTGGATAAATATGAGGTTATCCACTTTGGGGGCAAAAACACGAAGGCAGGATATTATCTGAATGGCGGCAGATTAGGAAAAGGGGAGGTGCAATGAGACCTGGGTGTCATGGTTCATCAGTCATTGAAAGTTGGCATGCAGGTACAGCAGGCGGTGAAGAAGGCAAATGGTATGTTGGCCTTCATAGCTAGGGGATTTGAGTACAAGAGTAGGGAGGTCTTACTGTAGTTGTACAGGGCCTTGGTGAGGCCTCACCTGGAATATTGTGTTCAGTTTTGGTCTCCTAATCTGAGGAAGGACGTTCTTGCTATTGAGGGTGTGCAGCGAAGGTTCACCAGACTGATTCCCAGGATGGCGGGACTGACATATGAGGAGAGACTGGATCAACTGGGCCTTTATACATTGGAGTTTAGAAGGATGAGAGGGAATCTCATCGAAACTTACATGATTCTGATGGGACTGGACAGGTTAGATGCAGAAAGAATGTTCCCGATGTTGGGAAAGTCCAGAAACAGGGGACACAGTCTTAAAATAAGGGGTAGGCCATTTAGGACTGAGATGAGGAGAAACTTCTTCACTCAGAGAGTTGTTAACCTGTGGAATTCCCTACCGCAGAGAGTTGTTGATGCCAGCTCATTGGATATATTCAAGAGGGAGTTAAATATGGCCCTTACAGCTAAAGGGATCAAGGGGTATGGAGAGAGAGCAGGAAAGGGGTACTGAGGTGAATGTTCAGCCATGATCTCATTGAATGGTGGTGCAGGCTCGAAGGGCCGAATGGCCAACTCCTGCACCTAGTTTCTATGTTTCTATGAGCTCTCGGGTGTCTAATGCGTCCAATGCGAGACCGACAGTCTCTGTCACAGGTTGGGCAGATGGTGTTTGGAGGGATGCGTGGGTGGGGTGCTTGGTTTTTCGTACATTGCTTCCGCTGTCTGCGCTTGGCTTTAGTGTGTCTCCCGGCAAAGAGACTCGAAGTGTTCGGCGCCTTGTCGGATGCTTCTCCTACACTTTGAGTGGTCTTGGGCCAGGGTTTCCCAAGAGTCACTGGGAATGTTACATTTTTTCAAGGAGGTTTTGAGGGTGTCCTTGAAGCGTTATCTCTGCCATCCTGGGACTCGCTTGCCGTGATGAAGCTCTGAGTAGAGTGCATGTTTCGGGATTCTAGCATCAGGCATGCGGACGATGTGGCCCGTCCATTGGAGCTGATCGAGCGTGGTCAATGCCTCGATGCTGGGGATGTTGGACTGAGAGAGAACTCTGACATTGCCTATCGTGCCAATGAATTTGCAGGATTTTGCGGAGGCAGCGTTGGTGGTACTTCTCCAGTGCTTTGAAGTGCCTGCTGTATGTTGTCCATGTCTCTGAAGCATATCGGAGGGCACATAGCATAAAATTCACTACTGTTGCCTGGGATTCCCAGGGGTTGGGAAACCCAGCAGTGATAAGGAATATAGGAACTTAGGAGCAGGAGTAGGCCATTGAACCCCTCGAGTCTGTTCCGCCATTCAGTGAGATTATGGCTGATCTGCGACCGAACTCAATATACCTGCCTTTGGCCCATATCCCTTAATATCTTTAGTTAACAAAAATCTATCATTTTCCGATTTAAAATTAACAATTGATCTAGCATCAGTTGCCGTTTGCGGAAGAGAGTTCCAAACTTCTACCACCCTTTGGCCCCAAGTTTCCACATGATTTGCGCCTGATTTTTAGGAGCAACTGGTGGAGAACGGACTATCTTAGAAATTGCAATTCTCCACATTTTTTTTTCTGCAGTTCTAGTCAGTTAGAACAGTTTCACTTTGGAACAGAATTTTTTCTTCAAAAGGGGGCGTGTCCGGCCACTGACGCCTGATTTGAAAGTTTCCACAGTGAAAACGTACTCCAAACTAACTTAGAATGGAGCAAGTGAAGATTTTTATCGAACTGAAAAAACCTTGTCTACACATTAAAAAATCAGGCGCAGGTTACAAATTAGGCGTCCAGAACGAGGTGGTGGGGGGGGGAGGGGGGGAAGGGAAGTCATTAAATTCTATAATAAATCCTTATTTATACTTATACAAATATTATACAAATAAATCCAACCTGAATAAAAATTTACAAGCAAAGAAAAGATTAAATAAACCATCTTCCTACCTGTGTGAAAGTGCTTCAGCCAGGGAGAATGCTGCAGGAAGCCTCACAAGTTGAGGCAGCCGTTCGTTCCCGACGGCAGCGGGGGAGGAGGAAGCTGTTCCCGGCGGCGGGTGGGGGGGGAGGGAGTGCGGGACTGACCGAACGCAGCGGGGGGGGGGAAAGCCGTTCCAGACGGCGGGCGGGGGGGGGGGGGGGGGAAGGAGACAGTGAGAAGGCTGCAGGAAGCCTCACAAGTTCAGCAGCCATTCCCGCGGGGGGTGGAGGGGGAGGCCGTCGGGAATGGCTGCTCAACTTTCTGAGGCTTCCTGCAGCCTTCTCACTGCTGCAAGAAGCCTCAGTGCTGATGTGCTGATGGCAATGTGCTTTTATTAAAAAATGTTCAAAAATTAAACAGCTACAAAGAACTACAAAAATGGCCGAGTGCCAATGTTTCCTTCACACTGCGCGTGCGCGAACGCTCCAACGTGCACGCGCAGGGTTGCCGGCAGGAAAAAAACTAATTTAAATGGTACCCGCCCCCTCCCACTTACAAAATCGGCGCGAGTTGTAGGCTCCGCCCCCTGGGCGCCGCACCAAGCAGATATGGAGCTGCAGGGCGCTCCAGAATTGCGCGTTTTTTTTCCGGTGCCGTTTCCGGCGCGAAAAACGGGCGCCCAGCTCGGAGGGGCGCCCGTTTTGTAGCGTGTGGAAACTTGGGGCCTTTGTATGTAGAAGTGTTTCCTAATTTCATTGCTGAAAGGTCTGGCTCTAATTTATATACTATGCTCCCTAGTCCTAGAATCCCCAACCTGCGGAAAAAGCTTCTCTCTATCTACCCTATCTGTTCCCCTGAATATCCTGAAATCTTCGATCAGATCACCCCTTAATTTTCTAAATTCCAGGGAATACAACCCTTAAGGAAACAGGAGCTTCCGGCTCCACACTCCTTGTGGGCCAGGAGAAGCAGGAGTCCTCCCCCAGTCCCTCACGGAAACCTTCAGCCTCCCCACCCCAGATCACCGACCTCCCCCACTCCGGCCTTGAAGCCCTCTCTCTCCCCCAGGCCTGATGGCCTCTCTCCCACCTCCTATCACCCACCCCCCCTACCTTCCTGGAATGCTGCGTGGAGTTTTGGCTACCATATTTACAAAAGGATATACTTACTTTGAAGGCAGCTCAGAGAAGGTTCACTAGGTTGATTCCGGAGATGAGGGAGTTGACTTATGAGGAAAGGTTGAGTAGGTTGGGCCTCTACTCATTGGAGTTCAGAAGAATGAGAGGTGATCTTATCGAAAGGTTTAAGATTATGAGGGGGCTTGACAAGGTGGATGCAGAGAGGATGTTCCCACTGATGGGGGAGACTAGAACTCGAGGGCATGATCTTAGAATAAGGGACCGCCCATTTAAAACAGAGATGAGGAGGAATTTCTTCTCTCAGAGGGTTGTTAATCTGTGGAATTTGCTGCCTCGGAGAGCTGTGGAAGCTGGGACATTGAATAAATTTAAGGCAGAAAGAGACAGTTTCTTAAACGGTAAGGGGACAAAGGGTTCTGGGGAGCGGGCGGGAAGTGGAGCTGAGTCCATGATCAGATCAGCCATGATCGTATTCAATGGCGGAGTAGGCTCGAGGGGCCATATGACCTACTCCCGTTCCTATTTCTTACATTCTTATAAGAACATAAAGAGTAGGCCATTTGGCCCCTCGAGCCTGCTCCACCATTCCAGAAGATCATGACAGATCTGATCTTCGCATCAACTCCACTTCCCCGCCCACTCCCCATAACCTTTGACTCCCTTATCATTCAAAAATCTGTCTTTCTCTCCTTTAAATATATTCAATGACCCAGCCTCCACAGCTCTCTGAGGTAGAGAATTCCAAAGATTCACGATTCTCTGAGAGAAGAAATTCCTCCTCATCGCCGTCTTAAATAGGCGACGCCTTATTCTGAAACTAAGCCCCCTAATTGTGGATTCCCACACGAGGGATGCCTAGTGCATGTAAAGCTAAATAATTCCTTCGTCCTGCTCATGTTTCAACAGCATACTCTGTTCTTTTAACTATTGCCTTTACTTTCCTTTTGTTCTTGCGTTTCGAGGAAGCAGCACAGGTCATTATAAGCCAACATAACATCATAGGTGGTCCCTCGGACGAGGATGACTTGCTTCCACAAGAGTTCACAGATGTTTCAATGAAGGACCCGATGTTCCAGTCCTGAACTCCAATTGAGGGGGTAGAAGATGTCTGTGCGTGGATTTTTTTAACATGTGGTGACCGATGCACATCAGCCACCACACGGGCTCGACAGAGCTAGGTCTTTATCCAGTGGCAAGGGTTAACCAGGACAGCTGGAGACCTGCTCTGCTGCACAGACCTCGTGCATACACATATCGCAGTATGGGCTGGCCCGTGCTGCCCCTGGGCCCTCGCCTCTTCTGGGCCTCATACTCTCATTCGCCGCACCTCCGCCACGATCTCTCGCCGCTCCTCCGCCACAAACATTCGCCGCACCTCCGCCACGATCCCTCGCCGCTCCTCCGCCACAAACACTCGCCGCACCTCCGCCACGATCCCTCACCGCTCCTCCGCCACAAACACTTGCCGCACCTCCGCCACGATCCCTCACCGCTCCTCCGCCACAAACACTCGCCGCACCTCTGCCACGATTTCCTGCCGCACTTCCGCACCAAACATTCGGTGGGCTACCCCGACCGGCGCGAGAACACCTCAAACTGATATCTCCCACTCTCTCCCACTGATATCTCTCACTCTCTCCCACTGATATCTCCCACTCTCTCTCACTGATATCTCTCAGTCTCTCCCATTGATATCTCCCATTCTCAAACTGATATCTCTCAGTCTCTTTCACTGATATCTCTCTCTCCTCCCACTGAAAGCCAGGTTAATGCCAATACTAATTGTAGCGCGACCCCCAGTATGTGAGGGATGATGCGAATCCAAGGGTTCCAGGCTTGCAAAGGTCGTGCTCGATCTCCTTTCCTAGTTCCCGTAACTCCTGTTTTAGGAGGTGGTATCGTTTACTGTTTTCCCTCAGGGGATCCTTTATCTCCTTTAGGTCCTCTGGGAGATGGGGTATGGATCCTGCTGGGTGTTCCTCGGACAGCCCCAGATCTGCCATTAGTTCGTCTGTTAGATTCAGAGTGATAGTTCTCTGTGCATGAATGTAGGTCATTCGTGCTTGTCCTGTGGTTACAGGTAGGCTGGGGGTGAAGCAGAAGTTGGGGATTGTAATGTTACATTCTAGCTTGCCATAATCGTAGGTCCGCTGGTTTGTGACCACACAGTATTCGCCCTTGCCGCAGTAGATTCGGGCTCTGCTGGGCTTATTTCCAGTACACATCCAACTGTCTGGTTGAACCCGCACCCACCTTTACTACCCTGTCCTACTGGATGTGGGCAAATGGTCAGCCTTCCTACCCTGCGGCAACCCGTCAATGAGATCCTTCTCATGGTTCCATTTCTTTTGATCGCGTATTGATCCATTGGGTAATACCACAAGTAGTTCTTCCCCCGATCAACCCTATTTCTCCACCTCGTACTGTGGATATGGCCCGGTTCGCCCCCCCTTCCCCCCGCCATGAGGTAGGTGCTGTTGATCCAGTCTGGGACTCTCCCTTCCTGGATTTGTTCCAGATTATGGCGGATCTGCCCTACCACCCAATTACCATAGGCGTAACATGTATCCCGCTTCACCCCATTGTTTGCGTCCTCATACTCTCTGATGAGTATGTCAAAGACACGCAACACAGGTCTGTTATGGAGAAAAGAATTGTTTAATTGCTTGATCATGGGAGACATGGTCTATATCAGTTCCTTAACTGGATGCCTTCCCAACCGTTCTCGTCGAACACATTAGGAGCTGGTTCTTTTATACAGAATTCTTTGCAACGTCATCATTTACATTATCATTGGTCAGTCTTTCTACCGTGTGACAATTGTTTTCGCTTTGTTACAGATTGTTCAATTTTAACATTGTTAATTGTTTCACATCCTCCTTGGGTATGAACATAAGTATCCTGTATCCTGCCTCTTGCCATTAACAGGAATCTATTTCTAAGTTCTGAATACAACAGGAAGCCACTTCCTCGGCCTACGACCTTAGCTCTGAATAACAGGAACTGTACCATTGTCCTACAGTTGCACCTGTTAATTCCGCCACATCAGCAAATTGTGTTTTTGCCTTCCTAATCTAAAACGTGTTTAACTCCTTAATTCCTGCTTCACTCTCGGTCAATCAGGCGAATGATGGTGGCCGCATGACCTTCCATCACTGTGATCCCTTTGAGTAACTGTTCGCACAGCCCAGCTGCTGCCTGGGCAGATTGGGTGTGTCTATGTAACAGGATTCGTATGGTTTTCTTAAGATTTTCAGACCTTTCGTTCACACAGTTTGTATGTCTAGGGCGTTTACTAACGAGGTTCCTGGGTTTACCCCGGTTAATACATCCTTAATCAATCCCCGCTTCTGGTGGTGGAGATCTGCGTGTCCCCTGAAGCGGGAGGCCCCTGAGGCGTCTGTGGCAGCTTTGAGCACGATCTTCAACATTCGGATATACAGTGCTCTTACCTTGGTGCCGCTTCTCTCTGGTAGGCCTAGATTGGTTAGGTTGGCAATCACAGGGAGTACCTCATGGTTTACATTATCATACAGTTGGACTTCCTCCGTTCGCAGGGCTATCCCACTGGGGGTCCTGCTGTAAGGATCGGGCATAAGTTCTCGGTGGGGTAAGCAAGGCGGGTGGTGCCATTGTTGGTGGCCATAGTGCAATTACATGAGCATTTTCCTTATGCAAGAGGGAGTTAGTACCTTTTCGTCCTTCCTCCACACAGATTCCGAACCAGGCACTTCCCCCTTTCTCTTCCATTCCGCTTTTTCCTTATTATTCACATCCGCATGTAATTTCACTGTTTATATCCTCTCCTGTGGTGAGGCTACATATGGGTTCTGTTTCAGGTTCGAAGGGGGTGGCCGCCTCTCGAGCAGCCTTATCGACAACCTCGTTCCCTTTCTGAATGTCGTCCACCACACGTTGGTGGGCTATCACTTTACACACCGCCGCCTTGACAGGTTTATTAGCAACATCTAATAGCAGCCTAATTCGCCCTTCATGTTTTACGGCCTCGCCACCCGAGATGACAAATCCCCTCCTTCCCCAGGCGACCATGTAGTCGTGTACTACCCCGAAAGCGTATCTGCTATCGGTACATATGTTCACAGTTTTCCCTTCTGCTAACTTGAAGGCTTCAGTCAGTGCGGTCAGTTCAGCCACCTGTGCTGATAGTCCCCCATCCAATGCCCCGTGCACTAATACTTGTAGGTCTTGACCCACTACTGCCCACCCTGTCTTGGGGTAGCCATCTACGCACAGAGTCAAGACTGGGTTTCCCGGAGAGCCCTCGTACTCGAGTGCGTCGGGGCTAGAATTCCACCAGCTGGGTTTTCCCCGGTGTCCCTAATTATTTTTACCGATTACTCACGGAGAAGCAGGATGGCTTCCCATTTTGCTCTTCGGATGTTTGAGGCAGCCCAGAGTTTTCCCGTATTCAGCATTTCTACCGATGCATGTTTGGTGTGCAGTATGGTTTTGCTCGTCATTACGACCGGTTCGTTAACTTTAACCGCCCACGTTGCACAATCCAGTGCGGCTACGCAACGGGATAGACCAGCGGCCACCGGTGACTGTTGGGTCGAATAGTAGGCTACGGGTCGCACCACGGGTCACATTCTATCGCCGTGAACCTGGGTAACTACGGCTCCATAGAATCGCTCCTGGTCTCACAATAAATGTGACCGAGGAGTTCCTTGTTTGGTAATCCCAATCCAGGCATGGACATCAGTGCTTCTTTCAAATTACCTTATGCCATTTCCTGTTCGGGACCCCATTCTATTGTCTCTGGGGAACCTTTCTCGCCCTTAACCAATCGTTGCATGGGTTGCGCGATTGTGGAGCAACTGGGTATTAAGGGCCCAAGTTTCGGGCCGCGCCTAGAACGGCGCAGCCCCGACCTGGACGCCCGTTTTTCGCGCCACAAAGTGCGCCTAAATAAAACTTACAGATTCTCCGGATTCCTGCTGGTCCTCTGGAGCTGGGCGCGGCGCAGCACGAGCTGTGGGGGGCGGAGCTAGGTCCCTGCGCTGAAAACAGTGCCGGGACCTCTGCACATGTTCGCTACAGTGGGCATGTGCAGAGGTCTGTGTTGGAGCCACCCGAAGCATGCAGCCCCTAGCCCTGGCCGAATGGCCTCACTGGGACTGCGTGCATAAGGCTGCCCCCCACGCCCAGTTCCTGCTTCCCGACCCGACTCCCGCTTCCCCCCGCCCCCGCCCCCCCCAGACCGGACCGGACACGAACCCCCGGACTGGACCCTACCCGCGTTTCCCCCCCCCCACCAGACCCGCGCTCCCGACCACCCCCCCCCACCCCACTCCGACCCGACCCAACCCACCCTGACCTCCCTCCCCCCCCAACCCGACCCGACCCGCGCTCCCCTGACCGCCCACCCCCCCCCCCCAGACCGGACCCGACCCGACCCGTGCTCCCGACCCTGACCCGCACTCCCCCCGACCCGACCCACGCTTCCGACCCCGGGCCCAACCCAACCCAACGCCACCTACCTGTAAATCTGGTGCTGGGGACGGGCCCTGCCCGAAGCCTTGGGCCCGGCCCGTTCAGCCTCCCCCCACCCCTTCTCCTTTCCCCCCCCTCCCTTCTCCTTTCCCCCCCCTCCCTTCTCCTTTCCTCCCCCTTCTCCTTTTCCTACCCCTTCTCCTATCCCCCCCTTCTCCTTTTCCTCCCCCTTCTCCTTTTCCTCCCCCTTCTCCTTTTCCCCCCCCTCCCCGGAAGGGGGATAATAGTCAGAGAGACCGACGCTCCGATGTCCACTAACATATCACACTGCCGGCCCCCTCACACTGCGGTGTGGATACGGAGATCATCGCTAGTCTGTATGGGGGGCCGCTGACCTTCACTCTCTTGCCAGGTCGTTGAAGGCCTTCAGCAATTGTTCCTTAGTCATGTCTTATGCCCTGTTGGTATCCATCCTGGACTTGAGCCATTGCCCAGTCCTCTGTCTGGCTTGCCCCCCCCCCTCCCGCCCCCATTGTCCTTTGGTATGCCCCATTTAGTCGCAATTGTTATAATGTTTCGTGGCGTTATCTTTCTTTGGACACTGGTGGTCTTTGGACATGTGTCTGTTCTGTCCACAGTTAAAACATTTCACGGGCTGCCTTTTTGCTTGGCCCCCACTTGTGCTGGCTGCGGCTACCTCTGTTTTGATTGGTTTTGGTTTCACTCCCAAATCATTGTCTACTTGGCACGACCACTGAACCAGTCCGTCATGTCTGGAACCCGATCACCCCCATTTTGAGGACCTTTTGGTGTTCGGCTGACCGTCCATCTTTAAACATTCTAGTGAATGATGGATCGTTGAGGTCAAGGTTCGCCTGACCAGAATATTCTCGGTCAGCGGTCCACAATCGCTCACCACATTCACTGCTGTTCTCATTTTTCTTTTGTCGAATTGTCATTATGAGTCCCCAGTTTGGTACGGGGTTTCCGAGGGCATTTTGGACCAGTGCTCTGAATCTGTCCAGTTCCACCTGTCGGGCCGCTGGGGCTGCATTGTAATTGGAGATCCAATGGGCATCTTTGGTGTTGGCGGGCAGTCTGTCCCACTTGGGATGTGGACATTTGGCTCGCACCAGTTGGAATACATCTCTTTCGTGCATATTTTGCATTTCATAGATCTCTCATAATGTCCTCCAAAAGTCCGAGTTGGCATGTCGTACTTTGAGAGGAGGTAAACCTTTTAGGATCCCCTGTTTCTCTAACGGGGCAAAGGGCTTAAATCTGGTTGAGGGATTTGCCCCAGCCATGTGGCTCAGGGCTGCCAGTGACGCCTCTTCGTCCCCAGGCGGTTGAGTCGGGTGCTGTTGTCCCGACTTCCTGGTATAGTGGCAGGTTGTCCCATTTTGATGGACACTGCTTTGGTGCCTCAGTTACTTCTTCTAGTGGGTCATCTCTATCTCGACTACTTCCAAACAGCCCCGCGTTATTTCCTTTACATCTTCATTCTTTTACTTCTTCTCGTAATTTAATTAATTCTTCCAATCTGGGTTTGGTTAATTCAGTATATTTGAGAAACTGTCTGGTTATAATAACTGCGGCCTTTTTCGCCTTCGTCTTTTCTGCCTGCCACCAGGTCTTCTGTTTAGCGGGATCCGCTAACGGATCCCATCCATCCTTCATCATACTATCTATCAGTTTTTGGCGGTCAGCTGCGAAAAACGTTGTGAGTGACCCTTCTGGTCCCCACTTCAATTCCTCGTGATCGGTCATGGTTTCTCTATGCCGATTTACACGACAGTCTAGTATCTAGTGTGTCACCCCCTTGGGTCCCACTGTACTTCTCCAATCCTCGCCCTGAAATCTGATCCGACTTAACTACTTAATGAATCAATATACTATCTTACCCGTAACAAGTCTTTTATCGTCTGCAACAGACCTTTACTTTGCTCGAATCCCCCGGTTGTCCGACAGGTATCATTACAGATTACATCGGATTTTAGAGTGGTATATTAAATGTACTCACTCCGCGATGGCCAGTCAACGATCGTCTGTCTGTCTGTCTGTCTCCCGGGTGGATCCTGCCGACTACGCCACTTGATGTAGAGTATTTTACAACACTCGACACAAGTCTGTTTCAGAGTAATAAAGAGTTGTTTATTTATACTTGCAAGAGAGAGGTGGCTCTTTGTGAGTCCGTGCTCAGCTCCGACATCCACTCTCTCTCAACAACATTTTGTCATCACCTTTATACAGTTACTCAACCTATTTCGGTCGGCAGTACCACTGTTCAAAGTTCATATGAAGTTTGTGGTTTGTACATTCGAAGCCGTTATCGCTTCTTGGAACTAGCAAACTACACCCTTCACAATAAGCCACATCCCGTGCTTGTGCTTCAGATGTTATTTCAGGGGATTTACTTTTGCTGAAGCATGTCTGCGGTTTATGCGTACGTGTGTCCCAGCCGCTGCTGCTAATGTACAGGTTGCATTGTTAACCCCTTAATTCCTGAAGGATGCAATGTCCCACTTCAACACTAGAGGCAGTAATATGTCTGACAATTATCTACAATTATTATTGTTTCAAAACATTCACCTTAAGGCTACATACAGAGCAGTACACGCCAGTCCTGCCTCTAGAAAACTCACCTGTAAAGGACTCCCAGGGAATCGCGAGCCATTTCCTGCCTAGGCCACTCTCGGTACCTCTCCTTGAAGGTAGCGAACGTTCCGAACTGGGTTTTGCTTTGTAATCCTCATTTATACTGTTTTAGCAAACAGACATCCTCATTGTTAACTCGCACATTGTCTAATTCTTGCTGAGTTTTAATATTATCGTCCTGTTCCAATGTTATCTCCTGATTCCAATGTTATCTCATCAACCTTTGCTTCTTATCTCTGCTCTCCCGAACTATTTTACTCAGGCGTGTAATTGTGACCAAAGATAGGATCTGCAAGGAGAAATGTTTAAAGTAAATCTGATGCACTGATGTTGTTTAACCATAATTCCTACAGCAGCTGTTCTGCCTTCGTTCTGTATTTAAAAAACCACGTAAAACATATCGCAGCCTGTGTCCCAACTCGCACCAAGTCCCACTCACCCATCACCCCTGTGCTCACTGACCTACATTGGCTCCCGGTTAAGCAATGCCTCGATTTCAAAATTCTCATTCTTATTTTCAAATCTCTCCATGGCCTCGCCCCCTCCCTATCTCTGTAATCTCCTGTAGCCCCACAACCCCTTGAGATGTCTGCTCTCCTCTAATTCTGCCCTATTGAGCATCCCTGATTATAATCGTTCCACCATCGGTGGCCGTGCCTTCTGTTGCCTTGGCCCTAAACTCTGGAACTCCCTGCCTAAACCTCTCTGCCTCGCTACCTCTCTTTCCTCCTTCAAGACACTCTTCTTTGACCAAGCTTTTGGTCACCTGCGCTAATATTTACTTATGCAGCTCGGTGTCAAATTTTTATTTCATAACACTCCTGTGAAGCGCCTTGGGACGTTTCACTACATTAAGAGTGCTATAGAAAGAGAAGTTGTTGTTATATCCTTACAGAGGGAAGGGAAAGGAGAAACTGAAATTTACTTCTACCAGTAATAAATATTAACTCACTGAAAATGCACCAATAACTAATTGTAATACTGGTAACACTCAGAGACTCCTCATAACCAACAATAATACAATAACTCACAAAGTCTATATGTAACTGGTAGTAATACGTGCAACATCTCAAAATCCTACCTTTAACTAGTAGTCATGCGACAACCCGCTGATATTCGCCCTGTAACTAAAGCCAGAGTTCTCCTGCACTGCACAAGGTGTGGTTAGGCTCCCCTGTCGATGCCACTTTTAACAGGCCCGATCTCTCCCTTTCTCCTTGCACGATAGTCTGGCTTCAGGTTCCGTATGAAGGTGGTGCCTCTGAACTGGGAACCGCAGTCAGAACTGATCTGTACTTGGGCTTCACAGGCTGAAGGAGAGGATAACCAAATCCAGCCGGCATAGACTGACCTGAACCGAAAGGCGAGATGGCACAGAGGGAAGCGTGCTCGGAGTTTGGGGCACTTCTCACAGGGCGCAGCCTCCTAAACTCAGCACCAATGTTTCAAAACCACTCCCTGGGCTCGGACTTGATCATTTGAATTTTCAATGATAGAAATTACAGCATGGGAGAAGGCCATTCGGCCCCAAGTGCCTGTGCTGGTGTTGGTGCTTGCTCCTTTAACCCCACTGTTACATGTGGTTAGTACATTCTGCAGCCACATTGCATCTGTGGTTGTGGTTGGGGTGGACATTGAGTCCAGCGGCAGAGGTGCTGATCAAGCCCGCTGCATTGACCAAGGGCGGTGTTAAGCTTCCTGAGTGTTGCTGAGGCTGCACCCATCCAGGCGAGCGATGAGTATTCCATCACCTTCCTGGCTGCAGTCTTGTGTGATGGAGAGACTTTGAAAGGTCAGGAGGTGAGCTTGTTCCCCTCTAAATAGATGCACACCCACCACCCATCCTCCCAATGGGCCAAATTTTGGCCAGGAGTTGCTCCATTTTTTTTGGAGCAACTTGATTTTTCTGGAGTATCTTAAAAATCCCTATTCTGCACATTTAATTTGCGCCAGTGTAAGTGAGTTAGTTAGGATCTTTTTTAGTTTCGTTTTTTTCCAAAAGGGGCCGTTACCAGCCACCTACGCCTGTTTTGGTCATTTAAGCCAGTTTCGACAGCTAATAGTTGTTCCAAACTAACTTAGGCCAGCGTATGTGGTGCACTGAAAACCCTTGCGGAGAGTTAAGAAATCAGCGCAGGCAAATACATTGTAAAGCACCAAGCACTAAACAAAGCACAAAAATAAGCATTCGATAACAAATAAAAAATACAAGGAAGCTGAGAGGTCCTGCACCTAGCACCAAGACTTACAAAGCACTAAACAAAGCACAAAAAGTAATAAGCAGTTAATTAACAAATAAAAAATAGAAGGAACCCTGCACCTAAAGCACCAAGACCAAAGTAATAAGCAAATAATGAATCAATCAATAACAAATAAAAAAATAGAAATCCTACCAAAACACGGCGCGGGAAGGCAGCGGATGCCGATGAGGGAGCCCATTCGGCCAGGGATATGAGCGGCACACTTCGGCCCCTCCCAAAAAGCCTGCAGCACACTCACACAGATTCTGGGGGAGGAGCTATTGCGCATGCGCGCGCACTCTAGCACGCATGTGCAGAGGCCCCGGCACTGTTTTCAGTGCCGGGACCTGCCACGCTATGCCACCTTGGAGAAGAGACTGGGGAGCGGCCAAACTTGGCCCCAAGATTTTTGGTGCCCTTGGAGTGCTATAAAAGCGGCACACCTCTGGTGAGTGCGCCAGAAATCTGTACTGGCCAAATTTGGGCCCAATGCTTCCCGGCCCAAGGACCACGCTGCCAGACCCCAGCACATAATTCCAACAAGTACCACACATCACACCCGGTGCTCTGACACTCCACCATCCCCCTCCGTTATTCCCACACCCAGGGACACCCTCCTCAATATTCTCAGTCTCTGTGATAGAGAGACTGACTGTGCGTCCCAGAGCACTGCTCCCAATCGGCTGATGAGATTCTGTTGCGTTAGCCAGTCTGCTGTTGTAGTGTTGTGCTGTGTGTTAACAATGGAGAACTAATGAACATCTGTACCAGTTTGACTTTTTTGAAGTTTTAGAGTCATAATATCAACATTGTTAAGGTGAGTAAAGTCTGTTCGAGTATCTGATGTGATGCCCAAGATCCTTGTTACTACCTGTATTGTATAGACGGGAGTGGGGAGTATAAACAGATGATTTTTGGATGGAGAAATGGAACAAAGAAGTGGGATTTCAATCTGATAACAAAGTAGCCTTGGGATCATAATCAGGGCAAGGTGCAGATATCGTGTGGTCAGTGTTGATCAAGGACAAATCACTATCTCGTGCATAACTAGTCCTAGTATAGCCAGAGCTTGTCAGAACAGACTGAGGCCACTGTACTTTAGTGTACATTACAGCAGGGACTACACGCTGATAAAAGTACTCCATTGGCTGTAAAGCGCTTTGAGACGCCCGGTGGTCGTGAAAGGCGCTACATAAATGCAAGTCTTTCTTTACTGTTCCTGGAATAGGTGAACATATATGCGCTTGCTTTATTTTGCAGTGCTGTTAATAGAGTAATTAAAGACAATTAATTACCCGATGTCCGAAACCATAATACTCAATCCGTGAGAGTCAGCACCCCTTTAGACAGTGAGTTCAGGTCTCTGCTCACTGAGGGCTTTAGACAGGAGTGTGCCTAAAAAACTTGCATTTATATAACACATTTCACGACCACAGAACGTCTTAAAACATTTTACAGCCAATGAAGTACTTTTGAAGTGATGGTTATGAAACTAAATTGTTGCGTGCTTCATTATCTGGTGTCTGAAATCAGCATACTCCATCTTTCAAGCCAACATTCAATTAACTGGAATGGCTCCATTCATTGACATGCATTGTAGGCCATCAGCAGAGATTGTGTCCAAAACACAGCAGCCAATTTGCGCACAGCAAGATCCCACATTTGGCAATATGATAACGACAAGATAATCTGTTGTTAGGTGTTGGTTGAGGGATAAATATTTTCCCAGGACACCAGGGAGAAGTCCACTGCTGTTCTTTGAAATAGTGCTGTAGGATCTTTTATGTCCACCTGAGAGGGCAGACAACTCTCTCAGTACTGCACTGGAATGTCAGCCTAGGATGTGGGTAGATGCGTAATATTTCAAAATACTCTACACAAGTCTGACATTGAGAGTTCAAACTGTTTTTAATCGCACACGTGAGGAGATAACCTGCTTTCTGTCCTGAGCCAAGCCTCTCCAAATTGATACGGAAATTTACAGATATTTATACTCATAAATGACACATTGCACAATGTCCCTGCCTACTTTCTAGATTACATCATTAGTCTTAATTCCTGTTTACTATCAGATGTTCACCGTAGTTTTGGCAACAGTTAGACAGTAGGCGGTTGCAGTCAGCATTATATAACACTTAAACAGTCACTTTATAAACAGTTGTGGTCAGCAGTCAGTCTGACCGATGACACACTTTGTTGCAACTGGTTTACTACTGGCAGTTGGGGTCAGCAGATTTAGCTTATTCACATTTCGCTTTATCTTGTTTAGCCTTGTCTATTGTTTTACCACTTGAGCTGTTGTCCAAGATGTCCTTGGTTTTCCTGCCACAGAAGCTGTTCCTAGGCTCCCTTTCAGTAGACAATATGCCTTACATGATTTAATTAAACCAGAATGGCTAAGCACCCGTATTGAATGGACACAATCTCTGCTGATGGCCTACAATTCATGTCAATGAATGGAACCATTCCAGTTATCTGAATGTTGGCTCGAAAGATGGAGTATGCTGATTTCAGACACCAGATAATCAAGCACACAACAATTTAGTTTAATAACCTTATGAAACAGCGCTGCGTAGATCCAGAGTATAGTTACACAATCTGGAGAACAGAAGTACAGTGGCTTGAGCACTTTCTTCCCAGGCCTGTTCTAACAGACAACAGCTATGTATATACTCAGGAACTGTTGTCAAGGGGCTACCAGCCATGATCTGTTAAACAGGGCTGCATAATGTGTCTGATTGATGTAGTATAAACTGTACAGTTCTGGTCGCCATATTATAAAAAGGATATAGAGGCACTGGAAAGGGTGCAGAGAAGATTTGCAAGGAAGATACCAGACCTGCGAGTTTATACCTTGTTGGGAAAGGATGAACAGGCTGGGTCTCTTTTCTCATGAAAAGTGAAGGCTAAGTGGTGACCTAATAGAGGTCTTTAAAATTATGACAGGTTTTGATAGAGTGGATACAGAGAGAATGTTTCCACTTGTGGGGAAGAGCAAAACTGAAGGCCATCAATATAAGATAGTCACCAAGAAATTCAGTAGGAAATTCAGAAGAAATCTCTTTACCAAGAGAGTGGTGAGAATGTGGAACTCACTGCCACAGGGATTGGTTGAGGTGAGTAGTATAGATGCGTATAAGGGGAAGCTAGATAAGCGCATGAGGGAGAAGGGAATAGAGAATAATTCTGATGGTGTTAGATGAGGAAAGATGGGAGGAGGCTCGAGTGGAGCATAAAGTCCGGCATGGACTGGTTGGGCCGAATGGCCTGTTGCTGTGCTGTATATTCTATTTAATTCTATGCAACCTCAAAGGTTTTTTCTTCATCCTCCACATTATTTGCATGGATACTGTTGTGTATCTGTAAAGCATGCATTCCCATGTTCCGCCACCAGGGAGCACATCCCCTGAAGTCCCAAGCGATCCCAGCATCCCTTGGGAGCACTGTATATAAGCCGGCTCCTAAGGCCTGTTCCTCACTCTGGCGTGTCTTAATAAAGACTGAGGTCACTGTTACTTTAACCTCCCTGTGTGCAGTCTCATCTATGTTAGAAACACATTAACTGGCGACGAGTATACGAATCCAACGCGGAAGATGCAGCAAACTGTGAGCATCCTAGAGAAGTTCTCGGAGGGTGAGGACTGCGAAGCCTATGTCGAACGGCTAGACCAGTACTTTGTAGCCAACGAGCTGGATGGAGAAGGAAGCGCTGCAAAAAGGAAGCGGTCCTCCTCACAGTCTGCGGGGCACCGACCTACAGCCCCATGAAGAATCTTCTGGCTCCGGTGAAACCCATAGATAAGTCGTATGAGGAGCTGTGTACAATGGTTCGGGAGCATCTTAACCCGAGGGAGAGCGTGCTGATGGCGAGGTATCAGTTCTACACGTATTCTACATTAGGATGGAGAATGAAACAGTTAATTCAGAGACCATGGTTCAGAACTTAAAGAAGGGTAACTTTGAAGATATGAGGCGTGAATTGGCTAGGATAGATTGGCGAATGATGCTTAAGGGGCTGACAGTGGATGGGCAATGGCAGACATTTAGAGACCGCATAGATGAACTACAACAATTGTACATCCCTATCGGGCGTAAAAATAAAAAAGGGAAGGTGGCTCAACCGTGGCTATCAAGGGAAATCAGGGATAGTATTAAAGCCAAGGAAGTGGCATACAAATTGGCCAGAAATAGCAGCGAACCCGGGAACTTGGAGAAATTTAGAACTCAGCAAAGGAGGACGAAGGGTTTGATTAGGGCAGGGAAAGTAGAGTACGAGAGGAAGCTTGCAGGGAACATTAAAATGGACTGCAAAAGCTTCTATACATATGTAAAGAGAAAAAAGTTAGTAAAGACAAACGTAGGTCCCCTGCAGTCAGAATCAGGGGAAGTCATAACTGGGAACAAAGAAATGGCAGACCAATTGAACAAGTACTTTGGTTTGGTATTCACTAAGGAGGACACAAACAACTTTCCGGATATAAAAGGGGTCAGAGGGTCTAGTAAGAAGGAAGAACTGAGGGAAATCCTTATTAGTCGGGAAATTGTGTTGGGGAAATTGATGGGACTGAAAGCCGATAAATCCCCAGGGCCTGATGGTCTGCATCCCAGAGTACTTAAGGAGGTGGCCTCGGAAATAGAGGATGCATTGACAGTCATTTTCCAACATTCCATAGACTCTGGATCAGTTCCTATCGAGTGGAGGGTAGCCAATGTAACCCCACTTTTTAAAAAAAAAGAGGGAGAGAGAAAACAGGGAATTAAAGACTGGTCAGCCTGACATCGGTAGTGGGTAAAATGATGGAATCAATTATTAAGGATGTCATAGCAGCGCATTTGGAAAGAGGTGACATGATAGGTCCAAATCAGCATGGATTTGTGAAAGGGAAATCATGCTTGACAAATCTTCTGGAATTTTTTGAGGATGTTTCCAGTAGAGTGGACAAGGGAGAACCAGTTGATGTGGTGTATTTGGACTTTCAGAAGGCTTTCGACATGATCCCACACAAGAGATTAATTTGCAAAGTTAAAGCACATGGGATTGGGAGTAGTGTGCTGACGTGGATTGAGAACTGGTTGGCAGACAGGAAGCAAAGAGTAGGAGTAACTGGGTACTTTTCAGAATGGCAGGCAGTGACTAGTGGGGTACCGCAAGGTTCTGTGCTGGGGCCCCAGCTGTTTACATTGTACATTAATGATTTAGACGAGGGGATTAAATGTAGTATGTCCAAATTTGCGGATGACACTAAGTTAGGTGGCAGTGTGAGCTGCGAGGAGGATGCTATGAGGCTGCAGAGTGACTTGGATAGGTTCGGTGAGTGAGCAAATGCATGGCAGATGAAGTATAATGTGGATAAATGTGAGGTTATCCACTTTGATGGTTAAAAACAGAGAGACAGACTATTATCTGAATGGTGACAGATTAGGAAAAGGGGAGGTGAAACGAGACCTGGGTGTCATGGTACATCAGTCATTGAAGGTTGACATAAAGGTACAGCAGGCGGTTAAGAAAGCAAATGGCATGTTGGCCTTCATAGTGAGGGGATTTGAGTACAGGGGCAGGGAGGTGTTGCTACAGTTGTACAGGGCCTTGGTGAGGCCACACCTGGAGTATTGTGTACAGTTTTGGTCTCCTAACTTGAGGAAGGATGTTCTTGCTATTGAGGGAGTGCAGCGAAGGTTCACCAGACTGATTCCCGGGATGGTGGGACTGACATATCAAGAAGGACTGGATCAACTGGGCTTGTATTCACTGGAGTTCAGACAAATGAGAGGGGATCTCATAGAAACGTTTAAAATTCTGACGGGTTTAGACAGGGTAGATGCAGGAAGAATGTTCCCAATGTTGGGGAAGTCCAGAACCAGGGGTCACAGCCTAAGGATAAAGGGTAAACCATTTAGGACCGAGATGAGGAGAAACTTCTTCACCCAGAGAGTGGTGAACCTGTGGAATTCTCTACCACAGAAAGTTGTTGAGGCCAATTCACTAAATATATTCAAGAAGGAGTTAGATGCAGTCTTTACTACTAAGGGGATCAAGGGGTATGGTGAGAAAGCAGGAATGGGGTACTGAAGTTGCATGTTCAGCCATGAACTCATTGAATGGCGGTGCAGGCTCGAAGGGCCAAATGGCCTACTCCTGCACCTATTTTCTATGTTTCTATGTACCAGCGATCTGAAGGTCAGGAAGTGGCGAGCTATGTTGCCGAGCTAAGGCGACTTGCAGGACAATGTGAGTTTGATGGCTACCTGGAACAAATGCTCAGAGACTTTGTTGTACTGGCATTGGCCACGAGACCATCCTACGAAAACTTTTGACTGTAGAAACACCGACCCTCAGTAAGGCCATTGCGATAGCACAGGCGTTATGTCCACCAGTAATAACACCAAACAAATCTCTCAGCACACAAGTGCTAGCAATGTTCATAAATTAACTGGAACTGTGTTTGCGAGCAGAAATGTACAGGGCAGAAACCACGAGTCTGCAACTGCCAGTAAGCCTCAGGTGACCCAGATGACTCAGCGTCCACAACAAAGGATGAATGCAAGGCAATTCACACCTTATTGTGGAGGCTTCCATTCAGCCTATTCATGCCGCTTCAAAGGGTATGTTTGCAAGAGCTGTGGAACAATAGGGCGCCTCCAACGAGCTTGCAGACGAGCTGCAAGCTCTGCAAAACCTGCTAACCACCACATGGCAGAGGAAGATCGGTCCATGGTGGATCAAAGCAATTTCGAGCCTCAGATAGAGGCGGCAGATGCTGAAGTACACGGGGTGCACACATTTTTGACAAAATGTCCACCTATAATGCTAAGTGTAAAATTGAATGTTTTACCCGTAGCCATGGAACTGGACACTGGCGCTATCCAATCCATCATGAGTAAAAAGATGTTTGAGAGACTGTGGTGCAACAAGACACTCAGACCAGCCCTGAGCCCCATCCACACGAAATTGAGAACGTGCACCAAAGAGCTTATCACTGTCCTGGGCAGCGCCATGGTCAGGGTCACCTACGAGGGTACGGTGCACGAACTGCCACTCTGGATTGTCCCGGGCTTGGAATTCCACACTGCTTGGAAGGAGCTGGCTGGGGAAAATCTGCTGGAATTGGGATGACATCCGAGTGCTATCACATGTCGATGAGGCCTCATGTACCCAGGTTCTTAACAAATTTCCTTCCCTTTTTGAGCCAGGCATTGGAAACTTTTCTGGGGCGAAGGTGCGGATCCACTTGGTCCTAGAGGCATGACCCATTCACCACAAGCCGCGAGCAGTACCTCACATGATGAGGGAGAGAGTGGAAATCGAGCTGGACAGGCTGCAACGCGAGGGCATCATCTCCCCAGTGGAATTCGGCGAGTGGGCCAGCCCGATTGTTCCAGTACTCAAAAGTGATGGCACAGTCAAGATTTGCGACGATTATAAAGTAACTATTAATCGTTTCTCGCTACAGGACCAATATCCGCTACCTCAGGCAGACGACCTATTTGCGACGCTGGCAGGAGGCAAGACGTTCACCAAGCTCGACCTGACTTCGGCCTACATGACGCAGGAGCTGGAGGAGTCTTCGAAGGGCCTCACCTGCATCAACACGCACAAGGGATTGTTCATCTACAACAGATGCCCGTTTGGAATTTGGTCGGCTGCAGCGATCTTCCAGAGAATCGTGGAGAGCCTACTCAAGTCGGTACCACACACGCTGGTCTTTCAGGACGACATATTGGTCACGGGTCGGGACACCGCCGAGCACCTACAAAACCTGGAGGAGGTCCTCCAGCGACTGGATCGCGTAAGGCTGCGGCTGAAGAGGTCGAAATGCGTCTTCATGGCAAGAGAAGTGGAGTTTTTGGCGAGAAAGATCGCGGCGGATGGCATTCAGCCCACAGACGCCAAGACAGAGGCTATCAGGAACGCGCCCAGGCCACAGAACGTCACGGAGCTGCGGTCGTTCCTGGGACTCCTCAACTATTGTGGTAACTTCCTACCGGGGTTAAGCACCCTCTTAGATCTCCTACATGTGTTATTGCGTAAAGGTGAGAACTAGGTATGGGGAAAAAACTAAGTAATTGCTTTTGAGAAAGCCAGAAACATTTTTTGCTCCAACAAGCTGCTTGTATTGTATAACCCGTGTAAAAGACTTGTGCTAGCATGTGATGCGTCGTCGTACGGAGTCGAGTGTGTATTACACGAAGCTAACGTTGCGGGGAAGTTGCAACCTGTCACCTATGCCTCAAGGAGCTTGTCTAAGGCCGAGAGGGCCTACAGCATGATTGAGAAAGAGGCATTAGCGTGTGTGTTCGGGGTAAAGAAAATGCATCAGTACCTGTTTGGCCTCAAATTTTGAGTTGGAAACCGATCACAAGCCTCTCATATCCCTGTTCGCTGAAAACAAGGGAATAAATACTAATGCCTCAGCCCACATACAAAGGTGGGCACTCGCGCTATCAGCGTATAACTATATCATCCGCTACAGGCCAGGCACCGAGAACTGTGCGGATGCTCTCAGTTGGCTACCATTGCCCACCACGGGGGTGGAAATGGCGCAGCCTGCAAACTTGTTGATGGTGGCGCAGCCCGCAGACTTGTTGATGGTCATGGAAGCGTTTGAAAATGATAAATCACCTGTCACGGACCGCCAGATTAGGACTTGGACCAGCCAAGATCCTCTGCTGTCCCTAGTAAAAACTGTGTACTGCATGGGAGCTGGGCCAGCATCCCCGCTAAAATGCAAGAGCTAATCAAGCCATTCCAGTGGCGAAAGGATGAGCTGTCCATTCTGGCAGACTGCCTGTCGTGGGGTAACCGCCTAGTGCTACCCACAAAGGGCAGGGAGACGTTCATCTCGGATCTCCACAGCACACACCCGGGTATAGTAATGATGAAAGCGATAGCCAGATCCCACGTGTGGTGGCCCGGTATCGATTCTGACTTAGAGTCCTTTGTAAGGCAATGCAGCGTGTGTGCTCAGTTGAGCAACGCGCCCAGAGAGGCACCACTAAGTTTGTGGTCCTGGCCCTCCAGACCATGGTCGAGGATCCATGTCGACTATGTGGGCCCGTTTCTCAGTAAAATGTTCCTGGTGATGGTGGATGCTTTTTCAAAATGGATTGAATGTGAGTTAATGTCGAGAAGCACTGCCACCGCCACCATTGAAAACCTGAGGGCCATGTTTGCCACCCACGGCCTGCCTGACATACTGGTCAGTGAAAACGGGCCATGTTTCACCAGTGCCGAATTTAAAGAATTCATGACCCGCAATGGAATCAAACATGTCACCTCGGCCCCGTTTAAACCAGCCTCCAATGGACAGGCAGAGCGGGCAGTACAAACAATCAAACAGAGCCTTAAACGAGTCACAGAAGGCTCATTCTATACCCGCCTGTCCCGAGTGCTGCTCAGCTACCGCACAAGACCCCACTCGCTCACAGGGGTGCCCCCGGCTGAGCTACTTATGAAAAGGACACTTAAAACCAGACTCTCGCTGGTTCACCCCAACCTGCATGATCAGGTAGAGAGCAGGCGGCAGCAACAAAATGTAAACGATGGTCACATCACTGTGTCACGGGAAATTGATCTGAATGACCCTGTGTATGTGCTAAACTATGGACATGGTCCCAAGTGGATTGCAGGCACGGTGATAGCTAAAGAAGGGAGTAGGGTGTTTGTAGTCAAACTAGACAATGGACAAATTTGCAGAAAGCACCTGGACCAAACGAGGCTTCGGTTCACAGACTGCCTTGAACAACCCACAGCAGACAGCACCTTTTTCGAGCCCACAACACACACCCAAAGGATCCACCCCGGACCAGGAAATCAACCCATCACTCCCGACACCTCAGCCAGGCTCACCCAGCAGCCCTGCAGGGCCAACAACACACCAGAACGGACATTTGTACCAAGGCGGTTCACCAGGAAAAGAAAGGCTCCCGACCGCCTCACCTTGTAAATAGTTTTCACTTTGACTTTGGGGGGGGGGAGTGATGTGTATTTGTAAAGCATGCACTCCCATGTTCTGCCACCAGGGAGCACATCCCCTGAAGTCCCAAGGGATCCCAGCATCCCTTGAGAGCACTGTATATAAGCCGGCCCCTGAGGCCTGTTCCTCACTCTGGAGTGTCTTGATAAAGACTGAGGTCACTGTTACTTTAACCTCCCTGTGTACAGTCTCATCTGTGTTAGGAACACAATAGATACCACATATTTTCTATTCTTGATGGAATGCATCGTCATTAGAAGTTGATATTCAGACCCGAGTGATTGCATAAGATCATGTCCAGTTAGGAACCATCTTCCCGGTCTACCACAATGTTTTACATGGTTATGTCCCTAGAAATCTCCCATCATTATAACAGTAGATACTTTTGTTTTCATATTTTCCTTAGTATTGCTTGGGAGCACGAATAATGTTCACACGGCTGTTTCTGGTGTAAGGAGTGATAACAAATTCTTTTGAACCCTGTGATCAGTGTAAAGTGATGGACTGCCCAGGTTGTGGCTGAAAAGTGAAGCTCAAATGTGTCAAGACATGGCTGGCATCTGCAACAGGCCTCCATAGGTGTTAATAGTGGCTCAGTGCCTCTGAGTCTGAAGGTCATTGGTTCAAGGCCCACTCCAGAGACCTGGCCACAAAATGTAGGTTGACACTCCAGTGCAGTGCTGAGGGAGCACTGCTCTGTTGGAGATGTTGTTTTCGAGATGAGATGTTAAACCCTTTCAAGAGGATATAAAAGATCCCATGGCACTCTTTCAAAGAAGAGCAGGGATATTATTCCCAGTGTCCTGGCCTACATTTATCCCTCAATCAACATAACAAAAACAGATTATCTGGTCATAAAAACATAAGAAATAGGAGGAGGAGTAGGCCATTTGACCCCTCGAGCCTGCTCCGCCATTCAATAAGATCATATCTGATCATGGGCTCAGCTCCACTTCCCTGCCCACTCCCCATAACCCTGTACTCCCTTATCTTTCAAAAATCTGTCTATCTCCACCTTAAATATATTCAATGACCCAGCCTCCACAGCTCTCTGGGGCAGAGAATTCCACAGATACACGACTCTGAGGGAAGCAATTCCTCCTTATATTTCTGTTTTAAATGGACGACCCCTTATGCTGAAACTATGCCCCCTAGTTCTAGGTTCCCCCATGAGGGGAAACATCCTCTCTGCATGCAACTTGTCGAGCCCTCTCATTATCTTATATGTTTCAATAAGATCATCTCTCATTCTTCTAAACTCCAAGGAGTATAGGCCCAACCTGCTCAACCTTTTTTCATATGACAACCCTTTCATCTCAGAAATCAACCTAGTGAACCTTCTCTGAACTGCCTCCAATGCAAATATATCCTTCCTTAAATAAGGAGACCAAAACTGTACGCAGTACTCCAGGTGTGGTCTTACCAACGCCCTGTACAGTTGGAGCAAGACTTCCCTACTTTAATACTCCATCCCCCTTGCAATAAAGGCCAGCATTTCATTTGCCTTTCTGATTACTTGCATGCTAACTTTTTTGTGTTTCATGCACGAGAACCCCCAGATCCCTCTGTACCGCAGCACTTTGTAATCTCTCCCCATTTAAATAATAATTTGCTTTTTTATTTTTTCTACCAAAGTGGATAACCTCACATTTTTCCACATTATAGTCCATCTGCCAAATTTCTGCCCACTCACTGAGCCTGTCTATATCCCTTTGTAGGTTAATTGCGTAATCCTCACATCTTGCTTTCCCACCTATCTTTGTATCATCGGCAAATTTGGCAACATTACACTTAGTCCCTTCATCCAAGTCATTAATAGAGATTGTAAATAGTTGAGGCCCCAGCACTGATCCCTGTGGCACCTCAATAGTTAGTTTGCCAGCCTGAAAATTACCCATTTATCTTGACTTTCTGTTAGTTAGCCAATCCTCTATCCATGCTAATATATTACCCCCAACCCCGTGAGCTCTTGCCTTATGCATAACTTTTGTGTGGCACCTTATCGAATGATTTCTGGAAATCCAAATACACTACATCCACTGGTTCCCCCTTATCCACCTTGCTTGTTACATCTCAAAGAACTCCAGCAAATTTGTCAAACATGATTTCCCTTTAATAAAACCATGCTGTCTCTGCTTGACTGTATTATGATTTTCTAACTGTCCTGCTACTACTTCCTAAATGATGGACTCCAGCATTTTCCCAATGACAGATGTTAAGCTAACTGGTCTATAGTTTCCTGCTTTCTATCTCCTTCCTTTCTTAAATAGGTGTACATTTGCGGTTTTCCAGTCTGCTGGGACCTCTCCAGAATTCAGGGAATTTTGGAAGATTACAAAAGGCCATTATCACATCGCTGTCTGTTGGACCTTACTGTGCGCAAATTGGCTGCCACATCTCCTACATTACAAGAGCGATTATATTTCAAAAGTACTTCATTAGCTGAAAAGCGTTTTGGGATGTCATGTGGTCATGAAAGGCGCTATATAAATTCAAGTCTTTCTTGGGATAGAGCAGCAGACATTTCAGTAGAGGAACAGGAGATCTCCCAAGTGCAATAGGTGCGGGGATCTGGGGGAGTGAGGCAAGGGGCCTGAGTTAAGTCCTTCTTCAGTGACATTAAGGCATCCTGACAGGTTGTAGTCCGGTGCGATGGTTGACTCTTTTGGAGTGTATACAGCGGTATATACATCAAATTCAGCAATGAACTGCCAAGGAGCCGTTAAAAATGCTCGTGAGTGTTTCAGATAACGGAGTGGGAGCCATTTCAAAACTATGTCCACTCGATCAGGAAGTGAGTTTTAACCTAATAAAAAGCGAAAAGATACAGAGTGGGTTAAAAAATGGGCCTTAATGAGGTTCAGTTTAACCTGAGTCTCTAGTCATTATCATCATAGGCAGTCCCTCGGAATCGAGGAAGACTTGCTTCCACTCCTGAAGTGGTGGCTGAACTGTCCAATACGAGAGCCACAGACTCTGTCACAGGTGGGACAGATGAGGGTAAGGGAGGGTGGGACTGGACTGGTTTGCCGCACGCTCTTTCCGCTGCCTGCGCTTGTTTTCTGCATGCTCTCGGTGATGAGACTCGAGGTGCTCAGTGCCCTCCCGGGTGCACTTCCTCCACTTAGGGCGGTCTTGGGCAAGGGACTCCCAGGTGTCAGTGGGGAGGTCACACTTTATCAGGGAGGCTTTGAGGGTGTCCTTGCAATGTTTCCGCTGTCCACCTTTGGCTTGTTTGCCGTGAAGGAGCTCCGAGTAGAGTGCTTGCTTTGGGAGTCTCGTGTCTGGCATGCGAACAATGTGGCCTGCCCAGCGGAGCTGATCAAGTGTGGTCAGTGCTTCAATGCTGGGGATGTTAGCCTGGACGAGGACGCTGATGTTGGTGCGTCTGTCCTCCCAGGGGATTTGTAGGATCTTGCGGAGACATTGTTGGTATTTTTCCAGTGACTTGAGGTGTCTACTGTACATGGTCCATGTCTCTGAGCCATACAGAAAGGCGGGTATTACTACAGCCGTATAGACCATGAGCTTGGTGCCGGTTTTCAAACACTCTTTTCCTCAGGCGGCCAAAGGCTGCACTGGCGTACTGGAGGCGGTGTTGAATCTCGTCGTCGATGCCTGCTCTTGTTGATAGGAGGCTTCCGAGGTATGGGAAATGGTCCATGGTGTTCAGGGCCGCGCCGTGGATCTTGATGACTGGAGTAAAGCTGTGAACAAGATATGGGGACAATGCAGGAAAGTGGAGTTGAGGTAGATCATCAGCCATGATCTCATTGAATGGCGGAGCAGGCTCGAGGGGCCCAATGGCCTACTCCAGCTCTGAATTCTTATGTTCTTATGAACAACGATTATAATATCTGTAAATGCTCCTTGACCATTTCTGTAACAGAACTTTATCGGCCTACACTGACCTCTGGGATTGCCCGATTAATCATAACTTCACCACTTCACATAAGAAAGTAATATTGATGCTGACATGTCTAGAATTTAACTGCTGTGGCCACCCCCTTGCACAAACACTGGGTCACATGAATTTGACCCGTTACATGCTAATATTAGTAGTGCAGAAATGTTATGTTTAAAAAATTCAACTCAGGCAAAAATCCATTTTTTCCCCACTTGTGTTGTGTCTACATTTAATGTCAGCCTGGGCTCAGTGGGCAGCACACTCGCCTCTTGAGTCAGAATGTTGTGGCTTCGAGTCCCACTCCAGGAACTTGAGCGCAGAAATCTAGGCTGACACTCCAGCGCAATGCTGAGGGAGTGCTGCAGTGTCGGAGGTGCCATCTTTCGAATGAGACGTTAATCTGAGGCCCCGTCTGCCACCTCAGGTGGATGTAAAATATCCCATGACACTATTTACCAAGAAGAACAGGGACGTTTTCCCTGGTGTTCTGGCCAAGAATTATCCCTCAATCACATCACTAAAATACAGATTTATCTGGTCATTATCACACTGCTGTTTGTGGGAGCTTGCTGTGCGCAAATTGGCTGCCATTTTTCCTACATTACAACAGTGACTACACTTCAAATACTTAATTGGGTGTAAAGCACTTTGGAACGCCCTGAGATCATGAAAGGCGCTATATAAATGCAAGTCTTTCTTTATATTTATACTGTAATCACATAAACTTTCTCCCAATTAGTAGCATGTGTTTAACCAAGTTTGGACATTATGGGGTTGAAGTTTGGTGTTGCCCTGTTTGGGGGCGGTAACTGAGGCCGCGAAATTGGGGTTACCGCCCCTGAGAGGAATTGGAGCGCAATGTTGGGCATCCACTTCCTCTCTAAGGCGGTAAGAACGCAAATTTTCCAACGCTGCGCAGCCTCTCTGCGTAGCGCTGGGGCACGAATACAGGGCCCTCCCCTTCCGTTAAAGGTGAGGGCATGTAGCGAGCTCTGCAGTGGGGCGAGGGGCCTCCACTACCCCACCGGGGATGCCGGGTACCGTGGCCGCAGCCCAGCACAGAAACGGAACGGGCGAGCTGCACCATCGCGGCACGGGTCCTGCGGAATAGACAATGCAAGGCCGGACCCATAAGCCGCCCGGGGAAATAAATCGCCCCGCGCACCGTCCGTCCCGGTTCATGACCCGCGAGGCTGGTGCTGACATCGCCCGCGGTGGCCTCACGGGGCGTTGCCCAATTTCCGCTGTGTGGCGAAAAGTAAAGGGGAGGTGTGCGGCGTCATTTAGTTCCCCCGGCGACTTACTGGTCTGGCCTTCCATTGTCTATTCTACGGGGTCTGTGTCGCGATGGTGCAGCCACGGCACTCCGCTTCTGTGTCGGGCTGTGGCTACGGTACCCCGCTCCCCAGTGGAGTAGTGAAGCCCCTTGCAGTTCTGGGGGGATATTTTGGTGAAAGGGTGAAAACAGGCATTAAATAGGCGCGTGCTAATAAGACACGCCTGTTTGAAAGTGGGGATTTGGCACGCAGTTTTGGTTCTAATTGCTGATTACCGTAATTTGAACTTGCCTGGAGATGCTAAAGCAGGCGCCAGCTGGTTTAGGGCTCAAGCGCTAATTAGATACAATTTTGGTGGAGCGGTATATATGTGGGCTTCTCGCACCCACTTCCACTGAAGATGTGGAGTGTGCTGGCTGACACACAATGACACATTGCAGGATGGCTCGGGGACCGAGGGAGAGGGCGCAGAGGTTCTCGGACACAGCACAGGTTGTTCCAGTGGGGGAGGTCCAGAGGAGGAGGGAGGTCCTGTACCCGCAGGGGGGTAGGTGCTGCTCTGCCTGGCCCCATGACCTCCTCCCATTCTCATCCTGACCAAGGGGGACCCCGAGCAAGGTGCTGATGACCAAGCACTCCCTTTCTCCTGGTGACTCCTATAAGGTGGAGTAGCACAACACTTACTCTTTTAAGGTGAGGTCCTCAGAGAATTTCTGGAATAAATGTTGATAAGAGTGTTGATAAAGTTTTGACAAACTAGCCCAGAATGTCTCCCAATGTGTTTCAAAAGTCCTCTTCAAACCTCCAGCAGCAAGTGAACAGTAAAAGGTGATATGCCTTTAAGTAGCACTCAAAATCCTCTGCAACAACTTGTTTACTTCCAATCAACTGGTCGCTGTTAGGAGAGGGTGTTACGTCAAGCGCTATCCACCAGAATGCCGTGCAGCCTTGTTAATGCTAGCAGGCCATTTAAGTGGCAATGAGCCGCTTAATGATCTGAATGGCAGTTCCTAGCACAAGCTTCAACTCCTTTACCAAGATGGCATCTTGTGCCAAACATGGGCTAAACCAGCATTTCAGCTTAAGACCCCATCTTGGTCACCTCTGAGGCTCTTTAGCGCCTAAAGTATCTGGGGAAAACTTCCCTCCTGGTCTCCATATTATAAAAAGGATATAGAGGTACTGGAGAATGTGTAAAAAATATTTACTAGTATGATACCAGGACTGAGAGGTTCATCATCATCATAGGCAGTCCCTCGGAATTGAGGAAGACTTGCTTCCACTCTTAGCATGAGTTCTTAGGTGGCTGAACAGTCCACTACGAGAACCACAGTCTCTGTCACAGGTGGGACAGACAGTGGTTATAACCAGCAGAAAAGATTGAATAGGCTTGGGCTCAGAAAAGACTGAGGGTGGCCTGATAGAGGTCTTTAAGATTATGGAAGAGTTTGATCGAGTAGACGTAGGAACATGTTTCCACTTGCAGACGTGACCAGAACCAAGGGCAATAAATATAAGATAGTCACTACTAAATTTAATAGAGAATTCAGGAAAACCACTTTACCCAGAGAGTGGTGAGAATGTGGAACTAACTACCAGAGGGAGTGGTTGAGGCGAGTAGCATAGATGCATTTAAGGGGAAGCTGGATAAACAGCTGAGGGAGAAAAGAATAGAAGGATATGATGATGAGGTTAGATGAAGACGGGGGGGAGGAGGCTCGTATGGAGCATAAACACCGGCATGGACCTGTTTCTGCTGTAAATACTATGTAATAGATGTTTTTTTATTTATTAATTCCGGGATGTGGGCGTCGCTGGTAAGGCCAGCATTTATTACCCATTCCTAATTGCCGCCAAGAAGGTGGTGGTGAGCCGCCTTCTTGAACCGCGGCAGTCCGTGTGGTGAAGGTACTCCCACAGTGTTGTTCGGGAGAGAGTTCCCGGATTTTGATCCAGCGACGATGCAGGAACGGCGATATACTTCCAAGTCAGGATGGTGTGTGACTTGGAGGGGAACTTGGAGGTGGTGGTGTTCCCATGTGCCTGCTGTCCTTGTCCGTCTAGGTGGTAGAGGTTGTGGGTTTGGGAGGTGCTGCTGAAGAAGCCGTGGCGAGTTGCAGCAGTGCATCTTGTAGATAGAAACATAGAAAATAGGTGCAGGAGTGGGCCAATCGGCCCTTCGAGCCTGCACCGCCATTCAATGAGTTCATGGATGGTACACACTGCAGCCACAGTGCGCCGGTGGTGGAGGGAGTGAATTTTAAGGTAATGGATGGGGTGCCAATCAAGCGGGCTGCTTTGTCCTGGATGGTGTCGAGCTTCCTGAGTGTTTTTGGCGCTGCACTCATCCAGCCAAGTGCAGAGTGTTGTGGAAAAATATTTCCGAGACTGTATAATATATAAAGAGAGGTTTATTAAATCGGAGACAAAGCTTTGAGAGAAGTGTTAAAGACCCCTGTCTTTGAACCAATTCTCAAATTGGTATCTTCAGTGAAGTTCTTTTATCTTACAAATTACGTCACTTTACAACACATGCTTTAGCACTACAAAGCTTTTACTATCGAAGGCTAAGCTTTTGATATAAACCATCCTGCATTGTGACAGGGCAGTATAAACAAATGCAGGCTTTTGGCACCGGTATAAACAAACATACCTAGCACTTAACTCTCCAGTGTTCATTATCTCACTTTCCTATCTCCATAACTCAAGGCCAGCATACCTTGAAGTCTAACTGTTTTTTTTTTATAAAGCATAATGCATCAGTATTGTCCCTTACAAAATTCATTAAAGGGGAAAATAAAACAAATGTTTGGTCCCGTATACTAGTCCAGTATATGTCCAAAAATCCGCTCCAACAATATTCCCCCTTTTGGTCCTGGATGATGTTCACGAAATCCAGATGACTACAATGATAGTAGCATGATGTCATATATTCGTCCTTTGGGGTATGTTACTTCCCTGATGTTCCGTGTGTCCACCTTGCCTGTAGCTCTAGGCTACCCTTCAAAGATAGTGGTCGGTGTCATCGTCGCCTGTTTCTTCATCCTTGGTGTCTTCAGGTATTTCCATCAGGTGTGCTTCTTCTTTGGCGATTACACTGGCTACTGGCATCAGTCGAGCCATCATAACTTTACAGCAGATATTAAAACACCCGATAATCAGACAACAAGTAATTATTATTACAACCAGAATAATTACTCCATGCATAAGATAGGACCCCCAGGATCCCCCTAATAGCCAGTCAAACCAGCCAGATCCTCCTGCTGTTATGGATAACTTCTTTACCTCCCTTCTTATGTGATCAGCGAGGTTGGTTATGTTTTCTGAATTATCGGGAATGTAAGTGCAACATTTAGCTCCAATTAAGGCACATGTGCCCCCACTTTGTGCTAGTATATAATCTAGGGCCATTCGGTTCTGGAGTACCATTGTGCGTATGGCTACCATTTCAGCCGTTATGCCCTCCATTGCTTCAGCAGTGTCGTTAACTATCTGTTCCAGTACCCTCTCTAGGTTACGTAATTCATCCATGGTGCGTCCTATCCCGAATGGGAGCATCATGACCCCAAATAGCCTCTCTACCGGGGTAAGATCTCGTCTTAGTCGACCTGGTGTCTGTACTTCTGCTAAAGTATGTACCCGTCTGACAAAAGGGACCACATATCCCAAATAACAGGACCCCCTCCAGTTCTGAGGCAACCAGGGGTAGGCCTTATGCCCGCACACAAAATAAGTGCCATTGTATGCTGTTAGATTCGATCCCAATCTCTCTCTCAGCCTCTGTCGCCACCTAATCTTAGGGTCCCAGTCCTGGCTACTTGTCTGATTCTTCAAATCCTCTATTTCAAAGAACCCCTGGTTTGTTGTTTCGCTGGCTATTATGTTCCACCTGGCGAGGTTAAAGTATCCTGCTACAAAACCTGTTTCCTCACCGGTCAGGTTTCGAGTGAAACAAATGTCAGCGGTGGGCCTTCCAACTCCTGAGGTGTTGGTCAAAACCAGGAACGGGGGTCGTACCGACCTATTGTATTCCGGCTGGTACCATCCGTCAATGCATCCAAAAGGTAACCACCCCGATCTCCACGTTTCTTTATCCCCACTCTGGTTCCAAGTATCATTTACTTACCCTGTACCGTTTTGTCGCATTACCCACTCTGCTACTTCCGAGATGTTAAGGGAGATTGACCTCAAAGGGATGTCTCCTTTGCTATGTATGGGGATGTGCGAACATACCCAGCAACTGGAAAAGTTCTCATTTTGCGCATAAACATAAGACATGTACAAAAAAGTATTTACATGTAACTCTCGTTTCGGTCTAGCTAGCAGGCCGGACCTAACACGAACTATGATAATCGCACCGATCGCAATATATAGTTTCATCTTATTACTCTATAATTAACAAATAGTCAAAGGCAAAATGGCCGTATGGTTTGCTTGAAGAATCTCTCGCTGTCAATCTGTAAATAGACAAACAACAACAACTAATTATTGTGCTAAACGGCTGGTTCAAAAACCTTAAGCTGGGTCCGATGCTTCCATTGTCCGTTCCCTTTAACATCGATGCAGGCACAAGTGTCCCTGCTGATTATAACCTCATACGGTCCTATCCATTTTTGGGCCAAACCCCGGTTTTCCCGGGAGGACCCTTACCATAACGCGACTTCCTGCCAACGGGACTTCAGGGAGCTTTGTAAGCTCTGCTTCCGCGTCTCTTTCTTCTTGATTGTCCCTAACTAATTTATGCATCCCTTTTAATTGAGTACTTAGTTCCAAAACATACCGTTTTATTTTATCTTTTAATGGGCCTACATCGGCCCCCCCTGTTATGATGTTCTCTGGTAATTGCATCGCCCTTCCTGTCATTAGTTCATAAGGAGTTAATCCGGTTGTCCGGTTTGTCGTGGCTCTTAACTTCATCAATATAATGGGTAATACTTCTGTCCACGTTTTTCCTGACGTTTGCATGGCCTTTGCCAGGGCGTTCTTAAGGGTATGGTTCATGCGTTCTACCATCCCAGAACTCTGCGGGTGGTAGGGGATGTGGAATTTTTGTTTTATGCCCATCAGCTGGCATATTGTTTTTACAATTTTCCCGGTGAAGTGGGTGCCTTGGTCGGAATATCCTTGCCACTGTTGAGGCAGTGCAATCACGTGTGGGGAAAGCTTCCACCCACCGGGTAAATTGATCTATAATCACTCGGCAATATCTTTTTCCATGGGATGGGGGCAAAGGACCTGTGAAATCAATTTGTACGTGTTCCCATGGCCCCCGTGGACGGGGCTGGTGTCCCATTTTAATTTTAATGGGCTTGCCTGGATTATATTGTGCGCACGTAACACATCGATGGCAATATTTGGCAATATCTCTCCCCATCCCTTTCCACCACCAATCTCTCCCAAGACTCCCGGTCATGGCCTCTCATCCTGAATGAGACAGGCCATGATGCAACTCCAATAAGGTATTCTGTATGCATTCAGGCGCCATTACCTTGTCGTTTCGTCTCCAAACGTTATCCTTCCCTTGCGTTGCGCCCTGCTTTGTCCACATACCTATTTCCTCCTCAGAAGTGTCCTGGTGTAGTTTCTCAATACTTATCTGTTTGTCTCGGGCCCCAGTGGCACTGACTTAATTTTAATAATTTAAAATCATTATCAATGGAGAGTGTTTTTTTTACCTCTTCAAATTCTTTTTTTTTCAATTAAACCAATATCTTTTTCACAGTTGATATCAACTGGTATTTAGTAAGTTATGTCTTTATCCATCGCAAACACCCCTTCTCCCCCATGCTGTCATATAATCGTGTACTACCCCGAATGCATATCTACTGTCCGTATAGATATTAACAATCTTATTTTCCGATAATTCCAGTGCCTGGGTAAGGGCTACCAGTTCTGCCACTTGAGCTGACGACCCCCCATTAATTCGCCCTGATTCAACTGTCTCTAGATCCTGGTTAACTACGGCCCATCCGGTACGAGGTAGTCCCTCTACGTATTTTCGTGAGCCGTCCACAAACAAGGTTTGTTCTGCGGTTTGAAGGGGGGCGTCTTTTATTCTATCCTCTTCCATATCCTCACATACCTCTTCGCAAAAGTGAGGTTCCCCTTCACCCATCATACCTTCTGCGGGGTTGTTTCCTACATCCCTAATTATGGTTACCGCTTTGTTGGGTGTTAAGAGGACTGATTCCCACTTTGCCCGTCTCATATTAGATACGGTTCTCAGTTTTCCTGTGTTTAACATTTCTACCAATGTGTGTTTAGTGTGGAGAATGATGTTTCCAGTCATCACCACAGGCTCGCTTAATTTTTTTTTTACCGCTCAAGCTGCGCAATCTAGCGCGGCTATATATCTGGATAACCCAGTCACCACCGAGCTTTCGGTGGTAGAGTAATAGGCTATAGGTCTCCTTTTATCCTCGTGATCTTGGGTGACCACGGCCATATAGAACCCACCTTCATTGTTACAGTGGATGTGGAAATCCTTACCCATGTCAGGCAGTCCCAATCCAGGTGCGGAGACTAGTTCTGACTTGAGTTTACTATACGTCTGTTCTTGTTCAGGGCCCCACTCTTATGAGGTCTAGGGCCGGTTTCCCCTTGCCGCAATCAATCAGGGCCTTAAATTCCCTCATTACATCATTCCCCAATATTGTTCCTTCACGATTCTTGCATACGTAAAATCTCATGGGTATATATAAGTTATCAATTTCCACCAATTGGGTGGTACTCAGGTAGGCCAGTGTGGGCCGTCCATCTATTCCGTTTATCAGAGCCTTCTTGTCGGTGACGGGAAGGGGCATATTGCTAATGGATATTGAGGCTCCCGTGTCCATTAGCATCTCACACTGTCGGCCCCCTACTAGTGCAGACACATATATCCTTCCCTCCTTTTTACTTTGTGCAGGGGCCACCGGACATCACCGGGTGGCTTTGTACGCCTGCCACTGCTGGTATTCCTGTTCTGACAGGGTCCTTGCCTTATTAGGATAGCCATTTTTACCATAGCATGTCGCTTCTAGATGCCCTTTCTTACCACAATACGTACATTGCTTTTCACTGCCTTTCCCTTTGCTTTCCCTGGCAAAGTGGCCCGGTTTTCCATAATTATGGCAAGTCCCCCTTTTCTGCCCTCCTCCTGTTCCCGTGGCAGAGACCTTTTCCTGCTTTATCTTTTTCTTTTCTAAATTGCTAAAGCTTACTGTTTTAGCCTTTTTCAAAAGTCCCTTTTACACCTTCACAAACAGCTCATCACTCGCCCAGGAGTTTGACCTGATCCCTGAAGGTATTTCTAAATTTAAAACTCTTTTTTTTCACTGAGCTAGCAGCTTTCATGTCAAGGTTTTACACAAAGGAAAATGGGAGCGTTTTAAAAGGCATTCTTTATCTCATTTCTGGACTAAATTTATGTCTTTCAACCCAATTGCATGTTTTCTTTCGAAAAGTAAGTGAGCGTGTCAAATTATTTTTTTTTTTACTACCGGGACCATGTATTTTTATCTTTTACTCAACAAACCTATCCTTTGTGCATTTCCTAGCTCCGTAACTTATCATCCGAATATATCCACACCTTCGTTTCTAACTTAAAATGTAATACCATAAGGTTCACAGTTTCTTAAACTTCCCACATACAGGACAACACTACGAAGGGTTAAAAAAAAACATTTCACTCTTTTTGAAAAGAGTGGGTAGAGCTAAAACAGGCAGGCAACTCCACACCTTCCCAAGCAGGCTTTCATTCATTCCACAGTCAAAATCACTCGAGTACGCTTTTCATTCAAAATAGACACTCACAAAAGTCTCTCTTCATTCAACAAAGCTTATGTCTGGATCCATATGTCACTTAAGATAGTCACTATCAGCTTTTTTATGGCATTACGTAATTACACAAGTTACAATTAATGATAGGAATTAATTGATGACCCGGGCAGCCCGCGTTTTACATTCCCTTCCTTACCTTCCATATTCGCCAGTCTCGGACGTTTCCCTTTGTTTCTGTAATACTCACGGCCACGACTACTCTGTGGAGACCCTTTGTCTTCGCAACAAAGCTAGCGTGTTTCCTTACCACCGGAGTTTTCGGCTCTAGGTTGGATCGATCAGTTCCCTTCCGCACCGACCTTATTTACTAAAGGGACAACTCAAACTGGTTAGTCAGCCTCTTCCCGCTATCTGTTTACTCGTATCTTATACACTATCCCGTCGTGCCCGTACACCTCTCTTTTCAGTCTCCAACACCAGATTCCAGATACTGTCTTAAGTGATCACGTCTGATCGGACAGTATCCTGTTCCCGTGACGCCATTTTGTTGTGGAAAAATATTTCCGAGACTGTATAATATATAAAGAGAGGTTTATTAAATCGGAGACAAAGCTTTGGGAGAAGTGTTAAAGACCCCTGTCTTTGAACCAATTCTCAAATTGGTATCTTCAGTGAGGTTCTTTTATCTTACAAATTACGTCACTTTACAACACATGCTTTAGCACTACAAAGCTTTTACTATCGAAGGCTAAGCTTTTGATAGAAACCATCCTGCATTGTGACAGGGCAGTATAAACAAGTGCAGGCTTTTGGCACCGGTATAAACAAACATACCCAGCACTTAACTCTCCAGTGTTCATTATCTCACTTTCCTATCTCCATAACTCAAGGCCAGCATACCTTGAAGTCTAACTGTTTTTTTATATAAAGCATAATGCATCAGTATTGTCCCTTACAAAATTCATTAAAGGGGAAAATAAAACAAATGTTTGGTCCCGTATACTAGTCCAGTATATGTCCAAAAATCCGCTCCAACACAGAGTATTCCATCACACTGCTGACTTGTGCCTTGTAGATGGTGGAATGACTTTGGGGAGCCAGGTGAGACACTCGCCGCAGAATACCCAGCCTCTGACCTGCTCTTATTGCCACAGTATTTATGTTTCTGGTCAATAGTGACCCCCAGCATGTTGATGGTGGGGTATTCGGCGATGGTAATGCCATTGAATGACAAGGGGCAGTGGTTAGACTCTCGCTTATTGAAGATAGTCATTGCTTGGCACTTGTATGGCGTGAATGTTGCTTGCCACTTATCAGCCCAAGCCTGAATGTTGTCCAGGTCTTGCTGCATGTGGGCATGGACTGTTTCATTAGCTGAGGAGTTGCGAATGGAACTGAACACTGTGCAATCATCAGCGAACATCCCCACTTCTGACCTTATGATGGAAAGAAGGTCATCGATGAAGTAGCTGAAGATGGTTGGGCTGAGAACACTGCCCTGAGGAACCCCTGCAGCGATGTCCTGGGGTTGAGATGATTGACCTCCAACAACCACAACCATTTTTCTTTGTGCTAGGTATGACTCCAGCCAGTGGAGAGTTTTCCCCCTGATTCCCATTGACTTCAGTTTTACTAAGGCTCCTTGATGCCATACTCAGTCAAATGTTGCCTTGATGTCAAGGGCAGTCACTCTCACTTCACCTCTGGAATTCAGCTCTTTTGTCCATGTTTGGACCAAGGCTGTAATGAAGTCTGGAGCCTAGTGGTCCTGGCGAAACCCAAACTAAGCATCAGTGAGCAGCTTATTGGTGAGTAAGTGCTGCTTGATAGCACTGTCGACAACACTTTCCATCACTTTGCTGATGATTGAGTAAACTGATGGGGCGGTAATTGGCTGGATTGGATTTGTTCTGCTTTTTGTGGATAGGACATACCTGGGCAGTTTTCCACATTGTCAGATAGGTGCCAGTGTTGTAGCTGTACTGGAACAGCTTGGCTAGAGGCGCGGCTAGTTCTGGAGCACAAGTCTTCAGCAGGACAGCCGGGATGTTGTCAGGTCCCATAGCCTTTGTTGTATCCAGTGCGCTCAGCCGTTTCTTGATATCATGTGGAATGAATCGATTGGCTGAAGACTGACTTCTGTGATGGTGGGGACCTCAGGAGGAGGCAAATATGGATCATCCACTCAGCACTGCTGGATGGTTGCAAACCCTTCAGCCTTGTTTGTCTTTTGTGCTGGGCTCCGCCATCTTTGAGCATGGGGATATTCATGGATCCTCCTGCTCCCGATAGTTGTTTAATTGTCCACCACCATTCACGACTGGATGTGGCAGGACTGCAGAGCTTTGATTTGATTCATTATTCATTGATTGTGGGATCGCTTAGCTCAGTCTATAGCATGCTGCTTCCGCTGCTTAGCATGCATGTAGTCCTGTGTTGTAGCTTCCCCAGGTTGGCACCTCATTTTTAGGTTCGCCTGGTGCTGCTCCTGGCATGCTCTTCTGCACTCCTCATTGAACCAGGGTTGGTCCCCTGGCTTGATGGTAATGGTGGAGTGAGGGATATGACACGCCATGAGGTTACAAATTGTAATGAAATACAATTCTGTTGCTGCTGACGGCCCACAGTGTCTCATGGATGCCCAGTTTTGAGCTGCTAGATCTGTTCTGAATCTATCCCATTTAGCACGGTGGTAGCGCCACACAATACAATGGAGGGTGTCCTCCGTGTGAAACATAGAAACATAGAAACATAGAAAACAGGTGCAGGAGTAGGCCATTCAGCCATTCGAGCCTGCACCACCATTCGATAAGATCATGGCTGATCATTCCCTCAGCACCCCTTTCCTGCTTTCTCTCCATACCCCTTGATCCCTTTAGCCGTAAGGGCTATATCTAACTCCCTCTTGAATATATCCAATCAACAACTCTCTGCGGCAGGGAATTCCACAGGTTAACAACTCTGAGTGAAGAAGTTCCTCCTCATCTCAGTCCTAAATGGCCTACCCCTTATCCTAAGATTGTGTCCCCTGGTTCTGGACTTCCCCAACATCGGGAACAATCTACCTGCATCTATCCTGTCCCGTCCCGTCAGAATCTTGTATGTTTCTATGAGATCCCCTCTCATCCTTCTAAACTCCAATGTATAAAGGCCCAGTTGATCCAGTCTCTCCTCATATGTCAGTCCGGCCATACCGGGAATCCATCTGGTGAACTTTTGCTGCACTCCCTCAATAGCAAGAACGTCCTTCCTCAGATTAGGAGACCAAAATTGAACACAATATTCCAGGTGTGGCCTCACCAAGGCCCTGTACAACTGCAGTAAGACCTCCCTGCTCCTATACTCAAATCCCCTAGCTATGAAGGCCAACATACCATTTGCCTTCTTTACCGCCTGCTGTACCTGACTGATGAACCATGACACCCAGGTCTCGTTGCACCTCCCCTTTTCCTAATCTGCCACCATTCAGATAATATTCTGTCTTCGCGTTTTTGCCCCCGAAGTGGATAACCTCACATTTATCCACATTATACTGCATCTGCCATGCATTTGCCCACTCACCTAATCTGTCTAAGTCACCCTGCAGCCTCTTAGCGTCCCCCTCACAGCTCACACCGCCACCCAGTTTAGTATCATCTACAAACTTGGAGATATTACACTCAATTCCTTCATCCAAATTATTGATGTATATTGTAAAGAGCTGGGGTCCCAGCACTGAGCCCTGCAGCACTCCACTAGTCTCTGCCGGCCATTCTGAAAAGGACCCGTTTTTTCCGACTCTTTGCTTCCTGTCTGCGAACCAGTTCTCTATCCATGTCAGTACATTACCCCCCAATACCATGTGCTTTGATTTTGCACACCAATCTCTTGTGTGGAAAGCTTTTTGAAAGTCTAAATACACCACATGCACTGGTTCTCCCATGTCCACTCTACTAGTTACATCCTCCAAAAAATTCCAGAAGATTTGTCAAGCATGATTTCCCCTTCATAAATACATACTGACTTGGACCGATCCTGTCACTGCTTTCCAAATGTGCTGCTATTTCATCCTTAATAATTGATTTCAACATTGTCCCCACCACCGATGTCAGGCTAACCGGTCCACAATTACCCGATTTCTCTCTCCCTCCCTTTTTAAAAAGTGGTGTTACATTAGCTACCCTTCAGTCCATAGGAACTGATCCCGAGTCGATAGACTGTTGGAAAATGATCACCAAGGCATCCACTATTTCTAGGGTCACTTCCTTAATTACTCTGGGATGCAGACTATCAGACCCAGGGGATTTATCAGCCTTCAATCCCATCAATTTCCCTAACACAATTTCCCGTCTAATAAGGATATCCTTCAGTTCCTCCTTCTCACTAGACCCTTGGTCCCCTAGTACTTTCGGAAGGTTATTTGTGTCTTCCTTCGTGAAGACAGAACCAAAGTATTTGTTCAATTGGTCTGCCATTTCTTTGTTCCCCATTATAAATTCACCTGAATTCGACTGCCAGGGACCTACGTTTGTCTTCACTAATCTTTTTCTCTTCACATATCTATAGAAGCTTTTGCAGTCAGTTTTTATGTTCCCGGCAAGCTTCTTCTCGTACTCTATTTCCCTGCTCTTAATTAAACCCTTTGTCCCCCTCTGTTGAATTCTAAATTTCTCCCAGTCCTCAGGTTTGTTGCTTTTTCTGTAGCTCTTCCTTGGATTTAACACTATCCTTAATTTCCCTTGTTAGCCACGGTTGAACCACCTTCCCTGTTTTATTTTTACTCCAGACAGGGATGTATAGTTGCTGAAGTTCATCCATGTGATCTTTAAATGTTTGCCATTGCCTATCCACCGTCAACCCTTTAAGTATCATTTGCCAGTCTATTCTAGCCAATTCATGCCTCATACCATCGAAGTTTCCTTTCCTTAAGTTCAGGACCCTAGATTCTGAATTAACTGTGTTACTCTCCATCCTAATAAAGAATTCTACCATATTATGGTCACTTTTCCCCAAGGGGTCTCATACAATAAGATTGCTAATTAGTCCTTTCTCATTACACATCACCCAGTCTAGGATGGCCAGTTCCCTGGTTGATTCATCGACATATTGGTCTAGAAAACCATCCCTAATACAATCCAGGAAATCCTCCTCCATCGCATTGCTACCAGATTGGTTAGCCCAATCAATATGTAGATTAAAGTCACCCATGATAACTGCTGTACCTTTATTGCATGCATCCCTTATTTCTTGTTTGATGCTGTCCCGAACCTTACTACTACTGTGAAGGTGGGACTTCGTCTTCACAATGACTATGCGGTGATCACTACTACCAATACTGTTATGGACAGATGCATCTGTGACAGGTAGATTGTTTGTCCTCTCACCACCAGCAAAGAATGACTAAAAAAGCAATAAAGAAAGGAAAGATAGATTACGAAGGTAAACTTGTGCAAAACATAAAAACAGATCGTAAAAGCTTTTACAGATATATAAAATGGAAAAGAGTGACTAAAGTAAATGTTGGTCCCTTAGAAGATGAGAAGGTGGATTTAATAATGGGAAATGTGGAAATGGCTGAGACCTTAAACAATTATTTCGCTTCAGTCTTCACAGTGGAAGACACAAAAACCATGCCAAAAATTGCTGGTCACGGGAATGTGGGAAGGAAGGACCTTGAAACAATCACTATCACTAGGGGGGTAGTGCTGGACAGGCTAATGGGACTCAAGGTAGACAAGTCCCCTGGTCCTGATGAAATGCATCCCAGGGTATTAAAAGAGATGGCGGAAGTTATAGCAGATGCATTCGTTATAATCTACCAACATTTTCTGGACTCTGGGGAGGTACCAGCGGATTGGAAAGCAGCTAATGTAATGCCTCTGTTTAAAAAAGGGGCAGACAAAAGGCAGGTAACTATAGGCCGGTTAGTTTAACATCTGTAGTGGGGAAAATGCTTGAAACTATCATTAAGGAAGAAATAGCGGGACATCTAGATAGGAATAGTGCAATCAAGCAGACGCAGCATGGATTCATGAAGGGGAAAACATGTTTAACTAATTTACTAGAATTCTTTGAGGATATAACGAGCATGGTGGATAGAGGTGTACCGATGGATGTGGTGTATTTAGATTTCCAAAAGGCATTCGATAAGGTGCCACACAAAAAGTTACTGCAGAAGATAGAGGTACGCGAAGTCAGAGGAAATGTATTCGCATGGATAGAGAATTGGCTGGCGAACAGAAAGCAGAGAGTCGGGATAAATGGGTCTTTTTCGGGTTGGAAATCGGTGGCTAGTGGTGTGCCACAGGGATCAGTGCTGGGACCACAACTGTTTACAATATACATAGATGACCTGGAAGAGGGGACAGAGTGTAGTGTAACAAAATTTGCAGATGACACAAAGATTAGTGGGAAAGCGGGTTGTGTAGAGGACACAGAGAGGCTGCAAAGAGATTTGGATCGGTTAAGCGAATGGGCTAAAGTTTGGCAGATGGAATACAATGTCGGAAAGTGTGAGGTCATCCACCTTGGGAAAAAAAACAGTAAAAGGGAATATTATTTGAATTGGGAGAAATGACAACATGCTGCGGTGCAGAGGGACCTGGGGGTCCTTGTGCATGAATCCCAAAAAGTTAGTTTGCAGGTGCAGCAGGTAATCAGGAAGGCGAATGGAATGTTGGCCTTCATTGTGAGAGGGATGGAGTACAAAAGCAGGGAGATCCTGCTGCAACTGTATAGGGTATTGGTAAGGCCGCACATGGAGTACTGCGTGCAGTTTTGGTCACCTTACTTAAGGAAGGATATACTGGCTTTGGAGGGGGTACAGAGACGATTCACTAGGCTGATTCCGGAGATGAGGGGGTTACCTTATGATGATAGATTGAGTAGACTGGGTCTTTACTCCTTGGAGTTCAGAAGGATGAGGGGTGATCTTATAGGAACATTTAAAATCATGAAAGGGATAGACAAGATAGAGGCAGAGAGGTTGTTTCCACTGGTCGGGGAGACTAGAACTAGGGGGCACAGCCTCAAAATACGGGGGAGCCAATTTAAAACCGAGTTGAGAAGGAATTTCTTCTCCCAGAGGGTTGTGAATCTGTGGAATTCTCTGCCCAAGGAAGCAGCTGAGGCTAGCTCATTGAATGTATTCAAATCACAGATAGATAGATTTTTAACCAATAAGGGAATTAAGGGTTACGGGGAGCGGGCGGGTAAGTGGAGCTGAGTCCACGGCCAGATCAGCCATGATCTTATTGAATGGCGGAGCAGGCTTGAGGGGCTAGATGGCCTACTCCTGTTCCTAATTCTTATGTTCTTATGTTCTTGTGCTGCAGGCCCAGTCTGGCAGCTATGTCCTTCTGGTCTCGGCCAGCTCGGTCAGTCATGATGCTACTGAGCCACTCTTGGTGATGAACATTGAAGTCCCCCACCCAGAGTACATTCTGTGCCCTTGTTACCCTCAGTGCTTCTTCCAAGTGCTGTTCAACATGGAGGATACTGATTCATCAGCTGAGGGAAGGCGGTAGGTGGTAATCAGCAGGATGTTTTCTTGCCCACGATTGACCTGAAGCCATGAGACTTAATGGGGTCCGGGGTCAATGTTAAGGACTTCCAGGGCCACTCCCTCCCGACTGTATACCACTGAGCCACCACCCCTGGTGGGTCTGTCCTGCCGGTGGGACAGGACATACCCAGGGAATGGTGATGGAGGAGTCTGGGACATTGGCTGAAAGGTTTGATTCTGTAAGTATGACGATATTATTTGACTAGTCTGTGGGACAGCTCTCCCAACTTTGGCACAAGTCCCCAGATGTTGGTGAGGAAGACTTTGCAGGGTCAAGTGGGCTGGGTGTGCTGTCCTTGTGTCGATAGCTGGTGGTCCGTCCGGTTTTATTCTTATTGTTTTCTGCAGCAGTTTGTTGCAACTGAGTGACTTGCCGGACTATTTCAGAGGGCATTTAAGAGCCAACCGCATTGCTGTGGGTCTGGAGTCACATATAGGCCATGATCGATTTGCTTCCCTAAAGGACATTACTGAACCAGATGGGCCTCTACATCTCTTGCCACTCCTTCGCCCCTCTCGCTGCTCCTGCTGTGTCTGCCCACACTTAGTTGAATAGCCTAACACTCATTGTCGAAGTTCATGTTAAGAATGGGTACTCAGAGTGCACGTTGAATCAAATCGCAGTAAAGAGTCTGCACCAGTTTGAATTCTTGGATGCTGCAGATGAGGCCTGGAGAGTGTGTTTGTATAGCGAGCCGTCGTCCCAACACGCCCTACTTCATCTGCAGAATTCAAACTGGTGCTGACTCTTACTGCGATTTGATTCACTCCGAGTGCCCATTCTTCACATGAACTTCGACAGTGGGTATTAGACTGTTCAGTTAAGTGTGGGCAGATACAGCAGGAGCAGCGAGAGGGGTGAAGGAGCGGCAAGAGACTGTAGAGGGACGTGATCGGGGCCCAGGGGAGGCGTAAGTTCGGGGCAGGGGCCCAGGGGCAGCACGGGCCAGCCCACACTGCAATATGTGCGCGCACTAGGTCCGTGCAGCAGAGCTGGTCTCCAGTCGTCCTAGTTAATCCTTGCCACTGGACCAAGACCTAGCTCTGTCAGGCCCGTGTGGTGGCTGGTGTGCAGCAGCCACCCCACGTTAAAAAAATCCACACACTGGCATCTTCCACCCTTCAGAATGTAGTTCTGGTCCTTCATTGAAACACCTGTGAACTCGTCTTTTTTTTGGACGTGGAAGCAAGTCATCCTCATTTCAAGGGATGGCCTATGATAATAATTACAATCCGGTAGTTTCATGGTCACCATTACTGACACTAGCTTTTATCCCAGAGTTTATTTTATTTTTTAATTTAACTGAATTGAAATTCTACAGCTGCCGATGTGGGATTTGAACTCATGTCCCGGATAAGGGAATAAGGGGTTATGGGGAATGGGCAGGGAAGTGGACCCGAGTCCATGATCAGATCAGCCATGATCGTATTAAATGGCGGAGCAGGCTCGAGGGGCCGGATGGCCTACTCCTGCTCCTATTTCTTATGTTATTATTAGTCCAGGCCTCTGGATTACTAGTCCCATAACTTAACCACTATGCTACCGATAATCTGTAGAAAGAATTAAGGATAATCTATAGAAAACTGCAAGTAATGATCTGTTTGCCGCCCCTGGTTTTGGGAGTGGAGAATGAGCCAAGGCTTGCTCCCAGCTATCCAGTGATGGTAACTGGAAAGTGTCTACGTGTCATTGTACGGGATACTCTGCTTTGATACCCCGATGTTTAAATGGCCTGTCCATGCTCACCTGTAAATAATGGTCACTTCGTTCAGGCCCCACACTCTGAATCCCCCCATTAAACCCCCCCATTTCACCACTTCCTTCTCATCCTTAAAACCCACCACTTTGACCAAGCTTTTGGTCACTCCTCCGAATATCTCTCTACTTGGCTCAGTGTCTATTTCATTCCTTAAGCTTATGTGAAGCACCTTTTGGGACATTTAACTACATTAAAGAACCTAAGAAATAGGAGAAGGTCACATGGCCCCTCGAGCCTGCTCCGCCATTCAATAAGATCAGGGCTGAATTTCTACATCAACTCCACTTTCCTGCACTGTCCCCATATCCCTCAATTCCCTTCGAGTCCAAAAATCTATCGATCTCAGTCTTGAATATACTCAAAGACTGAGCATCCACAACCCTCTGGGGTAGAGAATTCCAAAGCTTCACAACCCTCTGAGTGAAGAAATTTCTCCTCATCTCAGCCCTAAATGGCTGACCCCTTATCCTGAGACTATGACCCCAGGTTTTAGACTCCCCAGCCCGGGGAAACAGGTCCTCAACATCTACCCGGTCAAGCCCTCTTAGAATCTTACATGTTTCAACAAAATCACCTCTCATTCTTCCAGAGAGTGTAGGCCCATTCTACTCAATCCCTCCTCATCGGACAATCCTCTCATCCATCACAGGAATCCGTCTAGAGGTGCTACACAAATGCTACATAACTTGTTGGTGTTGTAATGGAGGTAGCCCAGCAAGGATCTGGCTCCTTCATAAGGCAGAGGAGACTAAGAATAAATACATTCTTGGGAGCCCAGCCTGGTCCTGGGAGTTTCTTAGTCCGAACCGTAAACATGCCGAGGATCCTCATGACGCTAAGTTCATGGTACAGTTTGTTACACAACACAAAGAGCAGGTTGTAAGTTAAGGTGCTGTGCAACAGGATTCTCCTGGTGAGTAGCTGAAAATCATGTGGAAAGCCGCAAGGAATGGTGGGGGAAAGGTGCAGTCAGTGGGCACATGGCATTGGCTCTCCCCCAAGTGGAGCGAGCGCGTGTTACAAAGTTCTGTCAGACCTTGTTTTATCACCCGTCAAAATGATGGATAAGAAACCAAAGACTACAGCCAAATTGCTGTTGACAAAGATGTGCTCAAGGGAATCAGAGGGAAAGAGTACTTGTGCTTAATAATAATAGCAGCATCAGCTGTGGCTCAGTGGGTAGCACTATTGCCTCTGAGTCAGAAGATTGTGGGTTCAAGTCCCACTCCAGGGACCTGAGCACAAAAAATCTAGGCTGACACTCCCAGTGCACTGTTGAGGGAGTGCTGTGCTGTCTTTCGAATGAGATGATAAACCGAGGTCCCATTTGCCCTCTCAGGTAAAAGATCCCATGGCACTGTTTCGAAGAAAAACAATGGAGTTAACCCTGGTTTCCTGGCCAATATTTATCCCTCAATCAACATAACAAAAAAGCAGTTTATCTGGTCATTATCACATTGCAGTCTGTGGGAGCTTGCTTGTGCGTAAATTGGCTGCTGCATTTCCCACATTACAACAGTGACTACACTCCAAAAGTACTTCATTGGCTGTAAAGCGCTTTGAGACGTCCGGTGGAAATGAAAGGCGCTATATAAATCCAAGTCTTTCTTTCCCCAAAACATCTACCCAGCAGGTGAATATCCACACCAGCAATGCACAAGTGGGATCTGCTCATTTAATGAGTGCTAGTGGCTTTTGTTGGTGAAATCACTAATATCGTGACATCCTTTCTCAGCCATGTGGAGCAAGCCTTTGGCCCTTCCAACCTTTGAGTCAGAAGGTGCAGGGTTCAAGCCTCTCTCCAGACAGGATCTGAATTCTGGGTTGAGATCCAGTGGGATCATCATAGGCAGTCCCTTGTATCGACGACTTGCTTCCACACCAAAAAGAGATGAGTTCACAGGTGTTTCAATGAAGGACCTAATATTCCAGGTCCCGACCTACATGTTGAAGGGTAGAAGATGCCTGTGTGTGGATTTTTTTAACGTGTGGTGGTCGTTGCACACCAGCCACCACACGGGCTTAACAGATAGGTCTTGGTCCAGTGGCAAGGATTAACCAAGATGACTTAGAGACCAGCTCTGCTGCACGGACCTAGTGCGTACACATATCGCAGTGTGGGCTAGCCCGTGCTGCCCCTGGGCCCACGCCCTGGGCCCCGAACTCGTGCCTCTCCCGGTCCCCGATCACGTCACTCTGCAATCTCTCGCCGCTCCTGTGCCCTGACCTCGCTGCTCCTGCTGTACCTGCCTACGCTCCAATCACCGACCTGGACCATGGTGTTGTGGAGTATGACTAAGACACTCAACACAGGTCAGTTGTGGAGAAAAGAAATGTTTAATTTGCTTGATCAAGGGAGACACGGTTTACACCAGTTCCGCAACTGGGTGCTTTCCCCAACCGTTCTCTTCGAACATATTCGGAGTTGCTTCTTTATACAGAATTCTTTGCAAAGCCATCATTTACATTATCATTGCTCATTCTCTCTACCGCGGGGTGACAATCTTCGCCTAATTACGGCTTGTTAATTTTAACTTGCTGAGTGTTCCAGTATCTTCCTTGGGTAAGAACAGATGCATCCTGCATCCTGCCAATAACAGGAACTCACACCCTAGAATTAGGACCTTCGTTCTGAATAACAGGAACCGACATCATAACTTTGACCATTGTTCTGCAGTTGCATCTGATAATTTGCCACATAAGCAGATTCGTGTTTTTGCCATGCATGTTTAACTCTTTAATTGCCCCTGGTGACGTCCAATCCAGTCGCCCTCTTCACAGCTGTCGCTCTCCTGCACCAGCTCGCGCTGTACCTTGAAGTAATATGCCTCCACATGCCGCTCCTTTGAAGGCCCCGCCCTGCTGATGGTCCTTGGGTCCTGTGGGTGTGGGTGGTCCCTGCAGTGTATGGAGAAAGAGTCAGGCTGAACACTGTGAACTCGAAGTAAAGTGTGACCGTAGTCTTTTATTGCAGGTCTCCAGAGTGCCTCTCCAACCTGTGAAGCCTCCTTAAATACCTGTGCTCCCAAGGGATTATGGGATCCCTTGGGACTCCAGGGGATGAGCCCTCTGGTGGCTGTACAGAGTAAATACAAGTTTACATATATAACAACACAACCCTCCACACAATGTGAGTTGATCTGGGGTCCTTCTTGCCCTGGTTGATCGTCTCGGTGTGAAAGCTGGTGTTGTTGAATCATTTGTTGGGCCCTCGCTGGGCTGCTGTGTAGCTGGCCTTGCTGGGCTGCCTGGTGTGTTGGGCCCTGCAGGGTTGCTGTGGATGACGGGTTCTGCTTCGTGGTTAACCGTGGTGTCGGTTGCCACTGGTGTGTACATTGGGGGGGGTCAAAAAAGGTAGGGTCCAAGGTGGGTTGCTCAGGATAGTCCGTGAATCTGAGTTTAATTTGGTCCAAGTGTTTCCGGTGAATGAGTCCATTTGAAAGTTTGACCCGAAACACCCTGCTCCCCTCTTTGGCCATGACAGTGCCAGGAAGCCACTTGGGACCTTGTCCATAATTTAATACAAATACAGGATCATTGATTTCAATCGCGCGTGACATATTTGCGCTATCATGGTATGCACTTTGTTGAAGCCACCTGCTCTCTACCTGTTCATGTAGATCAGGGTGAACTAACGAGAGTCTTGTCTTAAATGCTCTTTTCATGAGCAGTTCAGCAGGTGGGATCCCAGTGAGTGAGTGGGGTCTCGTGCGGTAGCTAAGCAGGACTCGGGATAGGCGAGTCTGCAGTGAGCCTTCAGTTACCCTCTTCAAGCCTTGCCTGATGGTTTGCACTGCTCTCTCTGCCTGACCATTGGACGCTGGTTTAAACGGGGCAGATGTGACATGTTTGATCCCGTTACAAGTCATGAATTCTTTGAACTCAGCACTGGTAATACATGGCCCGTTGTCGCTCACCAGGACATCGGGTAGGCCGTGTGTGGCAAACATGGCCCGCAGACTTTCAGTAGTGGCAGCGGATGTGCTAGCCGACATTATCTCACATTCAATCCACTTGGAGTATGCGTCTGCAACCACAAGGAACATTTTACCCAAGAACGGGCCTGCATAGTCGACGTGTACTCTAGACCACAGTTTGGAGGGTCAAGACCATAAACTTAGCGGCGCCTCCCTGGGTGCATTGCTTAACTGCGAGCATGCATTACATCTGTGAACGCAGGACTCTAAGTCTGCATCGATACCGGGCCACCACACGTGGGATCTTTCATCATTATGATGCCTAGGTGGGTACTGTGGAGGTCATTGATGAAGGTGTCTCTGCCCTTCTTGGGGACCACTACTCGATTGCCCCACAGAAGGCAGCCTGCCTGTATAGACATTTCACCTTTGCGCCGCTGGAACGGCTTTATCTCTTCCTGCATTTCCACTGGGACACTGGACCAGCTCCCGTGAAGCACACAGCTTAATTTCTGCATGCTCTCGGCGATGAGACGCGAGGTGCTCAGCGTCCTCCTAGAAGCACTTCCTCCACATAGGGCAGTCTTTGGCTTTGAGGCCTCCCACCTAACGCCTCTATCGACTGCTAGAAAGATGTTTACGGCCGCAGAAGGAGCGATGATGTCGCGGCCTGTCAGCCTATGAATCCTTCCACTACTTCACCGACACCTGGGAGTCCCTGGCCAAAGACTGCCCTAAGTGGAGGAAGTGCATCCGGGAGGGCGCTGAGCACCTTGAGTCTCATTGCCGAGAACATGCAGAAATCAAGCGCAGGCAGCGGAAAGAGCGTGCGGCAAACCTGTCCCACCCACCCCCTTCCCTCAACGACTATCTGTCCCACCTGTGGCAGGGACTGTGGCTGTCGTATTGGACTGTTCAGCCACCTAATCTAAGAGTGGAAGCAAGTCTTCCGAGGGACTGCCTATGATGATGATGTGCAGCTACAAAAACTAGCAAACTGGAAGGTTTTACAATGAATTTCAAGAATATGAAAAGAAATCTTCTATTTACAATGAACTTAGTGGCCATCCCCTGTCCCTTCGATTGAATACTCGCTGTCGATTGAATACTCGCTGTCGATTGAATACTCGCTGTCGATTGAATACTCGCTGTCGATTGAATACTCGCTGTCGATTGAATACTCGCTGTCGATTGAATATTTGCTGTCGATTGAATATAAGCTGATCCCAGTCATTTAGCTGCAATGCTAGGACAATAGTCTTTGTAATGCTGGGAGCTGGCTGAAGCTGACCAGACCAGTGAGCACAGTTAACAGTGTCATGCAAACTCTGTAAACTGGGGGATAAGACCAGATGTAACATTGTAAAGTAGCAACGGTGTAATTATGCTTGTGGCAAATTACTTTATGCTGGTTGTGAGTTTTGTATTACATGGTCCTGTATCATAATAGGGGCCATAAAAGGAGCGGAGTTGTGGCGTCTTGGAGCAGTGTGGAGGCAACCACCTCGGGGAGCAGCACGAAGAGTGATGTCATCAAGGTCCAGGTCGGTGATTGGAGCGTGGGCAGATACAGCAGGAGCAGCGAGGTCGGGGCGAAGGAGCGGCCAGAGACTGTGGAGGGACGTGATCGGGGCCCAGGAGAGGCGTGAGTTCGGGGCAATGAACCAAGACCTAGCTCTGTCAAGCCCGTGTGGTGGCTGGTGTGCAACGGCCACCACACGTTTAAAAAAATCCACACACAGGCATCTTCCACCCCTCAGGATGTAGTTCAGGATCCGGAATTTTAGGTCCTTCATTGGAACACCTGTGAACTCATCCTTTTTTGGCGTGGAAGCAAGTCATCCTCGTTTCAAGGGACTGCCTATGATGATGATCATAAACAGGATGCAGTGCTGTGTTTAAAAGGTGCTTTGTCAGGCTGGCCCCTAATAACTCAGTAAGTCTCAATCGTTCAATGCAGTGATTTGCGTGCCGCTGGTTTGAAGTGGGTTGCAGCAGCCCAGACCCGTAATCTGCTCCTTAAACTATCTAACTGAGGTCTCCCGTTAAGAAGGAATGTGCAGATGCAGACTTCCGCCCCCCCCCCCGCCCCACCTCAGCCTCCACCCCCACCCCCACCCCCCAAATTGGCCATCCATGTTCACGGAACACTTGCCTTGAGTTTGTCTGAGGATGCTGCAGTCTCTCAGTGTGACTGTGTACTGCCTACAGTCGATGACAATGTATTTTTAAAAATATTAATTCTCTGGATGTGGGCGTCACTGGTATGTAAGACCTGTGCCAACAAAGACCTGCCTGTTGCCATCTCAGTCCAGGCAGAACAGGGGTACGGTGCCTGGATTTAAAGTGAGTTCAACAGCACAGTGTGTATTCGTATAAATTTTTGCAAGACCACATTCCTTGGATGCCTCCCCCTATACCTGCAGGTCTAATGCTGGGATGATACCCACTTAACTTATCAATCTACTCTTCAAAAGTACTTCATTGGCTATAAAGTGCTTTGGCCGTTCTGAGGTCATGAAAGGCGCTGTGGAATTGCGAGTTCTCTCCATTCATTGACCAGTGGAGATAATTGTGGCAGATTGTGCCAGATGGGCCAAATGGCCTCCTGTGCCATGTGATTCTATGACTGTTTGCAGGACAATGCTGCCTATCAGTTTATTTTACAATCGCACTGTGTCCACTGTATGTTCGAGGTCAGCTCCAGCATCAGCTGTAAACAGTTTATTCGTATTTGGCTAAAACATTGACGACAACAACAACAACTTGTATTTATGTAGCGCCTTTAACGTAGTGAAACGTCCCAAGGCGCCTCACAGGAGTATCTCAAACCGGTGTCCTACGCTTAAACAAAGGAGACTACAAAGGTATGAAGGCAGAGTTGGCTATAGTGGACTGGGAAAATAGATTAAAGTATGGGATGGTTGATGAGCGGTGGCAGACATTTAAGGAGATATTTCATAACTTTCAACAAAAATATACCCCAATGAGAAGTATAGTGGAGTACTTAAAATAAACACTCAACTTCAGGTCTGGGTTTGAAGATTCAAGTTGTCTTTATTTTGCACCGGTGGGGATCCTGGCTGCTGGTTGTCTGTAGCCAGGCCTCTCCAATGATACAAAGTTCCAAGCAACCTTTTATACACTTAATGATGCATGTCAGCCTCGGGCATGCGCCCCCCTCCCTCCATGTCGTTTAATTGGCCTAATAGTGTTGATTAACTAATTCCCTTTCGCGTGACACAACCATTCGCCTAAGTCTCATACCAAATGGAGTTTTTCCAATGTGTTACCTCTGACCCCTTGCCCTGTTTAGCTGCCCCTCTGGGCCTCCTGTGGTTCAACAGTTTGGCTATTTGTAATTATCCTCAGGTTATACAGCTTGTCACAATTAATCATTCCCACGTGTTATTTCCCTTTAAACACCTTTAGAAAGTTGACCACCACAAAAGCCTATGTCAGCTCGTTTTGGTTCCGAGATCTATTCTCAACCCTTTAATTATAACACAGCTCGGAAGCCCCATTTCAATAAGGGATAACCATCCGTGGCTAACTAAGGAAATAAGGGATGGTATCAAATTGAAAACAAGGGCATACAATGTGGTCAAGACGAGTGGGAGGCCAGAGGATTGCGAAACTTTTAAAAGCCAGCAAAAAAACAACTAAAAAAAATAATAAAGAGAGGGAAGATAGATTATGAAAGCAAACTAGCACAAAATATAAAAACAGATAGTAAGAGTTTCTACAGGTACATAAAAAGGAAAAGAGTGGCTAAAGTAAATGTTGGTCCCCTGGAGGATGAGACTGGGGAATTAATAATGGGGAACAGGGAATGGCAGAGACTTTGACAAATATTTTGTATCGGTCTTCATGGTAAAAGACTCTAAAAACATCCCAACAGTGGATAATCAAAGGGCTATAGGGAGGGAGGAACTTAATACAATCACTATCACTACTGAAGTAGTACTCGGTAAAATAATGGGACTAAAGGTGAACAAGTACCCTGGACCTGATGGTTTACATCCTCGGGTTTTAAAAGAAGCGGCTACAGAGATAGTGGATGTATTGGTTGTAATCTACCAAAAATCCCTGGATTCTGGGGTGATTCCAGCAGATTGGAAAACTGCAAATGTAACGCCCCTTTTTAAAAAATGAGTCAGACAGAAAGCAGGAAACTAGAGACCAGTTAGCCGAACATCTGTCATTGGGAAAATACTGGAGTCCATTATTAAGGAAGCAGGAGCAGGACATTTGGAAAAGCATGGTTCAATCAAGCAGAGTCAGCATGGTTTTATGAAAGGGAAATCATGTTTGACAAATTTGCTGGAGTTCTTTGAGGGTGTAACGAGCTGGGTGGATAAGGGGGAACCAATGGATGTAGTGTATTTGGATTTCCAGAAGGCATTCGATAAGGTGCCACATAAAAGGTTACCGCACAAGATAAGGTTCACTATGATACGTTCAAAATAAGGGATGAAACTGAGTACTGTGTACAATGAGCAAGTGTGGCCTTAGCTCCTTTAATAAGACTCCAGAGTGCAGGTACCGCCTGGGTGGTCTGCTTATATACCGTGCTCCCAAGGGATGCTGGGGTCCCTTGGGACTCCAACAGGTAGACCCTCTGGTGATAGTGCAATACAGGTAACAAGGGGTTAAATACATAACATCACTCCTCCGTGAAATCAATAGTACACTTATTTACAGGGTGAGACAATCTGGGGCTTTTCGCTCCCTTGTCGATCGTCTCGGTACAAATGCGGGTGTGGGTGAGTTGGTTAGTTCTTCACTGGCTGCTGGGCAGCTGGCCTTGCAGGGCTGCTGGGGATGGTGAGTTCGGCTTCGTGGTCAACCATGATGACAGTTGCCACTTGTGTGTGTGTTGGAGGGTCAAAGTTGGTGGTGTCTTCTTCAGGTTGTTCATAGCTGTTGGTGAAGCACAATTTGATTTGGTCCAAATGTTTTCTGCACCTTAGTCCATTGGCCAATTTGACCTGAAACACCCTACTCCCCTCTTTGGCTATGACCGTGCCAGTGAGCCATTTGGGACCATGTCCATAATTGAGGACAAACACAGGGTCCTTGACCTCAATATCCAGTGACAAATTTGCGCGGTCATGGTACAAACTTTGTTGATGCCGTCTGCCTTCCACGTGATCATGGAGATCAGGGTGGACAAGAGAGAGCCTTGTTTTGAGCGCCCTTTTCATGAGCAGCTCGGCTGGGGGAACGCCGGTGAATGAGTGGGGTCTGGTGCGGTAGCTGAGCACCACTTGGGATAGTCGAGTCTGCAGGGAGCCTTCCGACACATGTTTCAGGCTTTACTTGACGGCCTGAACTGCCCGTTCTGCCTGGCTGTTGGATGCGGGCTTGAACGGGGCAGATGTGACGTGCTTGTTCCCATTGCGGGTCATGAATTCCTTGGATTCAGCACTGGTGAAACACGGCCCATTGTCGCTAACTCGGACATCAGGCAGGCCGTGCGTAGCAAACATGGATCGTAGGCTTTCAATAGTGGCCATGGATGTGCTTACAGACTTTATTGCACATTCAATCCATTTTGAGTAAGCGTCCATGACAACCAAAAACATTTTGCCTAGAAATGGACCCGCATAGTCCACGTGGATCCTTAACCACGGTTTGGAGGGCGACGACCACAAACTTAGCGGTGCCTCTCTAGGTGCATTGCTCAGCTGAGAGCAAGTGTTGCACTGGCGCACACATGACTCTAAATCTGAGTCGATGCCGGGCCACCACACGTGGGATCTGGCTATGGCTTTCATCATTACAATGCCTGGGTGGGTGCTGTGCAGTTCACAAATGAATATATCTCTGCCTTTCTTGGGCAAAACCACGCGCTTACCCCACAACAGACAGTCCGCCTGCAGGGACATTTTGTCTTTGCGCCCGTGGAACGGCTTAATTGCTTCCTGCATCTCTGCTGGGATGCTGGACCAGCTCCCATGGAAGACACAGTTTTTTTACCAAGGACAGTAAAGGATCCTGGCTGGTCCAGGTCCTGATCTGGCGGGCCGTAACTGGTGACTTTTCATTTTTGAATGCATCCATCACCATGAACAAGTCCGCAGGCTGTGCCTTTTCCACCAAGGTGGTGGGCAATGGCAGCTGACTGAGAGCATCAGCGCAGTTCTCTGTGCCCGGTCTGTGGCGGATTACATAGTTGTATGCCGACAGCGTGAGTGCCCATCTTTGGATGCAGGCAGAGGCATTGGTGTTAAGCCCTGCTCTCAGAGAACAGCGATATGAGCAGCTTGTGGTCAGTTTCAAGCTCAAATTTGAGGCCAAATAAGCACTGGTGTATTTTCTTTACCCCATAAACGCACGCCAGGGCCTCTTTTTCAGTCATGCTGTAGGCCCTTTCGGCCTTGGACAAACTCCTGGATGCATAAGTGCCCGGTTGCAAAATCCTCGATTCGTTAGCCTGTTGTAACACACACCCGACCCCGTATGATGACGCATCGCAAGCTAGCACTAATTTTTTACAAGGGTCATACATGACCAGCAGATTGTTTGAACACAACAGATTTCTGGCTTTCTTAAAGGCAGCCTCTTGTGAATTCCCCCATACCCAGTTGTCTCCCTTGCGCAGTAGTGCATGTAGGGGTTCTAGCAGGGTGCTTAACCCAGGTAGAAAATTACCGAAATAGTTAAGGAGTCCCAGGAACGACCGCAGCTCCGTCACATCCTGTGATCTCGGTGTGTTCTTGATGGCCTCCGTCTTGGCGTTGGTGGGTCTGATGCTGTCTGTTGCGATTCTTCTTCCCAAGAACTCGACCTCCAGCGCCAGAAAAACACACTTTGAGCATTTCAACCTGAGCCCCACGTGATCCAACCAACTAAGAATCTCCTCCAGATTCTTAAAGTGCTCAATGGTGTCCCGACCTGTAACCAGTATATCGTCCTGGAAAACAACGGTGCGAGGAACCGACTTTAGCAGGCTCTCCATGTTCCGTTGGTAGATTGCCGCAGCTGACCGAATCCCGAACGGGCATCTGTTATAGATGAACAGAACTTTGTGCGTGTTGATGCAGGTGAGGCCTTTTGAAGACTCCTTCAGTTCCTGCGTCATGTAACTGAGGTCAGGTCCCGCTTGGTGAACGTCTTCCCTCCAGCCAGGGTCACAAATAGGTCGTCTGTCTTGGGTAGTGGGTACTGGTCCTGTAGCGAAAAATGGTTAATCGTTACTTTATAGTCCCCACAAATTCTGACCATGCCGTCCTCTTTAAGTACCGGGACAATCGGACTAGCCCAGTCGTTGAATTCCATTGGCCTGATGATGCCTTCTCACTGCAGCCTGTCCAGCTCAATTTCCACTTTCTCACGCATCATGTACGGTACTGCCCGAACCTTGTGGTGAATGGGTCGCGGACCGGGAACCAAATGGATCTGCACTTTCGCCCCTGAGAAGCTTCCAATGCCTGGCTCGAACAATGATGAAAACCTGCTCAGAACCTGGGCACATGAGGCGTTGTCGACGGACGAAAGCGCTCGGATGTCATCCCAGTTCTTGCGGATTTTTCCCAGCCAGCTTCTGCCAAACAACGTGGGGCCATCCCCTGGCACAATCCACAGCGGGAGTTTGTGTACTGCTCCATCATAGGAGACTTTGACTTCTGCACTGCCAATTACAGGGATTAGTTCCTTGGTGTAAGTTCTTAGTTTGGTGTGAATGGGGCTGAGCTTGGGCCTGTGTGCCTTGTTGCACCACAGCCCGTCGAAGGTCTTTTTACTCATTATGGACTGACTCGCACCCGTGTCCAGTTCCATAGATACTGGAATTCCGTTCAGTTCAACTTTCAACATTATTGGTGGACATTTCGTGGTGAATGTGTGTACCCCGTACACTTCTGCCTCCTCGGTACAAGTCTCCAATTCAGCCTGATCCACAGTGGATCGATCTTCCTCTGCAACGTGGTGGTTTGCAGGGTATGCAGCTCGCTTACACATTCACTGGAGGTGTCCTATTTTTCTGCAACCGTTACATGCATAGTGCTTGACGCGGCTTCGATGGGGCCTCCACAACGCCAACAAAGTGTTAACTGCCTCGCATTAACAATTGATGGTGGACTCTGGGTTATCTGAGGTCGGGCAGCAGTAGCCGGAGTGTACGTTCTGCCATGTATATTCCTGCTCGAGAACGACGTTACTTTGTGCACAGTACTGGACGAAACTTCTTTACTCTGCGAAATCTGTTTGGTGTTGTCGCCGGTGGACATAAATGCCTGGGCTATTGTTATGGCTTTGCTTAGATTCGGAGTTTCAACAGTCAACAGTTTGCGTAGGATTACCTCATGGCCAATACCCAGTACAAAAAAGTCTCTAAGCATTTGTTCTAGAAATCCCTCAAATTCGCAATGTCCTGCGAGGCGCCTTAGTTCGGCGACATAGCTCGCCACTTCCTGGCCCTCCGACCGTTGACATGTGTAGAATCGATATCTCGCCATCAAAACACTTTCCTTAGGATCTAGGTGCTCCCGGACCAGCGTTCACAATTCTTCATAGGATTTAGTTGTTGGTTTTGCCAGAGCTACGAGATTCTTCATGAGGCCATAGGTTGTTGCCCCACAGACAGTTAGGAGGATCACCCTTCGTTTGGCAGTGTTCTCATCTCCTTCCAGCTCATTGGCCACAAATTATAGGTCGAGTCTCTCCACGAAGGCCTCCCAATCATCCCCTTCTGAGAACTTCTCCAGTATACCAACTGTTCTTTGCATTTTTGCGTGGTTGTTCGTTACCTCGTCGCCAATTGATACGTTCAAAATAAGGGATGAAACTGAGTACTGTGTACAATGAGCAAGTGTGACCTTAGCTCCTTTAATAAGACTCCAGAGGGCAAGTACCTCGTGGGTGGGCCCACTGGTAGGCCCTCTGGTGGTAGTGTAATACAGGTTACAAGGGGTTAAATACTGGATTGGGAGTAATACTAGCGTCGATAGAGGATTGGCTAACTCACAGAAAACAGAGAGTCGGGATAAATGGGTCATTTTCCGGTTGGCAAACAGTGACTAGTGGGATGCCGCAGGGATTGGTGCTGGGGCCTTAACTATTTACAATCTATATTAATGACTTGGATGAAGGGACCGAGTGTAATGTAGCCAAGTTTGCTGATGACACAAAGATGGGTGGGAAAGCAATTTGTGAGGAGGACACGAAAAATCTGCAACGGGATATGGACAGGCTAAGTGAGTGGGCAAAAATTTGGCAGATGGAGTATAATGTGGGAAAATGTGAGGTTATCCACCGGCAGAAAAAATAGAAAAGCAAATTATAATTTAAATGGAGAAAAATTGCAAGGTGCTGCAGTACAGAGGGACCTGGGAGTCCTTGTGCATGAAACACAAAAAGTTAGTATGCAGGTACAGCAAGTAATCAGGAAGGCGAATGGAATGTTGGCCTTTATTGCAAGGGGGTTAGAGTATAAAAACAGAGAAGTCCTGCTACAACTGTACAGGGTATTGGTGAGGCCACACCTGGAATACTGCGTACAGTTTTGGTCTCCATATTTAAGGAAGGATATACTTGCATTGGAGGCTGTTCAGAGAAGGTTCACTAGATTGATTCCGGAGATGAGGAGGTTGACTTAGGAAGAAAGATGGAGTAGGTTGGGCCTCTACTCATTGGAGTTCATAAGAATGAGAGTTGATCTTATCGAAACATACAAGATAATGAGTGGGCTCGACAAGGTGGATGCAGAGAGGATATTTCCACTCAGGGGAAACTAAAACTAGGGGGCATAGTCTCAGAATAAGGGGCCGCCCATTTAAAACTAAGATGAGAAAGAATTTCTTCTCTCAGAGGGTTGTAAATCTAGGGAATTCTCTGCCCCAGAGAGCTGTGAAGGCTGGGTCATTGAATATATTTAAGGCGGAGATACAGACTTTTGAGCGATAAGGGGATAAAGGGTTATGGGGAGCGGGCAGGGAAGTGGAGCTGAGTCCATGAACAGATCAGCTATGATATTAAATGGCAGAGCAGGCTCGAGGGGCCAAATGGCCTACTGCTGCTATTTCTTATGTTCTTATCATGCGATAAAAATTTGACACCGAAAGAACCGCATAAGTAGAAATTAGCGCAGTTGACCAAAAGCTTGATCAAAGAGGTATGTTTTAAGGAGCATCTTGAAGGAGGAAAGAGATGTAGAGATGCAGAGAGAATTAAGTAGGGAGTTCCAGAGCTTGCGGCCCAGGCAACAGAAGGCGCAGCCACCGATGGTTGAGCAATTATATTCAGGGATGCTCAGGAGGGCAGAATTAGAGGAGCGCAGACATCTCGGGGGGGGGGGGGGGGCTGGAGAGATTACAGAGATAGGGAGGGGCGAGTCCATGGAGGGATTTGAAAATAAGGATGAGAATTTCGAAATCAAGGCATTGCTTAACCGCCTCGACAATTCAGTTGAGACAACTCAGGCCGTAATGTGTGAAACATATTAAATTGCATCCTCTGGAGTCATATTCCATTCCACTTCACCCTGTCCTCGGAGTACAGTATTCACAGGCACGTCACAGGCTCGGCTTAACTGTTTGCTCAGTTATTGCATTCCGGCCTAACTGTGTGCTCATGCCACAAAATGGAGCTGTGTCACACAAGGGAATATCATCAACAAAGGCAGTCCCTCGAAATCAAGGAAGACTTGCTTCCACTCTAAAAGTGAGTTCTCAGGTGACTGAATAGTCCAATACGGGAATTACAGTCTCTGTCACAGGTGGGGCAGACAGTGGTTGAAGGAAGGGGTGGGTGGGACTGGTTTGCCGCATGCTCCTTCCGCTGCCTATGCTTGCTTTCTGCATGCTCTCGGCGATGAGACTCGAGGTGCTCAGCACCCTCCCGGATGCTCTTCCTCCATTTAGGGTGGTCTTTGGCCAGGGACTCCCAGGTGTCAGTGGGGATGTTGCATTTTATCAAGGAGGTTTTGAGAGTGTCCTTGAAACGTTTCCTCTACCAACCTGGGGCTTGCTTGCCATGTAGGAGTTCCGAGTAGAGCGATTGCTTTGGGAGTCTTGTGTCAGGCATCCGAACAATGTGACCTGCCCAGCGAAGCTGGTCGACTGGTCAGTGCTTCGATGCTGGGGATGTTGGCCTGATCGAGGACGCTAACATTGGTGCGTCTGTGCTCCCAGGGAATTTGCAGGATCTTGCGGAGACATCGTTGGTGGTATTGCTCCAGCGATTTGAGGTGTCTACTGTATATGGTCCACGTCTCTGAGCCATACAGGAGGGCGGGTATCACTACAGCCCTGTAGACCATGAGTTTGGTGCCAGATTTGAGGGCCTGATCTTCGAACACTCTCTTCCTCAGGCGGCTGATGGCTGTGCTGGCACACTGGAGGTGGTGTTGAACCTCGTCGCCAATGTCTGCCCTTGCTGAAACAGAACAAGTATTTCTGAGAGAAAAGTTAGATGCACAAAGAGCAGACTAACAATGACGAGAGGAAAAGTTTTAGACACTGCAATTCTGTCAAGTTTTCTCAATAAAATGTCACCCAACAGAAATTTTAAAATGAATTAAAATATGGATGGTGGACATTTCTTGGATTGAGGTGTTCAATAATTTTACATTTCATCCTGTTTTCTCTCCATACCCCTTGATCCTCCTACAAGCACAGTGCAATCAAAATTTACAGTGGCTTCGTAATATATATGTACACTTTTACAAAATGTGTGAATTCACATCTATATGTACAATATTCTCATAAAATGCGTGTTTGTCCTTGACAATCCAATATATATTTTAAAAAGCCACTTAAGGCAGCACTACGGGGAGGTCCAAAATGGAGGACACAGCAGGACCTACCATAAGTTGGCGAAAGAGCTGCAGCCACTGCTCTTTCCCCATTTTATGACAAACAGGTGGCATAAAGCCACTGAATTTTTCGCCCAAAGTTTATTTAAATAGAGATAAGCTTCAGGAATTTACTCCACAGCGCCACCTTATGGCCAAAGCCTGCAACTTCATCGGCAAAAGAGGTGGTGAGGAGAATTTATTTTCACAGAGTTGTCGGGATCTGGACACTCTTCCTGAAAAGGTGCTGGAAGCTGGTTCCATAAATAATTTTAAAAGGTAGTTGGACTGGTACTTGAGGATAAAAGGAAAGAAAGACTTGCATTTATATAGCGCCTTTCAAGATCTCAGGACGTCTCAAGGCGCTTTACAGCCAATAAAGTACTTTTGGAGTGTAGTCACTGGTGTAATGTGGGAAATGCAGCAGCTAATTTGCGCACAGCAAGCTCCCACAAACAGCAAAGTGATAATGACCAGATAATCTGTTTTTTTTTGTTATGTTGATTGAGGGATAAATATTGATCAGGACACCGGGGATAACTCCCCTGCTCTTCTTCAAAATAGCGTCATGGGATCTTTTACGTCCACTTGAGAGAGCAGACGAGGCCGCGATTTAACGTCTCATCCGAAAGGCGGCATCTTCGACAGTGCAGCACTCCCTCAGTACTGTCCCTCCAACAGTGCGGCACTCCCTCAGCACTGCCCCTCCGACAGTGCGGCGCTCCCTCAGTACTGTCCCTCCAACAGTGCAGCACTCCCTCAGCACTGCCCCTCCGACAGTGCAGCACTCCCTCAGCACTGTCCCTCCGACAGTGCGGCGCTCCCTCAGTACTGTCCCTCCGACAGTGCGGCGCTCCCTCAGTACTGTCCCTCCGACAGTGCGGCGCTCCCTCAGTACTGTCCTCCGACAGTGCGGCGCTCCCTCTGTACTGCCCCTCCGACAGTGCGGCGCTCCCTCAGTACTGCCCCTCCGACAGTGCGGCACTCGCTCAGTACTGCCCCTCCGACAGTGCGGCATTCCCTCTGTACTGCCCCTCCGACAGTGCGGCGCTCCCTCAGTACTGCCCCTCCGACAGTGTGGCGCTCCCTCAGTACTGCCCCTCCGACAGTGCAATGCTCCCTCAGCACTGCCCCTCCGACAGTGCGGCGCTCCCTCTGTACTGCCCCTCCGACAGTGCGGCATTCCCTCAGTACTGCACCTCCGACAGTGCGGCGCTCCCTCAGTACTGCACCTCCGACAGTGCAGCGCTCCCTCAGTACTGTGAACTTACTGAGTTGTGGACAGAAAGCAGGGGTGTAGGACTATGTACGACTGCTCTTTCAAAAGAGCCGGCACAGGCACGACGGGCCGAATGGCCTCCTTCTGTGCTGTAAGTTTCTAGGATTCTTTGAACTACATTGTGACAGTTTATGGTGCAAATGAATGGGAAGTGTTGACATACCAATTTACAATGGGAAAAATTGACACAAACCTGTGACCAGAAATTGTGACAACAGGAAGTGAGGTTTGTGGGCAGGATTTTTTATATATATATATAGAGAGAGATAATACATTATTTTTTGCTGTATTTCTAAAAGTTTTGACTTTTTCTTATTCACAGGTCACAGGAATTATTTAACAAGAGAACAAAAAGAACAAAGCTGATTGAGTGCAACCTAATTAACGCGACCAAAGATGCAACGTGGCGTTGCAAATAACTATGTTCACCAAGCTTTCGACAATCAGAATGGGCTGATGGCATCATATCCACTGTCCCAGCAGACTCTGAGGGGATCTGAATATGCTTATAATGGGTTACCTTCGTCAAATCACCAGCCTTGGAAGGTCACGTGTGGATCGACCTATTCTGCCAATGAATCAGCACCCATCTATCCAGCTGAAGATGCCAATCAACCTGCCCATTCTTCAAATGAATTACCATCTTCCTGCGGTGATACCACTTTTTATCCGTCATACCTGCTGTCTACCCTAACTGGAGGTTCCCAAACTAAAACGCGATTCCCCCCTGCGTATTCAAGGTCTTTGTCAACTGGAAGCCAACCTACCTGTTTTCAGAATAGACCAATCCGATCAGACCCACCGTGCTTTAGAACGCCGTGTGAGTGTGTGACATCTCAAAATAGATCAACATGGTGGAACCGAAAGGCCCATCCAACCATCAGGAATTTCTCACCGTATCAGAGTCCCACTTCTACTGGTATACAGCCCAGAGGTCAGAGTTCTCTTGCTGCTCATGTCCGATCACCTCTGCTCAACCACAAGATGCGCCTCACTTCAGAGCAACCTCCAAGTTGGTCTGGTCGTAAGACGGCTTTTGCCGCTAGAGCTGGTGAACATTGTTGGAATAGCCGTGTATGTACCAATTACCAACAAGTTCCTGCTCATGGACCTTACAACCCCACTGCTAATCAGCAGTGTTCCAATGCAGGCTATCCTAATTTGATCCCATTTCAAAGCGTAAATACTGGAGTTCACAAAGATTCCATCGACTACAACATGCTTGAGGCTGGCCAGCAGGGAGAGGCAATGCCGATTCTGCAAAGGGTCAGCATCTCGGCTCCACAAGTATTAACTGGAAACCATTTTATGAAACACAGCCATGAAGACACACTTGAGAGTGTACATGGAACGATGGCAAGTGGAAATACATTTTGCGCTCGGGTTCCTGGTTCAATGCCTGCTTCCTTTTTGCCAACCGATGCTCAGAGGGATAGTGGCCTAGCTTTTCAAAATCACCTTGCGGATTCTGACTACACTTACACAGAACAAATCATTTCAGATATATACTCGCAAAAGAATGCTCAGTCTTCAAGGAAGAGAAAGTCTCCAGATGTGCTGAGGTTTCTTGCAGAACTGACGAGCAGAGAGTTGAAGTCCTTGATTTTTGCATTTGAGATTATGGAAAAAAACAAACGAAGAGCAGAGCAGGTCGATCTACTGTCACGTGAAGTGAACGTACCACAGCAAAGTCCTGCAGCGGTGCAATCTTGTCAATTTACAACACACAATACATTGTGTAAGGACATCGGTATAATACCTCAAAGTTCAATCGATTTGGTGAATGAATGCATAGACATCCTCGAGTCATGCCCTCCATCGGTACCTCAGAGGCTACAGAAGGGTAATGGGGCTGAATGGAAAGGAGACAACTTGGAGATTTCTCATGTTAACCATGTGTCCCTGAACACAAGCCCAACTACTTATTCAAACTTTAAAGATCTGAGCGAGGTTTCTTCACTGAGCGATCACTGCGCGCAAAGCAGAAATATGAACAGCAATCCTGTGTTTCCAAGGCAAGGCGCGCAAGCTTCAACTCCTCATGTGGTAAATCACCAACATTGCCATTCACTGAACGAACAAACTGGCCCATCTCTCCAAGCTCATGAGGACAATTCTGCTTGTCAAGATGATGCAGCAACTTCTTATTTCCGTGCCCACTGTGGGGCCAAGGCCAACCTGCAAAATGATTCATTTAACGGTTTAAAGTCCAGCTCAAAGAGTCTGAAAACTTTAGCCTCTGTATCTGTTAACCCCAATTATCTTGGCTCAAGCCAACAAAATGGAAGATCTAATCATTACGTGCAGTCACTGGATGCCGGAAATGCATCTGACATTAATCAGACAGATACTCCAGTCCTAAAGACAAGTGCATCTCAGCAAGATGAACAAAGTTTAAAAGAAATCGAAGCATTATATGATATGTTGCGGACTTCGTATATCAATAAAATGAGTGGTCATTCAAAACGTCAGAAAGTGGAAGTCTCGTCAACAACCGTTCAACCATCTCGGTCTGAATTGGGCAAAATAAATACCCCATCTGTCAGTTCTGTACAGTCACCTTGTGACATCCATGCTTCCCAGATGATTGACTGTCCAGATAATTGGAGTCCGACTGCTGGTTCACAGAACACTACAGTAGTGCAACAAGTTGCGGAATTTGTGAATAATGAATATTTGCCACATGTATCAAACTCTCATTCAAGAGCTCAAGAGAGGCTGAATGCAGAGGGGGCTCCTTCATTTGAGATTATTTGCAATGATAAAAATGCAACTCCCTTGAAGCAATCAAAAGGCAAAACTGAACAGTCATTGATAAGACAGCAACTTACAGGCTCAACAGGTCAAGTCAACCGTGCAATCTCTACAAGTGCCCCTGGATCACATCCCACAGAACCAGCTGAAATACAGAAGGCAGGTTCAAGTGAAGTATCAGGGAACCTGCAAATTCCAGACAAAATGGACATTACATCTTCTCCTCCGAGTGTACCAGGACGGCAAACTGCAGAGGTCAGTGAATGCTCTGCCACTTCACGAGGCTTCCAGAAGAACTCGACTTCACCATTCAGGTCTGAAGAATTGAGTAGAGCGCAAACATCCCCCGCTAATGTGGGTGTTCCCTCGTCAAGTGCAGAATCAAATGGTCAAAAGAATGAGGTTTCAGTTCCATCTTCAGAGGCTGTTCCAGAACAACCCCTCGTCTCCCCTGCTCCATCTTCCAAAGTGTCTGGTGCTCAAACAGACTCCATTTCCACATCAGTTCACAACCAACGCCACACAGGATCGCATTGTGGGCTTTCTGCAGGAATCCATACAAAAAATAAGTTTCCAACAACTGACGCCTGCACAACAAATGACAGCAAAATAAGTAAATCGTCCCCAGATACAGTTGTTGAGAAGCTAAACTCAGTATCGGATCCCGAGATCCTTTTAACAAATGATTCGGACACCTTAGAATTCATTTTACGCTCTTTGGGTATTATTCCAGAAGACAATGAGGGACAAAATGCAACAATTGTGACCTCACTGTCTCCTGGTGTAACCGATGTGGAACAGAGCATGGCTGTCTGTTTTGGGGGTATCGAACTGAAGCAGAAAGCGGGCATTACACTACCTTCATCGAATACGGTGACCTCGATAGACAGGCACTTAGTGGCGGCTTCGCTTGGACCTTCTATTGCTGCAGGGTGCAAGGCAACCCGACACTGTTCAGATGTTGCTTCACTTGGTGCTGGAGAAGGCCAACAGGTTGGGACGGCCAACGCAGCAGTTACTGCGATAAGTGCTGACCCAACGACCCCTGCGGCTGGTAAACTGAACACCGACGGAGTTAACCCATCGAGCTCGCTTCACCGGCCTAGTAGTCGAGCGGAGAGCGATGAGCATCCAGCGGTCAGTGTGGCACGGAGCAGTGCCGGGGATGGCTGGCCCTCGCAGGCAGGGGGACCTCCCAATGTGATGGCCGACTTGGTCAGTGCTTCAGTCCCAGTGGGTGTAGGAGGCTGCCTGAAGCTGGAGGGAAACCTAGCCGATCGCCCACCTTGTGCGGAAATAAACAGGCGACACGGCACTGTTGCAGCCGACACTGTTCCATTGGAAGGTGAAGAGTTGCGCGATGAGAGCAAGCCAGCAGATGGGGCGAGTTATAAAGAGAACAGTTTTTCTATTTGTCTCAACCCATCAACATTAATTGGGCTGGTCTCCACTGCTTCCACGGAACCTGCGATGATCGAACAGGTTCAAGAAGCGCAGGGAAGCCTGTCTCTGTCTTCTGCGGGCAGTGGGAATCAACTGAGCAATCTGCTTTCTTTACCCAGCAGCTCTTCCTGTGTGCATTTGACACATTTAACCCGTTTACTAAGTACCGTTGCCAGTCAAAGTTCCGTGGGTTCGGGTGGAAGCTACAACAGGCGTGCTTTGGTGACTAGCTCAGGCACTGCATCTCCTTGTGATGTGCCAGATATCACCGTGTGCTCAGTTATTAACACGTCCAATCTCAGTGTAGTCAGGTACGAGAAGCATGTAGGTAATGGGCTTTTTGATTCACATAAAGGATCAAGCAAGCAGCCGAACGCAGTTCCCCAACAAGAGACTAGGAGCGGGACCTTCAAGAAGATGGGGATGCCTATTTCAGTGTCCCAAGACAGCCAAGGAAGGCTAATGTTGAACAGCGAGGGGTTTGAAAAGTCAGTGTACTCTGCTCAGGCAGTGATTACCAGCAGCACAGTGGGAGTTGAGAATTCACCAGCCTCTGATGCATCAGCATCAAGCAGCGGTGATAGTATTACCTCAGACACTCTGCATGCAATGCAAGATGTGCTGCCCTCCAGAGCAGGGAGATATACAGGACCAGCTTTGGGAATTCATTCCTTCCCTCCCAGCAGCAATGGGGAGGTGAGCCCTGGTGGTCTGCCAGTGGAACAGACACAGCTTGCAGTGGCGGTCCCGAAAAATGCTGACACGGATTTGCCGTCAGGGATTCGGATCACATTCGTGTTTTCACTTTCGGAATATTGGGAACATTGGAAAGTTGCAAGCAGCAAGAACCTTGATTCAAATTTTTTGGTAACCACCGGTCAAGAGCTTCAGAGATCCTTGGGAAAAGCCAGCCAATGGGAACAACCACCAAATGGGATCAGTGGACAGGGACCTCTTGGTGCTGCTTCAAATTTGGAAGAGAATGCACGGGGAGACCTCATTGCTGAGATGCCTCCCAGCCTGAGCCTTGTGCCTTTCCCTTTCGAGACTTCCATCCAGTTTGCCGATGCGAGTATGTTCAGCATGGTGGCTAATCATTCTGAGAGGGTTTTCTGCCCAGAGGTAGATTTGACTGAAACTCCTGTGGGCGCTAAGCGGGTGAGTGAAATAAATGCACTTGTTTCTACAAACATCTCCAAGTTACTGCCTGGAAATGTATGTTACAGTGAGACCCTAACCGAGGCAAATGACACCACAGGTACACACACGGAAGTGTCTCTCCTCCATTGCTTGAATTCCAAAGAGGTGATCAGTCAGAATTTTTTCAGCAAAAATGAATTCCACAGTGCAACCGAGTTGGAACTGACTACAGGTACCGAGTCCATTTTACGTTTCTGGTCTCCTTCTGAAGAAGACACAGCATCGCACCATCCAAATCAGGAGACAGAGAAAGGATTAGATTTTGAGCATGGCCTAGAATGGACACACGGCGGACTTGAACTGTATAATGCAGCGGGTGCAGCAGAATTGAATAAGAGCATTCACAAGTTGAGTGCAATGCATCATCTCCATTTTGGGTTCACTGCAACTGTTGATGGAAGGCAACTTCATAAAGAGAATTATCATCCCAAAGCATTGTGTTACAGGGGAGCAGAGACCATTATATGTGAAGAACAGGAACCTGAGTTGATGGTGAGCACACCTAGGCCCCATCTGCTGACTGATGAAAACAGCATGGGTAATTGGACTGATCCTGCTTTGAGCAACGCCTTGCTGGGACTCTGCACACCAAGAGCTTATCTCCAAAACGGCAGTAACCAAATCACCAATGAGTTGGAGACACAAGTGTATGAGGGCAACCAGGCCGAGGCTGGTGAAACGGAGATAGCTGTATCTGCTCTGAGGCTGAATAGCAGTGAGAACAACCCCATTAACAGCCATGACGGGCATGAACTCATAAACCAAGACGATCAATATCCTGAAGGTTCAATACAACCTTTCAGTGGTCAAGAAAGTTTCAATGAGTATGAGCCCAACATGGATGTCAGCAGCGAAATAAAAATTAAAGTGCTGGAGCATCAAGAGCTCGACAATGTTCTTTCTGAGTTGTCTAATATAATACCAAATGCTTTAATACTCAGTGCAGAATCTAAAGTGGCAGATGAAACGTCAGGAGAAGAAAGTCCAGGAGCCAATTGGGAGACCTCTAGGGACTGTGACAATGGTCATTTGGGTGTTGGACATGAACAAATGGAAACCTCAGAAATAGAACATTCTTCAGATACATCAGACTTGGCACCTCAATCTCTCAGCAGTGTTGGAAGCAGCCTGCAGCCCTGATGCAGGCCTCGGTCATGTCTATGTCAGCTGTGTAAAAAGGTTTGTGCAAATCCAAACTGTCGATGTTTCAGGGAGTCTCTTAGAAGAGAACCTTCATTGCTGCATCGCAGACAGCAGGAATGGTAGTTCATTTTACACTGTGTTTTTACACCAAGGGATTTGCAGTTCAGGGGTGTGTTCTTGAACACTTTGAGCAAGGGCATCGTAAATGGTGGTAAGGGAACCAAATGTAATGTGACTACCGGGGCAAACAAAATACAATGGGGCGTGCATAATAAGAAATGAGGGAGGAGACACTCGAACCAGACCTGCATATTATGAAGTAAAAAGTGAAGAAAATCAGTCAACTCTTGTTTTATTGACAGTAATAAACAGTTTAAAATTGCCTCAGACCTCATTAAGCAGAGATCCGTGTGAATATACAAGCCAGCCTGTGTTATTTAACTGTGCTGGTAGCATATATCAGTTTTATTGTCAAGGTACTCCAAGGAAAAGGCATTTTGAGGAGATTTTTTTTGACCCAAAGTGTTGCCACATCAAAATACAATACTGAGAAAGACTTCTTTTTAATTATGGTAGAATTATGGTAGTCCAGTCACTGTTGGAGGTGCTGTCTTTCGGATGAGATGTTACACTGAGGTCCTGTCTACGCTCTCAGGTGGATGTAAAAGATCCCATGGCACTATTTTGAAGAAGAGCAGGTGAGTTATCCCTGGTGTCTTGGCCAATTTTTATCCCTCAATCAACATAACAAAAACAGATTATCTGGTCATTATCACATTGCTGTTTATGGGAGTTTGCTGTGTGCAAGTTGGCTGCTGAGTTTCCTACATTACAACAGTGACTACACTCCAAAAGTACTTTAATGGCTGTAAAGCACTTTGAGACGTCCGGTGGATGTGAAAGGTGCTATATAAATGTAAGTCTTTCTTTCTTTAATGTTTGGAGTGCTAGGTGATAGTTTGGCTTATAAATTTTCTACACAAAAGCGCTGACGATACTTTGATTTGATTCCAGTGATAGATGCAAATCCACTTTCATACAGGTAAGTTGTAGCAAATGGTATCAAAACCTGACAGCCTTGTTTGACAATTCGGGGAACTCTGCTTCCATTTGGACCCAAAACTCAGCCAACTGCTCTTGTTGGAACTCAATTTTGACTCCGCCATCAGTTGACATTCCCAGGAGGTCCTCTTGTTCTTTTATTGAGAAGTCTTGCAGTACGGGAACTGCGGGAACGTTTTTGAAAGGGTTTGCGTTTCCCATTGAGGCAATGTACTCACACAATTGCCTCGCCAGTTCAGTTAGCTGTTGCCTGATGTCACCTTTAAAACTGTCCTGCAACTGTATTCATTCGTTGTCAGGAATTCGTGCATGTTTGGGAAAATTTCAGTGTCGTTTTCCTCCACAAAGCGAGCCTAGAATTCCAGCTTCTTTTTATCACTGACTCAATTTTGTCCTGGACATTGAAGACGGTTGCACTCAGCCCTTGAAGTCCTAGCTTTAGTTCATTCAGGCAAGAAAGAGAAAAAAGGCGAGGGAATATATCTCATAAGACGTCATAATCGGCAGTCCCTCGGAATCGAGGAAGACTTGCTTCCACTCTGAAAATGAGTCCTTAGGTGGCTGAACACTCCAATACGAGAACCACAGTCCCTGTCACAGGTGGGACAGATAGACATTGAGGGAAAGGGTGGGTGGGACTGGTTTGCCGCACACTCTTTCCGCTGCCTGCGCTTGATTTCTGCATGCTCTTAGTGACGAGACTCGAGGTGCTCATCGCCCTCTCGGATGCACTTCCTCCACTTAGGGCGGTCTTTGGCCAGGGACTCCCAGGTGTCAGTGGGGATGTTGCACTTTTATCAGGGAGGCATGCCACGAGAGCCAGGCCGTGTCATGCAGGCAGTGAGAGAGCGGGAATGGGTAGTCTGTAAAGAACTTGATCTCGGAGTGAAGTTCAAAGAAACTTGCCCAGACCTTGCCATGTGAGAGCCATCGAACCTCCGTGTGGAGCAATAGGTTGATGTGCTCGCTTCCCATCTCATTACATAGAGCGGCGAATATTCTGGAATTCAAGAGTTGAGCTTTTATGAAGTTTACCATCACACCATTGTCTAGCACCTCCTTCGAGTGGGTAGGCATGTTTTCGGCAGCGAGTGCTTCCCTGTGTATCCTGCAATGCATCCACATCACATTGGGAGTGACTGCTTTGATACGCGTCACTACTTCACTATGCCTACCAGTCATTGACTTTGCTCCATTGGTGCCAATGCCAATACATTGTGACCAGACGATATGTTCATTTATGAAGCTGTCAAGCAACTGGAAAATCTCCTCAGCTGTTGTTTTGGTAGGCAGCAACAGACAATGTCCTCCGGTATTGCACCTTCATAAAGGTACCGCACGTACACCGCAAGGTGAGCCAAGCCTTCCACATCGGTGGATTCATCCAACGGCAGAGCAAAGTCAGCGGATTTGTCCAGCTGCTCACCGATGCCCAGTTTGGGTTCCGCCAGGACCACTCGGCTCCAGACCTCATTACAGCCTTGGTCCAAACATGGACAAAAGAGCTGAATTCCAGAGGTGAGGTGAGAGTGACTGCCCTTGACATCAAGGCAGCATTTGGCCGAGTGTGGCATCAGGGAGCCCTAGTAAAACTGAAGTCAATGGGGATCAGGGGGAAAACTCTCCACTGGCTGGAGTCATACCTAGCACAAAGGAAGATGGTTGTGGTTGGAGGTCAATCATCACAGCCCCAGGGCATCGCTGCAGGAGTTCCTCAGGGCAGTGATCTTGGCCGAACCATCTTCAGCTGCTTCATCAATGACCTTCCTTTCATCATAAGGTCAGAAGTGGGGATGTTCGCTGATGAATGCACAGTATTCAGTTCCATTCACAACTCCTCAGAAATGGAGCAGTCCATGCCCACATGCAGCAAGACTTGGACGACATTGAGGCTTGGGCTAATGGGTGGCAAATAACATTCGTGCCGCACAAGTGCCAGGCAATGACTATCTCCAACAAGCGAGAGTATAGCCACCTCCCATTGACATTCAATGGCATTTCCATTGCCGAATTCCCCACCATTAACATCCTGGGGGTCACCATTGACCAGAAACTTAACTGGACTAGCCACATAAATACTGTGGCAACAAGAGTAGGTCAGAGGCTGGGTATTCTGCAGTGAGTGTCTCACTTCCTGACTCCCCAAAGCCTTTCCACCATCTACAAGGCACAAGTCAGAAGTGTGATGGAATATTCTCCACTTGCCTGGATGAGTGCAGCTCCAACAACACTCAAGAAGCTCGACACTATCCAGGACAAAGCAGCCCGCTTGATTGGCACTCCATCCACCACCTTAAACATTCACTCTCCATCATCGACGTACCATGGCTGCAGTGTGTACCATCTACAAGATGCTCTGCAGCAACTCGCCAAGGCTTCTTTGGCAACACTTCCCAAACCCATAATCCCTACCACCTAGAAGGACAAGGGCAGCAGGCGCATGGGAGCACCACCACCTCCATGATCCCCTCCAAGTCGCACATCATCCTGACTTGGAAATATAGCCCCATTCCTTCATCGTCGCTCAGTCAAAATCCTGGAACTCCCTCCCTAACAGCACTGTGGGAGCACTTTCACCATATGGACTGTCGCGGTTCAATAAGGTGGCTCACCACCACCTTCTCGGGCAATTAGGGATGGGCAATAAATGCTGGCCTTGCCAGTGACGCCTACATCCCATGAAGGAATTTTTTAAAAGTATTGTCTGCTAATTACATGGTTCACTAATTGAGTAGGACATCATTGGCCATGTCATTCGACGTGACATTGTTGTTTAGTATATTTTGGCATATTCGGACGCCAAACTCCAAGTCATTGTCAACATCTTCACCGAGGTGTACAAAAGCATAGGCCTTTCACTAAACATCCGTAAGACAAAGGTCCTCCACCAACCTGACCCCGCCACACAGCATTGCCCCCCGGTCATCAAAATCCACCGCGCGGCTTTGGACAACGTGGACCATTTTCCATACCTCGGGAGCCTACTATTGATAACGAGGTCCAACACCGCCTCCAGTGTGCCAGCGCAGCCTTTGGTCGCCCGAGGAAGAGAGTGTTCGAAGACCAGGACCTCAAATCTGACACCAAGCTTATGGTCTACAGGGCAGTAGTGATACCCGCCCTCCTATATGGCTCAGAGACGTGGACCATATAAAGTAGACACTGCAAAGCGCTGGAGAAGTACCACCAGCGATGTCTCCGCAAGATCCTGTAAATCCTCTTGGAGGATAGAAGCACCAACGTCAGTGTCCTCTATCAGGCCAATATCCGCAGCATCGAAGCACTGACCAGACTCGACCAGCTCCATTGGGCAGGCCACGTCACCCTCATGCCCGACACAAGACTCCCAAAGCTCTACTCAGAACTCCTACATGGCAAACGAGCCCCAGGTGGGCAGAGGAAATGTTTCAAGGACACCCTCAAAGCTTCCTTGATAAAGTACAACATCCCCACCGACACTGGGAGTCACTGGCCAAAGACCGCCCTAAGTGGAGGAAGAGCATCCGGGAGGGCACTGAGCACCTCGAGTCTCGTCGCCGAGAGCATGCAGAAAACAAGCGCAGGCAGCGGAAAGAGCGTGCGGCAAACCAGACTCCCCACCCACCCTTTCCTTCAACCACTGTCTGTCCCACCTGTGACAGAGACTGTAATTCCCGTATTGGACTGGACAATCACCTGAGAACTCACTTTTAGAGTGGAAGCAAGTCTTCCTCGATTTCGAGGGACTGTCTATGATGATGTGTTGTTTGATAATGGCACTAACTGAATTAATTTTTGGACCTTTTCTGCAAGCATAGTGCCTACCATGTCTGCAGCTGCAGGTAATATTAGTTTCTGTGCTATTAAGCATCTCTGTAACTCACTAAGTGTGGGCTTTAAGGGCCTTAATATTGTCACACTGCGGCTGAGGGTATTCGCCGGTTACAGTCCAAGTAAATCCCATTTCGATATACTTTTCATCATATTTCATCTCTTTGATATAGATCTTGTTTTGTCCCTGGTGTTAACGTTTTGATCACAAGCTGAGATTTGTGTGTTGAGTCAGTGCACTGATACTGGCACGGCAAATGTCATTACTTCACTTCTCATTTCTGATACTTTTTGTGTTCTTCGTAATACTAACTGTCTTTAACCATCTGTCCATTTTAAACTGTTATAGTGCAACGTACACAACCGGAAATAAACCTGCCTTTATTCTGAGCTCAGTTAGACTGGACAGTTGCTGGGCAACTGAAACCATGTGGATTAATTGGAGGTGAGGGCTCTGTACGTCACCGTCTCTCTCTATCTGTGTTCTCATTGGTACATCTTGAAGTAAATAAACTACTTTATGTAACAAATTCCTACAGAGTTTCAAAGCTTTGTCTGAGTAGTCTTTATAAAAATGCAATAAATAAAATAATTAGTAAATAAAATCCTCCATTAGACAATTGCTCCTGCATACCCCTCAGAGATGTCTGTCTGCGTGCCACAGTTGGAAACTCCATCTAGCAGTAGAATTGTGCTTCTGCAGGCATGACCGTGTCAGAGAATGGTGATGACAAAATCAGTAAATGTATTGCAGACTGCAAATGTGCCAATGTTTTCAGCTGAATAGATTTCTCACAATGTTGCTCAGCTGACTTTGAATACAAGTGTACCATCCTTTTTGGTCTTGTGTGTCAATCAGGAAACATTGATACCTGGAAAATGTTTTCCTGCTCCCTAATCTAAGGGTCAGAGGCTAACTATTATGACCACAACTACCAGTAGTACAACTAAAAGAAAGAACTTACATTTATAAAGCGCCTTTCACGACCTCAGGATGTCCCAAAGTGCCTTACAGCCAATTATGCAGTCACTGTTGTGATATAGGAAATGCAGCAGGCAATCTGTGCACAGCAAGGTCCCACAAACAGCAATGAGGTAATGACCATAAACTCTGTTTTTAATGATGTTGGTTGAGTGATAAATATTGGCCAGGACACTGGGGAGAACTTCCCTCCTCTTCTTCCAATCGTGCCATGGGATATTTTACATCCACCTGAGGGAGCAGGCCTCCGAAAGACGGCACCTCCGACAGTGCAGCACTCCCCAAGTACTGCACTGGAGAGTCAGCCTAGATTTTGTGCTCAAGTCTTGTGTACAATTCCTACTAATACTATGGCCTGAAACTTGCTACTTAAACACAAACCGAGGATCGAACCAGGCATTCCTGGTCTCAATTCACTTTGAGGGGAGTTATTTAACTGCCTTTTGTTTTGATAACCAGACTGAGGGAGTGCTTAACATTGAAAATATTACCACCACACTTACTGACTTGGATCCTAACAGCAGCTCCTTGTAAAACGGGTCCCATTGCAGAAAGCCTTTTAGCTCAACCCTGTTAAAGCATTTATTTTGTCTTCAGCAATGTCTCAGGATGAGTACCACAGTGGGCATGAACAACAACTTGCATTTATATAGCATCCTTAATGTAGTAAAAACATTCCAAGGTGCTTCACAGGAGCACAATCAGATAAAATTTGTCACCGATCCACATAAAATAGTTCATAGGACGTGTTACCAAAGGCTTGGTCAAAGAGGTCGGTTTTAAGGAGCAACTTAAAGATGTATGTTAAATAGTATTACATAGTACTTACAGCACAGAAACAGGCCATTTGGCCAAACAGGTCCATGCCGGGTTTATGCTCCACACACACCATCTCACCCCAATCAACATATCCTTCTATTCCTTTCTCCCTCATGTGTTTATCTAGCTTTCCCTTAAATGCGTCTATGTTAGTCGCCTCACTACTCTTTGTGGTAGGGAGTTCCATATTCTAACCACTCTCTGGTAAAGAAGTTACTCCTGAATTCCCTATTGGTGACTATCTTATATTTATGGCTCTTAGTTCTGGTCTCCCCTACATCTTCTCTTCAGCTACCCTATCAAACCCCTTCATAATTTTAAAGACCCCTATTAGGTCATTACTGAGTCTTCTCTTTTCTAGAGAAAAAAGCCCGGCCTGTTCAATCCTTCCTTTAGGTATAACCTCTCTGGTCTGGAATCATTCTAGTAAATCTTTGTTGCACCTTCTCCAGTACCTCTATATCCTCTTTATAATATGGAAACCACAACTGTTCATAGTACTCCTTCAAGTGTGGTCTAACCAAGGTTAACATAACCTCTTTGCTTTTTAATTCTATCCCTCTAGAAATGAACTACAATGCTTTGCCTTTTTTATGCCCTTATTAACCTGCATCGCTACTTTTAGTGATTTCTGTTTCTGTCCCCTAAGATCCATCTACTCCTCTACCCCATTTAGACACTTATTTTCCAAGAAGTATGCGGCCTACTTATTCATCCTACCAACATGCACAACCTCACACTTTACTAAAAAGAAGTTCAGTTGCTTTATATAGAGCATAGAGAGGAGAAGAGGTTGGGAAGGGAATGCCAGAGCTTAGGACACAGACAGCTGAAGGCATGGCCGCCAATGCTGGAGCGATTAACATTGGGAATGCGCATTGCTATGGGTCTGGAGTCACATATAGGCCAGACCGGGTAAGGATGGCAGATTTCCTTCCCTAAAGGACATTTGTGAACCCGATGGGTTTTTACGACAATCCGGTAGATTCATGGTCACCATTACTGACACGAGCTTTTTTGATTCCAGATTTATTTAATTGAACTTAAATTCCACAACTGCCGTTGGGGGATTTGAACTCATGTTTCTGGATCAGTGGATTATTAGTCCAGTAACATAACCACTATGTTACCATTCGCACAGATAGTGATGCGTGATTATGGAAAAGGATTTGGCTTTGCAAAATGTGCACGCATCCTGCTATCGCATGTAAGAATCTTATTCTGTTTGCTCTTGATGGCTATAGGGTCGGCGAGAAAACGGCAAGAAAGTCCCGTCTCTAAAACCACAAATCCAACTGGATATGGCTCAGCACGTGCCTGAGAAATCTCCAGCATAGGCCAACAGAAGGGACCGTTGCCTCGGAGGTTTAGCATGCGTTTACCGTCACCTCTTCTGCTCCTCTAATCACTGCACGACATCCTCAATGTGCTGCTTACTTTAAAAGAAAAGTCTTAATACCATGAATGTGAAACTTGAAGACAAATAAGAATTTTGCCTGTGATGTGCAAGTGAGTGCAAACTGTGCATTGTCTGGGAAAACTACCCATTTTTACACTTGACGACATTAGAATTGATGTTAAGATGTGAGACTTTGGTCTTACAGGACTTGCATTGTGATCTCTGACCATTACATTTTTCATTGTTGTATGTGGAAAAAAGGGGTCATTTGTAAATATTACAGGTAGGTGAATAAAATTGCTTGTGTAAATGTAAAGGCTATTATTGATCAATGATTGTGCAGATTAAACAATATTCATGTCGTACTTCTGTTGTGGAATGTAATGGTTTGCATGTTAGCAAATACCCTCCCAGCGTTTGACGTGCAGCAACAGGTGCACAGTACTGAGTGCAGATGGAGCAGGCTAAAATGATAGGACCAATGTTTGGGAAATATTGACATGAAATTCTGCCATTGCGGATCTTTTGAGTGGTTCTGGGTTGGACAAGGGTTGTGGGAGGGGAAGAGGGCAGTGCGGGATTGGGGGGAGGGAAGGGGGGGAGGTATGGGATTGGGGGGGGAGGGGGAGGTGTGGGATTGGGGGGGGAGGGGGAGGTGTGGGATTGGGGGGAGGGGGAGGTGTGGGATTAAGGGGAGGGGGAGGTACGGGATTGGGGGGGGAGGTGGAGGTGCGGGATTGGGGAGGAGGGGGAGGTGCGGGATTGGGGAGGAGGAGGAGGTGCGGGATTGGGGAGGAAGGGGAGGTGCGGGATTGGGGGGAGGAGGAGGTGCGTGATTGTGGGCGGAGGGGGAGGTGCGGGATTGTGGGGGAGGGGGAGGTGCGGGATTGGGGGGAGGGGGAGGTGCGGGATTGGGTGGGAGGGGGAGGTGCGGGATTGTGGGGGAGGGGGAGGTGCGGGATTGGGGGGAGGGGGAGGGGGAGGTGCGGGATTGGGGGGAGGGAGGGGAGGTGGGATGGGGGAAGAAAATGTTGACAATTCCCGTTCCAACTGGAGAGAATTACAATTGCAAATGTAAAATAAAAATAAAGGTGTGACTAATCAATAGGAAGAAGTCACCCATATAAAAAAGATAAAAACAAATTCCAAAAGGGAATGGGATAAATACTTGGAGGGAAAAATGTGCAGTGCTCTGGGGAAAGAGCGCAGGAGCGGGACGAGTTAGATAGCTCTTTTAAAGAATCAGCAGAGACACGATGGATCGAATGGCCTCCTGTGCCATATCATTCTATGATCTCAGCCAACACAAACCTTTCTGCTATTTCTTCAGTCACCCAAGTCACTGATGTCCTATCTGGTCTGGCCTACATGTGACACTAGTCTGACACTTGATGCTCAGTTGTAAACAATCACTATAAAGGTCAGTCATAATAATAAAATCAGAAAGACTTATAGGTAACAACCCAGACAATATCCATCTCAACCTAGTCGACCTTGGAAAGTCTTCCTCACAAACATCAAGGGGGAGGGGAGGGGGTCCCAAGTTGGGTGAGCTATCGTACAGACTAGTTAGGCAACAGCCTGGAATAGTTGTCTTCATTCTACAGTATTAGCCAATGCCCCTGATTCCTTCGTCACCAGCCTTTGGGTATATCCTGTTCCATCAGCAGGGCAGACCAACTAGAGGTGAAGGCGCAGTGATGTGCAGTTGGATGGGAGCAGCCCTAGATGTCCTCAGCCTCATGCTACAGATCAATCAAGGGTAAGGAAACTCCTGCTGATCAACTACCAACTCCCTCACTAACTGCTGAACTAATCAATCAAGTACTCCTTCATGTTGGAGGAAGGTCTAAGGGAATCAGAGACATAGGGGCCCAAATTCAGCCTCTTGAAAAGGTCTGTTACCGCTGGAAAGTGGTGGAGTCAAGTGGCCGCCGACATATGGTCCAATGGCCGCTGCCAGCGAAATTGTCCTCTGAGGGTAGGGGGAGGTTTGTAGCACTCCCGTCCCGCTCCCCCTACTCCCGCCCCGCTCCCCCCACTCCTGCCCCGTTCTCCCCACTCCAGCCCCGCTCTCCCCATTCCCCCCCCACTCCTACCTCGCCCGACCCGCTCCCCCCACTCCCGCCCCGCTCCCCCCACTCCCGCCTCGCTCCCACCCCGATCCCCCCACTCCCGCCCCGCTCCCCCCACTCCCGCCTCGCTCCCACCCCGATCCCCCCACTCCCGCCCCGCTCCCCCCATTCCCACCCCGCTCCCCCATCTCGCTCCCCCCACTCCCGACCCGCTCCCCCCACTCCCGCCTCGCTCCCACCCCCGATCCCCCCACTCCCGCAACCCTCCCCCCACTCCCGCCCCGCTCCCCCCACTCCCGCCTTGCTCCCCCCACTCCCGCCCCGCTCCCCCCACTCCTGTCCCGCTCCCACTACTCCCGCCCCGCTCCCCCCACTCCAGCCCCGCTCCCTCCATTCCCCCCCCCACTCCCACCTCGCTCCCCCCACTCCCGACCTGCTCCCCCCACTCCCGCCCCGCTCCCCCCACTCCCGCCTCGCTCCACCCCAATTCCCCCACTCCCGACCTGCTCCCCCCACTCCCGCCCCACTCCCCCCACCTCCGCCCCGCTCCCCCCCACCTCCGCCGTGGTATTGTGGGTGCGGCCGTAATGACGCAATCAAAGCGCCTCTCCATCCCGGAAGCTATATTCGGTATAAGACGGTGCTCCCAACAGCTTTTTGTGTCGGAGCACTGTACCGGGCTGCTCGAGACCGCCAACGAAGGAGGAAGGAGTTTTGTTGAAATTGCGGGGTTTTTTTGATGAAAACTTTTTGCATTTGTGAGAGGCGTTGCAAACACTTTTGCGGACTGGTGTAAAGTTTTGCCAACTTTTGAAAAGTTTATCACTCGCCCTATTGACATCTGCAGTGATTACTACTGGCCTGGGGGCCTCAATCTGTACTCCACAGAGGTCTCGTAGTGAGGGTTGAGCGTGCACACGCAACGGGCTCAATGCTAGCAGGGGAACGCCTTGTGCACATTGTGTGTGGCAGCAAGGCACGCAGGAGAAGGCGGCGCCGTCAGCAACGGGTCCAGAGGCAGCGGGCAAGGAGGCAACAGACATGGCTGCCCAACATAGAGAAGGGCCTGGAGATGGGCATAGACCTCAAGGCAGGAAGGAGCTGGCGCGAGGAGGAGGATGATCCCCCGCACCAGATAGTGGGCGAGGAGCCAGATGCTTGCCAGCAGCAGCCTGCAGAGACTGAGGAGCATCAGGAGGATGCGGCAGAAGGCAATCAGCCAGCGGCCATAGGAGGGGCCCAGCATAGACCTGGGGGAAGAAGGCCCTATTGTTCAAGGCTGTACCACCAGCAGTTTTCCTTCATGGAGCTAACCGATGAGCAATGTCTGTGAAGGCTCCGATTTAGGAAGGACATCCTCAGGGAGCTGTGCAATCTCCTGCACCCAGATCTGCAGCCTCAGACAAGGCTGAGGACAGCTCTGAGTGTTGAAACCGAACTGACCATCGCACTCAACTTTTACGCAACTGGCTCTTTCCAGTCTCATGCAGACTCCGCCCCACGCTCCCCACCCACGCCGCTGCAAAGTGCCGATTCCCACCGGCCAATACCGCTGGGCGCCATTTTTTTTTAAATTGGTGAATTTCGATCGATTGGCCACCACAACCATTGCGGCGGTAACAGCAGCCAAAAAGCGGTAGGTGTGCCCCGTTTTGGGCGGACCTGAATTTCATCCCCATAATATCCACCACAAAGCATGGTCTGGTAGTACCACTGTTGGCCAGGTCCTAAAGGATACAGCTGCTAGATTGTGCCTGCATTAGGTGGTGAGGGATCTAACGGTTCAAAATTGGGCAGCCGTGAGGCACTGTGGGCCATCAGCAGAACTGTATAGTGCCACAACCTGTCATGTCATGGCCAGGCCAATTCCCTTACTCCTCGATTACCAACAAGCCAGAAGACCAACTCTGGTTCAATGGGGGAGTGTAGAAGGTCTTGCTGGTGAAGCTACTACACAGGGCTATCTGCATGCTAAATATCAAAAGCAGCAGGCTATAGACAGCGCTAAGCAGTCTCACTACCAACAGATCTGGGCAAAGTTCTGTAACCCAGCCACATCCAGCCGAGAATGGTAGTAGACAACCGGGTAACTGACGGAGATCCAGACTCCATGAGCATCCCCGTCCTCGACCAGTTTGGAGCAAAGGGGCATGAATGCAAAAGACAAAGCTGAATTGATTGCAAGTTTTCAATCAAAAGTACCGAGTGGGCGAAGCTACTTGGCCTCTTCTTAAGGTCTCCACCATCATAGATATCAGTGTGCAACCAATTTGGTTCACCAGCTGTCATTAAGAAGTGTGAGTGCACCTGACACAGCAAAGGACAACATCCTGGCTGTAGTGCGGAAGATATTTACACTAACATCTACCCAACAATGTGGGAGATTGCCACAAAAACAAGATCTAAGCCGGCTAATTACCACCCAATCAGCATCCTCCTGGACTGCAGCGGTTCAAGAAGGCGGCTCACCACCACTTTCTCGAGTGATTAGGCATGGGCAATAAATGCTGGCCTTGCAAGCAACTCCCACATCCCATGAATTAATTTTAAAAATCCTCCCAATCATCATTAAAGCGATGGAAGGAGTCACCAATATTGCCATCAACTCATCAATAACCTACTCATCGAGGCTCATTTCAGATTCTGCCAGAATCACCTGGCTCCAGACCTAATCATAATATTGATCCAAACATGGACGTAAGGGCTGAATGAAAAAGGAGAGGTGAGTAGCTGCCCTTAATATCAAGGTGGCTTGGTTTACAATGGGTAACAGAGAGTGTAACTGTTGTGTGATTGAAATCAATGCACCGCAAATCTTCCATCAATAGGAATCAGAACAGAGGCCATGGATCAATTGGTTTCAGCAGTACAACCTCACACGCCACTTTATTAACTGCTAGAAACCATGTGACACTAGCTGAAGCTACTCGCTAAATCCTACTTCTTTGAGCTTTGAAATGAACTCAGCAAGGCCAGAGTGTGTTTCACTGCAGTAACGGATTCAGACACACACTGAATTCCTGCTGACAACAGCCACCGGTTGCTTTGTGTGCGCCTAAGTTGCATCATAAGCATCATGTCTATGTGACCTTGCACCTGCCAAACTCTGATTTATAGAACATATACTCATATCCTGTATCCAGCAGCATTGTACACTCAGTTCCCACACCAGACAAAGCCTTTTCCATCAACTGCACATAAATTCAGTGATAACTGGGCAGTTTCATGTTCAGATGGTAGTGTACTCCCATCTCCTAGCTCGTATAGGCCTGTCCCTCCTTCTTGTAGGAGTGAAATGTGAGGGATTTTATTGTAGAGGGCCCAAAGAGTAGTTAGAATTCCAGAGCGTAGGGCACAGACGGCTGAAGGCCAAAGGGAGGGGGCTGCACAAGAGGCCACAATCGGAGGAACGTAGAGTTCTAGCGGGGGCGGGGGGGGGGAGGGGAGAGAGTTGTAAGGTTGAAGGACATTGTAGGTAGGGGCGAGACCATGAAGGTGTTTAAGCACAAGTACGAAAACTTTTAATTGGAGGTGTTTGGGGACCAGGAGCCAATGTAGGTCAGCGAGCATATGGGTGATAGGTGAGTGGGTTAGTGCAGGATAGAATATAGGCAACACAGATTGGAATGAGCTGGAGTTTATCGACGGTACAGGATGGCAGGATGGCCGGGAGAGCATTGGAATAGTCGAGTCTGCAGCTGACAAAGGCATGAATGAGAGATGGGCTGACGAGGACTAGAGATAGAATCATAGAAAAATTACAATATCGAAGGAGGCCATTCGGCCCATCGTGTCCGTGCCAGTCGAAAAAGAGCTACCCAGCCGAATCTCACCTTCCAGCATAGGTCCATGCACATCCAAGAACCTTTGAAATGTGATGAGGGTTTCTGCCTCTACTACCCCTTCAGGCGGTGAGTCCCAGATTCCCACCATCCTCTGGGTGAAGAAATTCTTCCTCATCTTCCCTCTAATCCTTCTACCAACTACTTTAAATCTATGCCCCCTGGTTATTGACCCCTCTGTTAAGGGAAATAGGTCCTTCCTATCCACTCTATCTAGGCCCCTCATAATTTTATATACCTCAATAAGGTCACCCCTCAGCCTCCTCTGTTCCAAGGAAAACAACCGCAGCCTATCCAATCTTTCTTAATAGCGAAAGTTTTTCGGTCCTGGCAACATCCTCATAAATCTCCTCTGCACCCTTTCTAGTGCAATCACATCCTTCCTGTAATGTAGTGACCAGAACTGCACACAGTACTCAAGCTGTGGCCGAACTAGTGTTTTATACAGTTCTAGCACAACTTCCCTGCTCCTGTACTCCAATCCTCGGCTAATAAAGGTAAGTATTCCGTATGCCTTTTTAGCTACCTTATCGACCTGTCCTGCTACCTTTAAGGATCTGTGGACATATACTCCAAGCTCCCTCTGTTCCTCCACACCTCTCAGTATCCTCCCATTTATTGTGTATTCCCTTGCCTTGTTGCCCCTCCCCAAATGCTTTACCTCACATTTTTCTGATGGGCAATGTTACAGAGGTGGAAGTAGACAGTCTTGGTGATGGAGGATATGTGATCATAAGCTCAGTTCGGGCTTGAAAGAGATGCCATGGTCTGGTTCAAACTGAGACAGTGGTCGGGGAGGGAGTGGAATCATTGGCATGGGTACGGAGTTTGTGGCAAGGGTTGAAGACGATGGCCTTGGTCTTCCTAATGTTTAATTGGAGAAAATTGTGATTCAATCAAGACTGGATGTTGGACAAGCAGGATGATGATACAGGGGAAGTGGAGGATCGAGAGAGGCGGTAGTGGTGAGGTAGAGCTGGATGTCATAAGTATACATGTGGAACCTGACGTCATGTCTTTGGATGATATCCCCAAGGGGCAGCATGATGAGAACATAAGAAATAGGAGCAGGAGTAGGTCATATGGCCTATCGAGCCTGCTCTGCCATTCAATATCATGGCTGAACTTCCACATCAACTCCACTTTCCTGCCCCAGCTCTTGATTCCCTTAGTGCCCAAACATCTATCAATCTCAGCCTTGAATATGCTCATCAACTGAGCATCCACAGCCCTCTGGGATAGGGAATTCCAAAGATTCATGTAATACAGAGCTCCAACTAGTGAACTATTGCTCCACCTAGTAGACTACTGTGGTAATGCAACGACTCATGTAAATACAATAAAAGCATTATGTGACAAGGTCACCTGATAAGTTCCTGTAGAGCTATCTTGTGTGCAGTGTGTTTGTGATGTCGTAAAGAATGTATCACATTGGCGATGTACGACGGGATAATCGGATTCCCCAGCTGAAATTTGTGTTGGTGGATGATTCCTGCCAAATAACGGAGAGACTTTGAGAGGTTCTTTGATTTGCAGCATGGCTAAAAATCCAAGGTGAATGTCAAGCACATTGTTGACATTGCCAGAGTCTAGATGGCCACGCCTATGGGGATAATAGGACACTTGGGTACATTCCATCATGACTGAGAGACTTTCGGAGCATATTGTGGAGCGGCTAGAAATGTTTTTCACCGCAAATAGTATTGTCGACGTCGCCGATAATGAAAACCGGTGGTGTTAAAAAGAAAAGGGGCTATTTTCCTGACTGAAGCAGGCCCCGAGGTATATGAAGCCCTGAAAAATATGCTTGTTCTCGTCAAGCCAAAGGACAAACCACTGACAGATTTTCTAACCAAGTTAGAACAGCACTACAGTCCTGTGCCCCTGGAAATTGCTGAAAGTTATTGTTTTGGAATACGAGATCAATCAATAGACGAGGGTATCGGGAGTACATTGTAGCTTTAAAAAAGCTATCTATTCACTGTAATTTCAGAAACTTTCAGGACCGAGCATTGCGTGACCGCTTTGTTTGTGGGATGAAAAATGAAGCAATCAGAATAAAGTTGTTGACAACCCCTAACTTGGCTTTTGATTTAGCTTGTCAGACAGCTCTGTCGATTGATATGGTCGACCAATAGTCCCCAGAATTTCCTGCCATCTCCAGTCATCAGCCAACTGAGGTGAATCGCCTGCAGGTTAAAAGTAAAAGGCAGTTGTGCCCCAAGGCCTCACCAACTGGCCACGGTAACAATGCACTGAAGTTATGCTATCAATGCCTGGGACAACACTTTGCTCAAAGCTGTTCATATGTGAAAGCAGAGTGTTTCTTCTGCAAGAAAACAGGACATCTTGCGAAGGCATGCCGACTGAAGAGTAAATAAACTTTCAAGGCTATAAGTAGAAATTGCCAGAGACTACATAACATTGATGAGAGGCAACAGGATGAGGAGGTTCCAGAGATACATGTCATCAGGAGCACAAGGGTATCTAACAGTGATTTGCGAAGTAACATCATCCAAGTAGTCATTGCAGGAACCAGGATACCCATGGAAATCGACACGAGTGCATCTGTTAGTGTAGTACCGGAATTGCTATATCTTGACAAATTGAGTGATTTTCCACTGGAAAAGTCAAAGATAGAGCTGCGAGGCTACTCAGGAGAGCAAATCCCTGTGGTAGGACGTATCACCATACTGGTGAGATGCAAGGATCAGTTTCAGAGCTTGCCTCTCTTAGTAGTGGCAGGCGACAAGCCTGCCTTAATAGGTAGAAATTGGCTGGGATCACTGAAACTGGATTGGAAGGAGATTTTTCGTGTAGCAACGAAATTTGCATTGAAAGATGGCATCATCAAACAATATCCGAAAGTGTTCTGTGAAACAGGCAGTCTGATCCAAGGTTTCAAGATGAGTGTCAGAGTACAGAATGACGCTAGACCAGTTTACTGCAAGCCATGTCCTATACCATACTCACTCAAGGAGAAAGTTGATCAAGAACTCAAAAGACTAGAAACTGAGAACATTATCTCTGAGGTAGATCTAAGTAATTGGGCTACACCCATTGTTGTTGTACCTGAGTCAGATGGTAATGCTGATGCAATGTCTAGGTTGCCATCCCCATCACAAGTTACACCCATTAGGGAAGAAGTGTTCTATTTTTCATACACTGATGAACTGCCAGTCACAGCTGAAGAGATTGGTAGAGCAACCAAACGTGACCCAGTTATGTCAAAGGTGTATGATTACATAGCAAATGGCTGGCCAAACCAGGTATCAGAGAAAGATATGCATCCATACTTCGTTCATAGGAATGAATTGTCAGTGGACAAAGATTGTATCATGTGGGGTGCAAGAGTCGTTATTCCAAATAAATTCAGGTCCAAATTATTAGGAGATCTTCCTGACTAGCACCTGGGAATGTGCTTGACCAAGAGTTTTGCATGCAGTTACTTATGGTGGCCAGGTCTAGATAAAGATATAGAGTACATCGTAAGTCAGTGTACAACATTTCAATCGGTAAACAAGAAACCACATCAGTACCACTACAGTCATGGAAGTGGCCTCCCAGGGTGTGGCAAAGGTTACATATAGATTTTGCTGAGCTAGAAGAACAATTGTTCATTGTGATTGATAGCCGTTCGAAGTGTTTCTGATGCGAAAAATAACAATAAGTAAAACTCTCGACAATTTGAGAAGATTGTTTTCTTCATATGGCCTCCCAGAACAAACTGTGTCTGATAATGGGCTGCTATTTTGTTCAGAAGAATTTGCACAGTTCACAAGTAGAAACGGTGTGAAACATATAAAAGCTCCATCGTACCACCCTGCTTCAAATGGTACAGCAGAACGCACAGTACAAATTGTAAAACGTGCCTTCATCAAGAAAATGTTGGATTCAAATCCAAAGAAAAGGCAGTTTTCATTGGACCACAAATTGGCAAGTGTTCTAATTACTTATCGTAATACTTCTCATATAACTACTGGTAGAACACCAGCAGAGTTGTTTCTCAAATGACAGCCACGAACCAGGTTCTCGTTGTTAAAGTCAAACTTGGCACAGTCAGTAGAAGAGAAACAATTAAGAGAATCATGATAGAGGTAGAGTAAGAGAGAGGTGTGAAATTAAATCAGAAGGTGAGAGTGAAGAACCATCACCATAAATGGTTAAATATTACCAGGAAAATAGTGAAGATATGTGGCCCTCGCACATATTTGGTCAAGATGTTTGATCATGGAAAGGTTAGGTTTGTTCACGTTGATCATATTTTACCTACAGATGTAGAAGGAGTTGAAAGTTGGAATGATTCGATTATTTCTGATGAGTCAGATAGTCTTGTTACAAGTAGAGTACCAGTAGCAAATCCTACATCAAATGTACTATAAACAAGTCCAAGAGAAAGTCAGAATTTAAGTCTGAGTCCGAGTCAGGCAGACAAACAGTCTGAAGTTATAGAGAGTTGAAATGTAGATCGAGGGCATCCCTTGGAGAAAAACTCTCCTCAGGCTCAGCCTAGAAAGAGTCTAAGTTCGACACTATGTTTGGAAGGTTCTGTTCGAGAGAGAAGGTATCCTCTTCCCATGGAATCCTGACCTTTAGTGCAAAGGAGATGGAGTATAGGAGCAGGGAAGTCTTGCTACAGTTATACAGGGTATTGGTGAGGCCACACCTGGAATACTGTGTGCAGTTTTGGTTTCCATATTTACGAAAGGATATACTTGCTTTGGAAGCAGTTCAGAGAAGGTTCACCAGGTTGATTCCGAGGATGAGGGGGTTGACTTATGAGGAAAGGTTGAGTAGGTTGGGCCTCTACTCATTGGAATTCAGAAGAATGAGAGGTGATCCTATCGAAACGTGTAAGATTATGAGGGGGTTTGATGCAGAGAGAATGCAGAGAGGATGTTTCCACTGATAGGGGAGACTAGAACTAGAGGGCATGATAGAATTAGGGAACGCCCATTTAAAACAGAGATGAGGAGAAATTTCTTCTCTCAGAGGGTTGTTAATCTGTGGAATTCGCTGCCTCAGAGTTGGGACATTAAATACATTTAAGACAGAAATAGACAGTTTCTTAAACGATAAGGGGATAAGGGGTTATGGGGAGCGGGCGGGGAAGTGCTCAACCATGATCTTATTGAATGGTGGAGCAGGCTCGAGGGACCGTATGGTCTACTCCTGTTCCTATTTCTTATGTTCTTATGTTCTTCGAAGCAGAAAACCAGTGGTTAAGTTTGATTTGTAAATATGGAAAAATAAGTCGATTATCTTTTTTATGTATAACCATGCAAGTTATGTATGATGATTATTTGTTTTGATTACTTCATTAAGGAGGGAGAAGTGTAAAATCGAGCTCCAGCTAGTTGACCACTGTTCCATCTAGTGGACGACTGTGGTAAGGCGACTACGCATGTAAATACCATTAAAGCGTCATGTGACAAGGTCACATGATAAGTTCCTGTCTAGCCATCTTGTATGCAGTCTGTTTGTGATGTCATAAAGAATATATCACAATTCAGAACCATCTGAGTGAAGACATTTCTCCTCATGTCAGTCCTAAATGGCCGACTCCTTATCCTGAGACTATGGACATGCATACCGCCCACTTAACGTCCATTTTAATGCTGAAATGAGGTATAATGCCCAGATATTGCCCATTTAGCCATAAAATGGAAACTAATGCCCATTTCTCGGTCACCTATCGGCCAGCGTTACTTTCGGCATGTACTTTACGCCGAGATTAAATAATACCAACCGCCCATTTTTTTTTGTCGTAAAGATCACATTTGCCGAAACTAACGCCCAAAATATCACCCATCGTGTCTTTCAGCACCTCACACACATCTTGCCCACAATCTCGGTCGCCGAAAAAACCGCTGTGAAAACGTTGAACTGACCTGCACTAATCACAGCCATTTTGTAAATCGCAGGTTGCTTCATTTAAAAGGCTGCTTCAACTTCTGGGGAGTTTGGATGTACTCTGGAGTTCTTTTAAGGTGATGTGACCATCTGAACAAACATGTTATCATACTGTGGACGATTGGAATTTAATTTAGGAGTTTTAGTGGGGACATTTATTGCTTGTGAACAATAGGTATTATACTGATAGTTTTGGAATGCGGTGATAGAGTATTCAAACAGGCTCATTTAGACAGGCTGTGAAAATTCACAGACCCCCAAGTCAAGGCTGCTACATGCAGTTCGGCATGTTGCATTAACTGATCAATCAACTTGACATTTTCGGACCTTGGGTAGCGAGCCAATTAAAACGTTAAAAGACTTTCAATTGAGCCAATAAGGTCAAAGAAGGCAAGTTCTTTTCTGTAAATTGATCCAGGTATAAATACAGCCATTTTGACCATGTGGTTTCAGTAAGACAAAGAAACTGGCAATCAGCCAGCAGCTTGTTACTCTCTGCCAAGATTAAAAAGTTAAAACTACCATCGGAGTTCGTATTTCATTGGAAATTAAGAGATCTAACAATTTTGGCACTGCAAACAGGGTCGCTGAGGAGAGAAACTGAATTTTGGACATCGGACCTATATATTGAGGTAAGGACTCCTCTTTTTAAAAAAAGTCCTCGGTCAAAAGTCTAAATTCGCCTCTCCTTCTACGCGATTCCGAAAGTCTCCAGTTTGCGAACCCTCCGGTTGGTAGTCGGCTCGAGGTCCCATAGACGTCTAAACTTCGGCGGTGTGTTAGTTAATTAATCACCGACCTATTGATCGGCTAGCAGGCCTACGACTCGAGACCCCAGTAAAGAACTCAGTAAAGAAATGGCAGCAGGAGATAAGGGCAAAGAATTGCCTACAACTGTTAAAGGTGGGCAGGCACCACCTGAAGTTTCGCTAGATTTAATTCTCGAACAGTTGAAAGAATACATAGAGCAACAATTCAACTTATCTAAAACCTGTATTAAGATCGAACAAAAGTACGGAACCTCCAAAGGACAATGGTCCTTGGATGAGATTAAAAGGGTCTGGGGAAAAACGACCCGTATGAAAAATAAAGAGCGAACTAGATGGTCCCTAGCGGTTATGGGCCAGATTCGAAACCGGAATGAAATTATAATGCGTTACCAACATGATCGAGAACTGACCAGTACAAAGGATCAATTGCAAGCAGTTTGTGCACAGCTGCGACAGAAAAAGCTTGAACTTGAAAAGCTGGAAGCGGAAGTTAAAGATCTTAAAGGTGAAATTAAAGAATGGAAAAGATCATTAGGTCAAGAGACAGTAATAGGAAAAGGAAAGTGTATTGATCAATTCCCAGGGTACCCATGTTTGGATAAATTAAAAGTGCAAACCCTAAGACACGACCGAGGAATAGATACGGTTTCTGAATCCTCCGACAATACAGTGTCGGAGGATGATGAAGAATTAGGGGTGCGCTTTGCCCCATTTAAAAAAAGACGAGTTGTAGTCAAATCAGAAGAGACTGCGGATGAGGGCAGAACCAAAAAAACAAAGAGAAGGGTGTGCGAAGAATATGTAGTGCATGATCCGGCAGACCCAGAGAAAATTGATAAATGGTCCAAGGAATTGCCCAATCCAAAGAAAGGGGGAGTAAAAACGTGGGACCAATTGGATCGCTTAAGAAATATATATCAACTTCATCCCTGGGACGGAGTGCAAATTTTGACCATAATGGTGCCAAAAACACAGGGAAGAAAATTGCATGACAAGGTAGATGAAGCTTTGGGGCAGAATGAGCAAGAATTAGACGCAGGATGGGAGGCGATTAAACACTGGCTGCAAGCCTTCAGTCCAGCTAAGACAGATTGGGGAAAAATTGCAGCCTGCCAACAGAAAGGAACAGAGGAGGTCCTGGAGTATGACAAGCGGTTTAGATGCACGTGGCTAGAACATTCGGGTATGAATAATACGGATGAGGAAATGGATGAACACGCGTTTGGACCCCTGAAAGCAGCTTTCGTGGCAGGTCTAAAGCCAGATCTGTCCAAAATGCTTAAGGTAGTGTTACCGGACTGGGAAGGTAGAGGAACTACCTTTGCAGCATTGGTGGATCGATGTAACCAATTAGATCGGGATATGGGAGCTAAAGTCCGAGCTGTACAGGCTATGGGATGGAAATCCTAGGATTCCGATAAACAGTCATCAGGAAAATTACCCGGAAAATGTCATTATTGTGGGAAAGAAGGTCACTGGACCAAGACGTGCAGGGCAAAACAGCAAGGTCGTGGCTGGGGAAGAGGACGTAGCCAGGGATACAATTCAGCCAACAAACCAGGCTTGTCACAAGATACCGACCTCATAGAAGCATTTAAGCGACTGACAATACAACAACAGAAGGAGTTACTTGGGATAGCAAAAAACGATTAGAGCCCACCCTGGCCCCGCTCCTCGCACTAATACAACAAAGGGGAGATGGGCTATATATAACTGTGAGGGTGGGCGATAAGGATGTGGACTGTCTTTTAGGCACAGGGGCGGAATTAACATGCTTACCCCTACAATATGGAGACTTTTTGCCGTTGGATGGTAGGGCAGGTACGGCCTATGGAGTTGGGGGCCATAAAATGGAAATTAAAAGGACAACACCCGTACTTATAGGGCTGGGTCCACATGAACTAACCACGCCGGTCTGGATAGGCCCAGTAGATCAACCCTTTTTGGGAATGGACGTTCTAATCCAAATAGATTCATCGTTGCATTTCGAGGATGGTCGGGTGACATGGTCAATTAGAACTTTGAAGAAAGAAGAATTGAAGGAATACCCGATATGGGCTAAAGATAAGAATGATTGTGGCCTACTCCAGATGGAGCCTGCGTCATTTACAGGGACCAAGCCTCCATGCACTAAACAGTATCCCATCAGTCCAACTGCCATCGCGGGAATCTTACCGGTTATTCAGCAATTGGAGAAACAAGGGGTGCTTATTAAAACGCATAGCTCCTCCAATAGCTCAGTGTGGCCGGTACAGAAATCTAATGAGACTTGGCGTTTGACTGTCGATTATAGGAAAGCTAACCAGTGTATTGATCAAAAAGCTCCTTTGGTTGCAGATCCCTCCACCATTTTTAATGCCCTCAAACTGGAACATAAATATTTCTCGGTTATAGATATGGCCAACGGATTTTGGTCGGTGCCTCTGGCACCGGAGGTTCGACAGTGGTTTGCTTTCATGGTCCAAGGACAACAGTATACTTGGACCCAGTTACCGCAGGGTTTCCACAACAGCCCTACGATATTCCACATGGCTTTACAAAGCCATTTGCGAGAATTACCTCCCCTGTCATCCACAGTCATCCAATATGTAGATGATATCCTGCTAGCTTCAAACACGGAAGAATAGCATAAACAAGATTTACGAGCTTTGCTGGATCACCTTCAGCTGAAAGGACATAAAGCCAGCATCGATAAAGCACAAATATCCCAAGAAGAGGTTGTATACCCGGGACAAAAGATTTCACAAGGAAAGAGAGAACTTACCCAGGATAGAATTGCAGCCATTCGCTAAAAAACCCACCACTATTCAGGAACTAAGATCTTTTTTGGGACTGACTCCTTCACACAGCTTGCTCAGCCACTGAATGATAGTTTAAAGGGGAAACGTGCCTCTAAAGAAGCCATTACCCTCACTGTGGAAGAAAACAATCTATGTCCTATTTTAAAGGAAAGGTTCAAGTTCACTTTTTGCTGATTTTGTGGAATTAGTGGAGCTAGAAAAAACACCCAAACTTCTCAGCCTTGAAACAAAGAATGTTGTAAATACATGACTATCTGGTGTTTGTATGAGTTTCCAGATACCCTGCTTATCAGCATACGGACAGGGAGAAACTATGCAAGGACAGATAAAGTGTGCCTCCCGGAATGACCTTTGTATTCACAGAATGTATGATTAATGTTCATGTGTGGTGTGTTTTAGATAAAGTTCCTGTTTTGACTGTATAAAGATAGAGCGGGTTTGCTTGTGAAACTCAGAGTTTTTGCCTCGGTACGGACTGAGCAAGCTCTCTGAGATATCTCGTTTGTAAAATAAAATTCTCTCGAAGCATGACTCTGAAAGCCTCCGCCTGAGTTAATTTAACTTAGAAATTTCCTCGACAGATTCTGGCGTAGTCGGCAGGATCTCTAAAAACGAGATCCAAAAGAACTAAAATTAACTTCTAAGAGAAAAAGAGGAATTTTAAGGACCTTCCTAGCTGAAAGGAGGAAGGTGTCCAGGCTGTCCTAACTAATAGAAGGGGGACGAGATGCCGAGATCCCCTGGAGGGTGAGGCATAATTTAAGGTAGCTACCGCAAAGAAGCTAAAATAACAAAAAGGCAAAAGGAGACCTCGAGCTGAGCGGAAAAGAGAACACTGGTGAGCGCTTTGTAAATTATTGTATATTTTGTAGGATTGTCCTAACTCTCATTTCAGAAAAGATCGTGAGACGTTGCACCCGGAAGAATGGGAAACGGCTCTAGTCGAGCAGGGCGCTCGCGCCCAGCTCCTAGAAAAGGAAAGAAAAACGACTCTCAACTGAAAGAATGAAAGTATATCCTAAAACCGAGAAAAGAATGCATAAGGTAGCAAAGCAACGAGAGAAGGTAGGAGATCCTATTGTGCCGCCCGGCTCGCTGGCGGACACTGTAATTAAAGAAACAGGAGACGACAGATACGTGGTAACGTTTAGTAGCGATTTGTACGGTTGGTCTGATGGGGATTGGCCATATGGAGGAAGTTTTAAGTTATCTTTGATTGAGGAATGGAGAAAAATAACCAAGGGAGGAGGGGGAGACCCTACTTGGGATAGGGACTATATGGAAAACTGTTTTTAAAAATGGACAGAGGTTGCTAAGAGGCATCAACCCCCTAAAAATCAAAAACCTCCCTCTTATAGTCCTCCGGGCCTTCCTATCCCCTCAGCACCAGCAGTAGGACTCTATCCCAGTGTAGAACCCCCAAAACAAGATAGTTGGCAGGAAATTATAGAAATAATCGCTGCCCATAGAAATCAAGTTCCGAGGGAACTAGCAGCCCCTCCGGATCAGCCACCTAATGGAGGGGCCGGTGGAGGAGATCCGGGAGCATCAGGATCAGGGGAAGCCGAAGCAGTAGAGGGAGGGGTAGCAAACCAGGACACAGGGAGGAGAGGTCCTCACCAAACAAGGCAACAAACGGCAAAAGAAGCAGCCGACTCTACCGTCCACCAAAATCCTAGGGTAATGATAGGAACTACGGCAGTTCTGAAACCCTGGTCCCCTGGAGAAGCCAGAGATATGATCTCAGCCGCCCCAAATCCGGTAAAGAAACCGGTAGCATTTCACAACTGGCTTGAGCAAACGTGTACAATTTACAATCCGCTCCCAGGAGATGTTAAATTATTATTGCAAGCGGCCTATGGATCTTCCTGGCAGGGAGTAAACGATATGTTCCCCATCCCACCAGGGGAAAATGGAGACTGGAGAGTTAATGATGATTTGCTGAATGACGGCAATGAGTCATTAACCCATTGGCTGAAAGACCAAGGAAAGAACGCAATTCTGCAAGGGGCTAAAAAGCATGGGGATATAGGGGAAGTCACCCGCTGCTTGCAGAAAGCAGAAGAATCAATGATAGATTTTGCAGGCAGATGGAAAAATAGTTGGGACGAACATGCAGAAATACCGATGGATCAAAATGAACCTTTGGCAGTACAAACCTTGTTAAATTGTATGTTGCCACAACAAGCAAGAACATACAAAATAAAGGTTTTGGACTGGCAAGGAAAAAGTTGGAAAGAGACAATTACAGTACTGGCCAATATGGATAGGGAGAGATTATTCACCTATAAAGACAACAAGGCTAAAATAACAGGTCAATACTATCAGCAAAAGGGAAGAGGACAAGCACAGAATAATAGAGGAGGGTTTGGAGGACGAGGACGAGGAAGAGGAAGAGGACAGTGGCCCCAACGAGATCGCTCCCAAGATGAGTGTAGAAATTGCGGAAGGAAAGGGCATTGGCTCAAGATTGCAGATGCCCACTGAAACAGCTTGGAGGGTTACAAGGGGATTTCCCCGAACCTCCACCTTCATTGGCCCCTCAGTTTTCGTTCTCTAACCCCAACCCGCACCAATCAGCATAGGGATGCCCCGGAGGCTTAGTGGTAGAGGCGGCAGCCCTCCGCTTATCAGCAGACATCGAAGAAAACCCTTTCGCAATAGTGAAAGTGGGAAACACTGATGTGAAGTTCCTGGTGGATACCGGTGCTACTATGTCTTCTGTACCACCCTCTGTGGGACTACCTGTAAGCAACACCACCGTCTTGAGTTTTGGTGTGGCTGGTATCCCCGTGAAAGAATTTTTATCTGAACCTACCAAATTGATAATTGAAGGACAACAAGTTAATAATGAGACTTTGATAGTCTCTAAAACAACACCTCTCCCTTTATTAGAAAGACAGACTTTGTGCAAACTAGGAGCCACAATTTATTGCACAAAGGAAGGGATGTTCATGGAGCTCCCTCCAAATAAAATCCATCAGTTCTTTAATGGGATTGAAGAAGAGAAAAGTGAGGATAACAAAGAAAAGGCTGCCCTCTATTGTTGGCAATTGAATGGCAACTTCTATTCCCCCTTGATACATGAAGTTATACAAAATTTAAATGCTAAAATTGACTCTAATACTGAAGAATTGATGTATATAATTTTGACAAGCTTTGAGGCAGTTCAGCTTCACTGTACAGCCTGGTACACTCGACAAAAAGCTGAAACTTACCAGTGTCTGGTACAATCCTTTTTAAATAAAGAAGAAATAGTAGAAGCTACGCCCCGCATTTATTTTGGACCAGAAGGATTGGGGGTAGCCATGGATTTGACACCCTTACAGCAGTAGCGGTTTAGAGAAGAGAACTCGACACCCCATCTGACATTGGCTGTAAAACCGCCAGCGAAACCCAAAGATATGGGTCCGATGATTGTAGAAATAGAAAAGGAAAAACAGCAACAAGGCTATCAACCTTGGGCAGTAATAGAATTGCAGAATGTTCAGATACAATTTGTCACCCGCACCAGGGGGATTCTCCAGTGGAAAGGTAAAAGTCATGCCTCCACTTTTGAAAAACAGCAACCCCCTGGACAACCAAGCCCTAAGCTGCCAATGGCATTGAATCAAGTATCTTCGGAACTTTGGGCAAAACATAAGAATCATGTTGGGCAAGTACATTCTGCAGTACCCCATCGGGTACAATTGATAAAGAACGCCGTGTTACCAAGCATCAGGCAGTACAGACTGCCTCCAGAGGCAGAAAATGGGATAGAGCCAGTCATTTCTGCATTGTTGGAACAAGGAGTTCTAGAAAAGACACAGAGCCCGTGTAACACTCCGATACTGCCCATACCAAAGGTTAATAGGCCGGATGAGTGGAGATTTGTGCAAGATCTGAGAGCTATTAATAAGATAGTAGTCCCTATCACCCCTGTGGTACCGGACACCAACATTATACTATCTGCTATCCCATCAACAGCAACTGTCTTTACTGTGGTAGATCTGTGTTCAGCCTTTTTCTCCATCCCATTAAATCAAGAGAGTCAGTATCTGTTTGCTTTCACCTACAAGAAACAGCAGTAAACATGGACCAGGTTGCCCCAAGGATACACCGAAAGCCCCGCAGTATATGCAGCAGCAGTAAAAAGAGACCTCGAAGACTGCTCATTATCGGACCAGTCTGTGCTGTTGCAGTATGCGGGCGATTTGCTTGTGGCTTCTAGCCACGGATACAGGTGCATGCAAGATTCCCTGAAACTGTTACAGCACCTATGTGAAAGAGGGTACCGAGTGTCGTTACAAAAGTTACAATTTTGTCAGACTCAAGTTCAGTACCTGGGTTTTCACATATCTCAAGGGCAGAGGCAGCTAGGACCAGAAAGAATTCAGACAATTCAAAGTGCCACCATACCAAAGACAAAGAAGGATATCTTGTCATTTTTGGGGATGGTTGAGTACTGTAGACAATGGATCCCTGATTATCGAGAATGGGATGCGGTCCGAAGATCAGCTGCCCTAAATGATGCCCCACCCAAGGTGGAGTGGACTCCAGAGAGAGAGGAGGCATTTAAACAGTTAAAGAAAGCCATTACTAATGCTCCGGCGTTGGGACTTCCGAATTATGGAAAACCTTTTCAGATGTATGTGAATGAGAAAGAAGGATTTGCAACAGCAGTACTAACCCAAGAACATGGTGGGGGAAATAGACCAGTTGCTTATTATTCGGTTTTGCTGCCTCCAGTTGTAAGGGGAATGCCAGCATGTCTACGTGCTGTAGCTGCTACTGCGGTCATGGTGGAGAAGTCGGTATCTATTGTTTTGGACTATCCATGTACTGTCATTACAGCCCATGCTGTGTTATTACTTTTGAATTCAGCTTCCACACAACACTTTACAGCGTCTAGAAGAACAGGTTATGAAGTATTACTGCTGTCACACCCTAACTATACCTTTCGACGCGCACCGGTAGTAAACCCAGCCACTTTTCTTCCTACTAGAGAAGTAGAGGATCCAGACCAGCAAGATTGTCTGTTAACAGTCGAAATAGCCACCTTACCAAGACCAGATTTGCTCACAGAGCTAATGGACAATCCTGATCTTATTCTCTATACGGATGGACCATTGTACAGACCGTCGGATGATTTGCTTTTGGCAGGCTATGCTATTATAAACCCCCACGAAACTGTTGAAGCATTCGCCCTGCCTCCCGGAACCTCGGCTCAGGCTGCTGAATTGTTTGCCCTTACTAGAGCTTGTATAATAGCTAAAGATCAAACTGCTAATATCTATACTGATTCTAGATATGCATTCGGTGTGGTCCATGATTTTGGACAACTGTGGAAAAACAGAGGCTTTATCACCTCTGGTGGAAAGCATATTAAGCACTCTCAACTGGTGCTTAATCTATTAGATGCCATTCAGTTGCCAAGTAAGGTAGCCGTTATCAAATGTGCAGCTCACACAACCGGTGAGGATGAGGTACCAGTAGGAAATAGGAGGGCTGACGAAGCAGCCAAACAGGCCGCTTCGGCGCAAGTAGATTGTCTTCAAGCAGTCGCAGTCTCCCCTCCACAGATACTAGACATCCAACAACTTAAAACAGCCCAACAACAAGTTACTATACAAGAAAGAAGAACTTGGGAAAACCAACGTTGTTTTCTCAAAAACAACATTTGGTGTCACCCTGATGGGCGAACTATTTGCCCTAGGTCTCTATTTTTGCCCCTGTCTCACCTAGCACACGGTCAGGCTCACATGGGCAAAGGAGGGATGATACATGCTATTAATTCACAGTGGTATGCACCAGGAATAACAGTAGTAATTGAAAAAGTTGCTAGAACATGCCAAATTTGTCAACAAAATAACAGAGGTAAAACACCTGCTGAATATGATCATCTACCCCAGCCAAGTATGCCCTTTGAAAATTTGCAAATTGATTTTGTCCACATGCCTCCAGTATCAGGTCTTAAGTACCTATTAGTCATAGTAGATATGTTCACAAGGTGGGTAGAAGCGTACGCCACTAGGAGAGATGATGCCCGAACAGTAGTAAAAATTCTATTTAAAGAAATAGTACCAAGATATGGGATACCTATGGGAATCAACATTGACAGGGGAACACACTTCACAGGAAAAATAGTGCAAAATCTTGCAGAAGCATTAGGTTTCCAGTGGAAGTTACATATACCATATCAACCACAGTCCTCAGGAATGGTAGAGAGAGTAAATGGGACAATAAAATCTACCCTCACCAAGGTATGTCAGGAGACAGGACTAAAGTGGCCAGATGCCTTACCATTGGTACTGTATACAATTATTAAAAAAAAACGAAACACTGGTTTGACACCACATGAAGCCTTGTTGGGAAGACCAATGCCTACTGGCGTAAAACCACCACTGGTGGCTGAAAAAATAGCATTAATTTGGAATGATGAAAAATCACTAAAGTATGCTCAAGCCATGTGTGAAATAGCGAGGAGTCTGCACGAACAAATAAAGCAGACACAGGTGCCCCCGTCGGAAGGAAATATGCACCCTTTCAGGCCTGGAGATCAAGTGTTAGTAAAAACATTAAATAAAGAATCCTTTTCTCCTAGGTGGAAAGGACTGTATCAGATAATTCTCACAACACGAACCGCTTTGAAGTTGGAAAAGCACCCGAACTGGGTGCATGCAACCCGCTGTAAATATTATTTCGCCGACGAATTACACACGAAAGAAAAGGCATTGAACCAGGACGAGCTACGGTTGCCCGACTAAGAAAACAGCCATCTTCTCGCTGAAGAACTGTACCTGCTCTTATTTTGTGTTCACTCATTGTCGAGGAAATTTCTAAGTTAAATTAACTCAGGCGGAGGCTTTCAGAATCGTGCTTCGAGAGAATTTTATTTTAAAAAGCGAGATATCTCGGAGAGCCTGCTTGGACCGTACCAAGGCAGAAAACTCTCCTGTACAAGCAAATTGTCCCTATCTTTATACAGAAATAGAATACAGAAATAGAAAAGGAATCTTATTCATTCGTTCCGTGAGTACAAAGGTCATCTCGGGAGGCACACACTCTATCTGTCCTTGCATAGTTTCTCCCTGTTCACAGTCTGATAAGCAGAATATCAGGAGACTCTCTTTTAATACCGGATAGTCATTTAATTACATTTCTAAGTTTCAAGGCTAAAAAGGGTGGGTGTTGTTCTAGTCCTATTATTTCTTCAAATATAGCAAAAACAGAATTTAACCCTTCCCTTTACCATAAGCCATAGATTCATAGATTCTTTCTTCCACAATTCCCTCCTTGTTGATCTTTTTTTAAAATTTTCAGATCAACACAATTTCCTATATTCTCTTCTTGCGCAAAAGGGGGTTCATACCCTTCAGGATAGGGTCGCATTTTGAGATATTCGTCTTCATCAACCTTTTCCTCTAAGCGACTTAACCTTCCTTTCATGCACACACTTATCCTTTCTATTTCGGAGATCAGGCCTATTACTTGACTAATTACATTTTTTAATTTTATCCACATTCCGCAAAGGATTATTAATAATACAAGCATAACCACACCTACGATTACTATGGGGTGTATAGCAAGCTTCAGTACTGCTGTAGCTTTTGGGGACCATCCGTAAACACATCCCACCAGTGGTGTACTGTCAAAGAGGTGACTTCGTCTGCGATTCTCACTAGTTGTAACTCATTTCGACTCTAAATTGGTGGATGTCTCTGCCTTGCTTTGACAGAGCTTCCTCAATTTTCTTGTCATTCCGTATCAAATTGTGCAGTCTGGTCAGATTAATTACGGTGGGTAAGGGTTCAATCTTGTGCATAGACAGATATTTTTCTACATTTTGCCATTGCCCAAAGGTATAAGTTCTTTTTACTTCAGGGTCATACAGGGTGTAGACTCTTCTCACGCATTTATTAATGGGGGGTTTATACAAAATTCCATCCAGATAGACAGGTTTATTTCCTGTCACACAGACCTCATTCTGTCCTATTTCCGTAATATCAGTGTCATTTTGTTGGCTTTAATTCCCATTTACATACTCCAATGGAGTGCTGCAGTGAGCATGGTTCGTATATGGCAGTCTAATAGGGACATACCATTCCGAATGGCCACCTAGCACATCCCCTCTGGTGATGTGTCATATTCTTCTCATCGACCCAATCTCCTTTAAATTCTGGGTACCAGAAGTTCTGTCCAAACAGCTGGGGCATTACTTGGAACTGACACCAAATTTCTTTCGTGTCTTACTTACTATCTCCACAGTAACGTTACATCCTTTTGAATTACAACTGGTATATCTTTTTTGAGGGTTAATGGTTAAATTAAGAAGCTTATCCCTTTTGTTAATTTCCAGCAACCTTTCCCATGTGTTAGCATGGAAGGATAATATTTTCCTTTCTAACTCGGCTCTTAATAGCTGTCTGATCATTTCTTTAAACAGGCAATGGGTGTACTTGTTTACTCCCTGTTGTTCCTTCATTAGGTTCTCTATTTCCTTCTCTATCCTTTCATTCTGTTCCCAGGTCATTTCGTTTATGACGTAACCTGATATTTGTAATTGCTGTAATCCTTCATCCCAGGCATTTCTGATTTTTATATCTTCCCCTACCAGTCCTCCGACGGCCTGGATTTTATTTTGTAGGGTCTCGATATCCATGGAGTTCAATGCTCCTATTCCTGCTCCCACTCCACCTAACACAGTTTCTAATACATCCCGTTTCTTTCTCGGGGGCCTTTCTTTTTCAAAAGATACCTTAACACTGGTTGTGTGGCAACCATCTTCTTTCTTTGGGGGATATTTAATTCGTATTGTTAGATTTAATACACCTGGGGATCTTACCACTGGGATGCAAGGGGTCAGTATTCTTTTTAGATGTCCCGGGTCCCGGTCTTCTGGGTGGCCGGATTCTTTTACTGACCATTTTACCACGAATGCGTCTCCTCCATTCACCGGGGTGTTATTCATGCACAACATCCGCTGCCCTTCTACCATACTTGTATATGAATAACGGAGGAAGTTTTTTCTCTCGTCCGGCCCTCCTATGTACCCCCATCTCTTGCTTTCCCTGTGTTCCGGGTACACTTCATCCACACATCGGCCTGGTATTCTATGAACAACTGATACCCTTTCCCCAATATAAACTGGAATTCCCCTCTTTCTTCCTTCATTCCACATGCCTCACATCGTACCGCAAAATTCCCTACTTTACAACTTTGGCCTACTGGGCATATAAAATTGCCTTGCTGCCTTGCACTATTACTTCTTTCCCATACCATATTTCCCTTCCATACTCTTCCTTCTTTTAGGACTTCTTCCTCCTGCTGGGAGTTCCCTGTCGCTAAAATGATCAGTATACCAAACGTCCATTTATAATTTTTCCAAGAGTTCCTTCCCATCTTCCCTTTCTTGTTTGTTTCTATACCACTCTTGAATTAAATCGTTACAATAACAACACGTCCTCACGATAGTAACAGTGGCCCAAATAATAAAGGCCTAAACTGGCACACAAATGAGCTCTGACATCCGTTCTTGAACTTTTGGGCAGTACTTTCAAGTCCAAATATTTAATTTAATACAAGAGCAGGTACAGTTCTTCAGCGAGAAGATGGCCTTTTTCTTACTCAGGCAATCATAGTACGTCCTGGTTCAATGCCTTTTCTTTTGGCTGTATTTCGTCGGGAAAATAATATTTACAACGGGTTGCATGCACCCAATTTGGATGCTTTTCCAACTTCAGCGCGGTTCGTGTTGTGAGAATTATCTGATATGGTCCTTTCCACCTAGGAGAAAAGGATTCTTTGTTTAATGTTTTTACCAACACTTGGTCTCCAGACCTGAAAGGGTGCATATTTCCTTCCGACGGGGGGCACCTGTGTCTGCTTTATTTGTTCATGCAGACTCCTTGCTATTTCACACATGGCCTGAGCATACTTTAGTGATTTTTCATCATTCCAAATTAATGCTATTTTTTCAGCTGCCAGTGGTGGTTTTACGCCAGTAGGCATTGGTCTTCCCAATAAGACTTCATGTGGTGTCAAACCAGTGTTTCGGTTTTTCTGGTTTCTCATTGTATACAATACCAATGGTAAGGCATCTGGCCACTTCAGTCCAGTCTCCTGACATACCTTGGTAAGGGTAGATTTTATTATCCCATTTACTCTTTCTACCATTCCCGAGGACTGTGGCTGATATGGTATATGTAACTTCCACTGGAAACCTAGCGCTTTTGCAAGGTTTTGCACTATTTTTCCGGTAAAGTGTGTTCCCCTGTCACTGTTGATTCCCATAGGTATCCCATATCTTGGTACTATTTCTTTAAATAGAATTTTTACTACTATTCGGGCATTGTCTCTCCTAGTGGCGTACGCTTCTACCCACCTTGTGAACATGTCTATTATGACTAATAGGTACTTAAGACCTGGTACTGGAGGCATGTGGACAAAATCAATTTGCAAATTTTCAAAGGGCATACTTGGCTGGGGTAGATGATCATATTCAGCAGGTGTTTTACCTCTGTTATTTTGTTGACAAATTTGGCATGTTCTAGCAACTTTCTCAATTACTACTGTTATTCCTGGTGCATACCACTGTGCATTAATAGCATGTATCATCCCTCCTTTGCCCATGTGAGTCTGACCGTGTGCTAGGCGAGACAGGGGCAAAAATAGAGATCTAGGGCAAACAGTTCGCCCATCAGGGTGACACCAGATGTTGTTTTTGAGAAAAGAACCCTGGTTGTCCCAAGTTCTTCTTTCTTGTATAGTAACTTGTTGTTGGGCTGTTTTAAGTTGTTGGATGTCTAGTATCTGTGGAGGGGAGACTGCGACTGCTTGAAGACAATCTACTTGCGCCGAAGCGGCCTGTTTGGCTGCTTCGTCAGCCCTCCTATTTCCTACTGGTACCTCATCCTCACCGGTTGTGTGAGCTGCACATTTGATAACGGCTACCTTACTTGGCAACTGAATGGCATCTAATAGATTAAGCACCAGTTGAGAGTGCTTAATATGCTTTCCACAGAGGTGATAAAGCCTCTGCTTTTCCACAGTTGTCCAAAATCATGGACTACACCGAATGCATATCTGGAATCAGTATAGATATTAGCAGTTTGATCTTTAGCTATTATACAAGCTCTAGTGAGGGCAAACAATTCAGCAGCCTGAGGCAGGGCGAATGCTTCAACAGTTTCGTGGGGGTTTACAATAGCATAGCCTGCCAACAGCAAGTCATCCGACGGCCTGTACAATGGTCCATCCGTATAGAGAATAAGATCAGGATTGTCCATGGGCTCTGTGAGCAAATCTGGTCTTGGTAAGGTGGCTATTTCCACTGTTAACAGACAATCATGCTGGTCTGGATCCTCTACTTCTCTAGTAGGAAGAAAGGTGGCTGGGTTTACTACCGGTGCGCGTCGAAAGGTATAGTTAGGGTGTGACAGCAGTAATACTTCATAACCTGTTCTTCTAGACGCTGTAAAGTGTTGTGTGGCAGCTGAATTCAAAAGTAATAACACAGCATGGGCTGTAATGACAGTACATGGATAACCCAAAACAATAGGTACCGACTTCTCCACCATGACTGCAGTAGCAGCTACAGCACGTAGACATGCTGGCATTCCCCTTACTACTGGAGGCAGCAAAACCGAATAATAAGCAACTGGTCTATTTCCCCCATCATGTTCTTGGGTTAGTACTGCGGTTGCAAATCCTTCTTTCTCATTCACATACATCTGAAAAGGTTTTCCATAATTCGGAAGTCCCAACGCCGGAGCATTAGTAATGGCTTTCTTTAACTGTTTAAATGCCTCCTCTCTCTCTGGGGTCCACTCCACCTTGGGTGGGGCATCATTTAGGGCAGTTGATCTTAGGACCGCATCCCATTCTCGATAATCGGGGATCCATTGTCTACAGTACCCAACCATCCCCAAAAATGACAAGATATCCTTCTTTGTCTTTGGTATGGTGGCACTTTGAATTGTCTGAATTCTTTCTGGTCCTAGCTGCCTCTGCCCTTGAGATATGTGAAAACCCAGGTACTGGACTTGAGTCTGACAAAATTGTAACTTTGGTAACGACACTCGGTACCCTCTTTCACATAGGTGCTGTAACAGTTTTAGGGAGTCTTGCATGCACCTGTATCCGTGGCTAGAAGCCACAAGCAAATCGTCCGCATACTGCAACAGCACAGACTGGTCCGATAATGAACAGTCTTCGAGGTCTCTTTTTACTGCTGCTGCATATACTGCGGGGCTTTCGGTGTATCCTTGGGGCAACCTGGTCCATGTGTACTGCTGTTTCTTGTAGGTGAAAGCAAACAGATACTGACTCTCTTGATTTAATGGGATGGAGAAAAAGGCTGAACACAGATCTACCACAGTTGCTGTTGGTGGGATAGCAGATAGTATAATGTTGGTGTCCGGTACCACAGGGGTGATAGGGACTACTATCTTATTAATAGCTCTCAGATCTTGCATAAATCTCCATTCATTCGGCCTATTAACCTTTGGTGTGGGCAGTATCGGAGTGTTACACGGGCTCTGTGTCTTTTCTAGAACTCCTTGTTCCAACAATGCAGAAATGACTGGCTCTATCCCATGCTCTGCATCTGGAGGCAGTCTGTACTGCTTAATGCTTGGTAACACGGCGTTCTTTATCAATTGTACCCGATGGGGTACTGCAGAATGTACTTGCCCAACATGATTCTCATGCTTTGCCCAAAGTTCAGAAGATACTTGATTCAATGCCATTGGCAGCTTAGGACTTGGTTGTTTCGGGGGTTGTTGTTTTTCAAAAGTGGAGGCATGATTTTTACCTTTCCACTGGAGAATCCCCCTGTTTTGGGTGATAAAGTCTATCTGAACATTTTGCAGTTTTATTACTGCCCAAGGTTGATAGCCTTGTTGCTGTTTTTCTTTTTCTATTCCTACAATCATCAGACCCATATCTTTAGGTTTCGCTGGCGGTTTTACAGCCAATGTCAGATGGGGTGTCGAGTTCTCTTCTCTATACCGCTGCTGCTGTAAGGGTGTCAAATCCATGGCTACCCCCAATCCTTCTGGTCCAAAATAAATGCGGGGCGTAGCTTCTACTATTTCTTCTTTTTTTAAAAAGGATTGTACCAGACACTGGTAAGTTTCAGCTTTTTGTCGAGTGTACCAGGCTGTACAATGAAGCTGAACTGCCTCAAAGCTTGTCAAAATTATATACATCAATTCTTCAGTATTAGAATCAATTTTAGCTTTTAAATTTTTGTATAACTTCATGTATCAAGGGGGAATAGAAGTTGCCATTCAATTGCCAACAATAGAGGGCAGCCTTTTCTTTGTTATCCTCACTTTTCTCTTGTTCAATCCCATTAAAGAACTGATGTATTTTATTTGGAGGGAACTCCATGAACATCCCTTCTTTTGTGCAATAAATTGTGGCTCCTAGTTTGCACAAAGTCTGTCTTTCTAATAAAGGGAGAGGTGTTGTTTTAGAGACTATCAAAGTCTCATTATTAACTTGTTGTCCTTCAATTATCAATTTGGTAGGTTCAGATAAAAATTCTTTCATGGGGATACCGGCCACACCCAAACTCAAGACGGTGGTGTTGCTTACAGGTAGTCCCACAGAGGGTGGTACAGAAGACATAGTAGCACCGGTATCCACCAGGAACTTCACATAAAGTGTTTCCCACTTTCACTATTGCGAAAGGGTTTTCTTCTATGTCTGCTGATAAGCGGAGGGCTGCCGCCTCTACCACTAAACCTCCGGGGCATCCCTATGCTGATTGGTGCGGGTTGGGGTTAGAGAACGAAAACTGAGGGGCCAATGAAGGTGGAGGTTTGGGGAAATCCCTTGTAACCCTCCACCTTGTTTTGGGGGGCATCTGCAATCGCGAGCCCAATGCCCTTTCCTTCCGCAATTTCTACACTCATCTTGGGAGCGGTCTCGTTGGGGCCACTGTTCTCTCCCTCTTCCTCGTCCCCCAAACCCTCCTCTATTATTCTGTGCTTGTCCTCTTCCCTTTTGCTGATAGTACTGACCTGCTGTTTTAGCCTTATTTTCCTTATAGGTGAATAGTCCCTCCCTATCCATGTTGGCCAAGACTGTAATTGTTTCCTTCCAACTTTTTCCTTGCCAGTCCAAAACCTTAATTTTATAGGTTCTCGCGTGTTGCGGCAACATACAATTTAACAAGGTATGCACTGCCAAAGGTTCATTTTGATCCATTGGTATTCCTGCATGCTCGTCCCAACTATTTTTCCATCTGCCTGCAAAATCTATTATTGATTCTTCTGCTTTCTGCAGACAGCGCGTGACTTCCCCTATATCTCCATGCTTTTTAGCTCCCTTTAGAATGGCATCCTTGCCCCTGTGCTGCAACCAATGTTCCCGGGACTCATTTCCTTCTTCCTCATTATCTTCCCGCCAATCTCCGTTTTCGCCGGCGGGTATAGGGAACATATCTTTTACCCCCTGCCAAGAGGACCCATATGCTGCCTGCAGTAATAATTTCACATCTCCGGGGAGAGGGTTATAAATGTTACAGGTTTGCTCAAGCCAGTTGTGAAAGGCTACTGGCTTCTTAACAGGATTAGGGGCGGCTGATATCATATCCCGAGCTTCCCCCGGTGTCCAGGGCTTTAGGACAGCCGTTGTTCCGATCATTACATGGGGGGCTTGCACCATGGGGGTAGTGGTGGAATCAGCCTGCCTTACAGTTGCCCTGGTATTCATTCCTGGGCCAGGGATTGTGCCATCATCCTCGACTCCTCCCCCCGCCCCCCCCCCCGTCTCCATTTTCATCTTCTAATGGGTTTTGTGGATGAACTCGTCGACTAGAGGCCTGATCCAGCTGAGCGGCCACTATTTCTATAATCTCCTGCCAATCATCCGGCTTGGTGGTTGGAAGACGGGGATATAAGCCGACAGGGGAAGTGGTCATAACCGGGGCACTCGGGGGGCTGTAAGAGGGAGGGGGCTTCTCCTTACCCTCCTCCTCTTTCTTTTTATTTTTAGGGGGCTGGTGCCTCTTTGCCACTTCTGTCCATTTTTTAAAACAATTCTCCATATAATCTTTATCCCAAGTGGGGTCCCCCGCCCCATCTTTGGTGGTCTGTCTCCATTCCTCAATTAAGGACAATTTAAAACTTCCTCCATATGGCCAATCCCCATCAGACCAACCATATAAATCGCTACTAAACGTTACCGCGTATCTGTCGTCTCCTGTTTCTTTAATTACAGTGTCCGCCGGCGAGCCGGGCGGCACAATAGGATCTCCTACCTTCTCTCGTTGCTTTGCTACCTTACGGATTCTTTTCTCGGTCTTAGGATATACTTTCATTCTTTCAGTTGAGAGGTCGTTTTTCTTTCCTTTTCTAGGAGCTGGGCACGAGCGCCCTGCTCGACTAGAGCCGTTTCCCATTCTTCCGGGTGCAACGTCTCGCGATCTTTTCTGAAATGAGAGTTAGGACAATCCTACAAAATATACAATAATTTACAAAGCGCTCACCAGTGTTCTCTTTTCCGCTCAGCTCGGGGTCTCCTTTTGCCTTTTTGTTATTTTAGCTTCTTTGCGGTAGCGTCCTTAAATTATGCCTCACCCTCCAGGGGATCTCGGCATCTCGTCCCCCTTCTATTAGTTAGGACGGCTTGGGCACCTTCCTCCTTTCAGCTAGGAAGGTCCTTAAAATTCCTCTTTTTCTCTTAGAAGTTAATTTTAGTTCTGTTGGATCTCGTTTTTAGAGATCCTGCCGACTACGCCAGAATCTGTCGAGGAAATTTCTAAGTTAAATTAACTCAGGCGGAGGCTTTCAGAGTCGTGCTTCGAGAGAATTTTATTTTAAAAAGCGAGATATCTCGGAGAGCCTGCTTGGACTGTACCAAGGCAGAAAACTCTCCTGTACAAGCAAATTGTCCCTATCTTTATACAGAAATAGAATACAGAAATAGAAAAGGAATCTTATTCATTAGTTCCGTGAGTACAAAGGTCACTCTATCTGTCCTTGCATAGTTTCTCCCTGTTCACAGTCTGATAAGCAGAATATCAGGAGACTCCCTTTTAATACCGGATAGTTATTTAATTACATTTCTAAGTTTCAAGGCTAAAAAGGGTGGGTGTTGTTCTAGTCCTATTACTTCTTCAAATATAGCAAAAACAGAATTTAACCCTTCCCTTTACCATAAGCCATAGATTCATAGATTCTTTCTTCCACACTCATTGTTTATTTTGGACTTAAAAGTATCGATAGTTACCCAAAAGTCCAGGGACGAATGTCAGAACTCATTTGTATGCCAGTTTGGGCCTTTATTATTTGGATTACTGTTACTATCATGCTTGCGTGTTGTTATTGTAACGAATTAGTTCAAGAGTGTTATAGAAGTAAACAGAAAAGGGAAGATGAGGTGGGACTCTTGGAAAAACTATAAGTGGACATTGGGCGTTCTGATCATTTTAGCAGTAAGGAGAGTCAGACAGGAAGAAGAATTACTTGAAGAAGGAAAAGTATGGAAGGGAGATATGGAGTGGGGGAAAAGTGATAAGGCAAGGCAGCAAGATAACTTTACATGCCCAAAGAAAAAAAATTGTAAGGTAGGGAACTTCACAGTGATGTGTAAGGCTTGTGGAGTAGGGATAGATCAGCGATCAGGAGAAGTGAAAGTGACCAGTGAGGAGGGATTTAATATATCCCTAAACTGGAAGGTAAACATGACTTGCCTAACCAGCACGGACCAAAATGAGAGTCAAGAGACCAATGGCACATTATGTAGACCGGAAGAAGATTGCTACTTTGAAATAGGAAACAGAGAATGGGTAAAGTGTATGAACCTCACGAAAATAATAAATGGAATAACCTATACTAAACAATGGACCCATAATAAAAATAAGCATTCCGCGCGAGATAAGGGACACTTGAAACGAATATTGACCACCTGCATCCCAGTGGTAAGGTCCCCAGGTGTATTAAATTTAACAATACGAATTATATATCCCCCAAAGAAAGAAGATGGCTGCAACACAGCCAGTATTGAGGTATCTCTGGGAAAAGAAAGGCCCCCGAGAAAGAAACGGGATCTATTAGAAACTGTGTTAGGTGGAGTGGGAGCAGGAATAGGAGCATTGAACTCCATGGATATCGAGACCCTACAAAATAAAATCCAGGTCGTCGGAGGACTGATAGGGGAAGGCATAAAAATAAGAAATGCCTGGGATGAAGGATTACAGCAACTGCAGATATCAGGTTATGTCACAGACGAAATGACCTGGAAGCAGAATGAAAGGATAGAGAAGGAAATAGAAAACCTGATGAAGGAACAACAGGGGGTAAACAGGTACACCCCATTGTATGTTTAAAGAAATGATCAGACAGTTATTGAGAGCCGAGCTAGAAAGGAAAATATTATCCTTCCATGCTGACACATGGGAAAGGTTGCTGAAAATCAATCAGAAGGATAAGCTTCTTAATTTAACCATTAAACCTCAAGAAAGATATACCAGTTGTGATTCATAAGGATGTAACATAACTATGGAAATAGTAAATAAGACGAGAAAAGAAATTTGGTGTCAGTTCCAAGTAATGCCCCAGTTGTTTGGACAGAACTTTTGGTACCCAGAATTTAAAGGAGATTGGGTCGATGAAAAGAATTTGACACATCACCATAGGGGATGTGCTAAGTGACCATTCGGAATGGTATGTCCTTATCAGACTGCCACATACGAACCATGCTCATTACAGCACTCCATTGGAGTATGTAAATGGGAACTAAAGCCAACAAGTGACACTGATATTACGGAAATAGGACAGAATGAGGTCTGTGTGACCGGAAATAAACCTGTCTATCTGGATGGAATTTTGTATAGGCCCCCCATTAATAAATGCGTGAGAGGAGTCTACACCCTGTATGACCCAGAAGAAAAAAGAACTTATATCTTTGGGCAATGGCAAAATGTAGAAAAATATCTGTCTGTGCACAAGATTGAACCCTTACCCCCTGTAATTAATTTGACCAGACTGCACAATTTGATACGTAATGACAAGCAAATTGAGGAAGCTCTGTCAAAACGAGGCAGAGACATCCACCAATTTAGAGTCGAAATGAGTTACAAGAAGGGGCAACTAGTAAGAATCGCAGATGAAGTCACCTCTTTGACAATACACCACTGGTGGGATGTGTTTTTCGGACGGTCCCCAAAAGCTTCAGCAGTACTGAAGCTTGTCATACACCCCGTAGTAATCTTAGGTGTGGTTATGCTTATATTGTTAATGTGGAATGTGGATAAAATTGAAAAAATTAATTAGTCAAGTAATGGGCCTGGTATCCCAAGTAGAAAGGAAAAGTGTGTTCGTGAAAGGAAGGTTAAGTCGCATAGAAGGAAAATTAGATGGTTACAATGAAGAGGAATGTCTTAAAATGCGACCCTACCCTGAGGGGTATGAACCCCCTTTTGAACAAGAAAAGAATATATAAGAAACTGTGTTGATCTAGTAAAAGATCAACAAGGAGGGAATTGTGGAAGAAAACGATCTATGTCCTATTTTAAAGGAAAGGTTCAAGTTCACTTTTTGCTGATTTAGTAGAATTAGTGGAGCTAGAAAAAACACCCAAACTTCTCAGCCTTGAAACAAAGAATGTTGTAAATACATGACTATCTGGTGTTTGTATGAGTTTCCAGATACCCTGCTTATCAGCATATGGACAGGGAGAAACTATGCAAGGACAGATAAAGTGTGCCTCCCGGAATTACCTTTGTATTCACAGAATGTATGATTAATGTTCATGTGTGGTGTTTTTTAGATAAAGTTCCTGTTTTGACTGTATAAAGATAGAGCGGGTTTGCTTGTGAAACTCAGAGTTTTTGCCTCGGTACGGACTGAGCAAGCTCTCCGAGATATCTCGTTTGTAAAATAAAATTCTCTCGAAGCATGACTCTGAAAGCCTCCGCCTGAGTTCATTTAACTTAGAAATTTCCTCGACACTCACTAAAGAACAGCAAGAGGCCTTCCTGAGTTTGAAAAAGGCTTTGTATTTGGCACCGGCTCTGGGAATCCCCAACAGTGGTAAGCCATTTACCCTGTTTGTCCATGAGAAAGAAGGATATATGACAGCTATACTGACACAAGAACATGGGGATCGGCAAAGACCTATTGGCTATTATTCGGCAAAACTGGATGCGGTAGCCCTCGGATGGGGAAGTTGCCTAAGGGCCATGGAAGCTACATGTCGAGAGGTAATGATCACTGCGGGTCTAGTCCTCGACCAAAAGCTGACTGTCAAGTGTCCCCACACCGTACACGCTTTGCTGTCTATGAATAGAATGTCTCAGGTGACAGCAGCAAGATGGACCCGCTGGACAGCAGTTTTGGAAGCTCCTAATCTCCATATCGTCCAGGCCAGCCCGGTTAATCCCGCAACTATGCTCCCGATGTCAGAATCGAGGGAGCAAGAGCGGGGAGAATGTGAAGAGCATGACTGTGTGGAGATTTTAATAGAAACAGAAGAAGCAGCCTTAGCAGCAGAGGAGCCTCTGCACAACCCAGACCTCATCCTGTTTACAGATGGTTCCTCCTTTGTTGACAATGGTACCAGAAAAGCAGGATGAGCAGTTACAACCTTATATGAGGTAGTGGCAAAAGGATGTTTACCCTCAGGAACGTCAGCACAACAGGCCGAGTTACGGGCCCTGTCAGAAGCATGTCGAATAGCAGAAGGACAGACAGCTAATGTCTATACAGATTTGCGTTATGCTTTTGGAGTCGCTCACGACTTTGGTATGTTATGGCGGAAAAGAGGATTCCTCACTGCTGCTGGTACACCTATCCGAAATGGAAAAGAAGTCCGAGACTTACTGGAGGCCATACAATTACCTCAGGAAGTGTGCATCCTGAAGTGTAAGGCCCATACCAAGGAAAATACCACAGAAGCACAGGGAAATGCCCTAGCCGACCAGGCAGCTAAAGATGCCACCTCACAGGGCGCTCCCCCAGAAGAACCAACACAGATGTGCAGATTGAAAGCACTCAGGACTCTGACATGAGACCTTCAAACAATGCAAGGCGAGTGCTCCCGAGAGGAAAAATGGACATGGATCGAGGCAGGAATTAAGCTATGCGAAGATGGTGTCTGGAGACAGAGTTACCGACAAGCCAGTCGCGCCACAAGCGCTTATGCCTTTTTTAGCCCAACAGATCCACTCGTGGGGACACTTGGCCTCACAACAGATGACGGCACGGTTCCAGAAAAGCTGGTGGGGTCGGGGATTTAAAAAACATGCCCAGCTGGTAACAGACCGCTGTGTGGTCTGCCAGAAAATTAATTCTGGACCCATCACGGTAATGCCCCAACTGAGGCCCCCTGCCCCTGTCGGACCATTCCAGCATCTGCAGGTTGATTATATATCTCTTCCTTCATGCCAAGGATACACTAACATTCTTGTCATGGTTGACAGATTCTCTAGATGGGTAGAAGCTGTCCCAACTAAAAGAGCCACAGCCAATCACACTGCAAAGGTCTTGTGTAAGGATTACATTCCCCGATGGGGAGTCCCGAGTAGCAGTGACTCAGATCAGGGAACACACTTCACAGGTGCTGTCTGCCAAGAAGTTTGTAGGTTACTGAACATTACGTGGGATTTACACTGTCCTTATCATCCATAATCATCAGGACAAGTAGAGCGAATGAATCGAACTCTGAAACAATGGCTTGCCAAATATCACCAAGAAGGAACACCATGGCCCCAGGCACTACCAATAGTGCTATGTAGCATTAGGGCAACCCCAAACAGAACTACAGGTCTAAGCCCATTTGAAATTATAACAGGAAGACCCATGTCGCTGCCAGGAACTATCGATTTACGGAATGCTGATGTTCACTTAATGAGTGACACATTGTTATCATACTGTCAGAACCTAACCAATGCTATTAGTTCTGTTTCCCGACAGGTATCGGCAGCTTGGGATAATCCACCCGAAGGAGGACACGACATCATCCCGGGAGTCTGGGTGTATGTGAAAAAGTTGCATAAAGAACCTTTGGGTGCCAAGTGGGAGGGATCTTGTCAAGTGTTATTGACCACCCAGGCAGCTGTTAAAGTCCAAGGAAAGAAAGCCTGGATCCACGCTTCACACGTTAAACGAGCACCCGTAACTGAAACTGAAATCTAATAAGGACAATTACTTTTCGCGAAAATGTATAAATTTACTGCAGTATTGATGTAGGTATTCTAGGCATAGGCCTACTTCTTACTAGCCGACGCTCTGCACCAAAGGGAAATAGTAGGGTAGCAAGGGCATTACCTTTTACTTTTATATTGTTTGTTTATGTTGATTAAATGTTGTTGCGACCAGGCGGCTGTAGCTGCTGTCCCGCAGGTGAGACACCTTGCGGGTCCCAGCAGACCGTCTGTACGTGGCACAGGAGTATGTTATGCTTAAGGAAAGGTTGTTTACTGGTTGAATTAAGATATTGATTTGGATTAAATTGGAATAAGGTTAATTAACCTACTAAAACCAGACTTCCATTGTGGCCACGGTGGAACTCGGGTTGGTGTAAATTTGTGTGGAAGCTACTAGTCCGGACATGTGGCGAAACACATCAACAAATTTTAGAAGGAAACTCTATTAACATGTATAAAATTATTTTGTAGAATGTTTAACCAGTGATACCTGAAGTTTTATGATTCAGTTTGTGAAAGAATGAAAGGGGGGATTGATAGACTATTCAAACAGGCTCATTTAGACAGACAGACTGTGAAAATTCACAGACCCCCAAGTCAAGGCTGCTACATGCAGTTCGGCATGTTACATTAACTCATCAATCAACTTGACATTTTCGGACCTTGGGTAGCGAGCCAATTAAAACGTTAAAAGACTTTCAATTGAGCCAATAAGGTCAAAGAAGGCGAGTTCTTTTCTGTAAATTGATCCAGGTATAAATACAGCCATTTTGACCATGTGGTTTCAGTAAGACAAATAAACTGGCAATCAGCCAGCAGCTTATTACTCTCTGCCAAGATTAAAAAGTTAAAACTACCATCGGAGTTCGTATTTCATTGGAAATTAAAAAATCTAACATGGGGCCAGCCATTTCTTAGTCTGCCTTGATGACAACGCAGATGCTGCAGAGTAGAGATGGCAGAAGATATATTCGACTGCATTACGTGCCCAATCTAAGAAGTGCCAGACTGATGAGGTGGATCATACACCCACCGCACTTACAGCGAGAAGCAGTCTTCCCTTGACTTATCCAAGCACACTTGCCATAGGAGACTGCGCTTCCACAAAGAGATTATCAGTGAGATATGCCAGCTCATCAGGGCAGATCTGCAGCCTGCCAACACCATCAGGACCGAACTGTCTGTCGCGGTCAAGGTGACCGCGGCACTTTCGTTCTACGCGTTGGTTCCTTTCAGACCTCTGCTGGCGACATTTGCGCTATATCTCAACATGCCACACATTGCTGCATTAGACAGGTCACTGAAGTCCTATACGCAAGTAGGATGGACTTTATCAGTTTCCCTATGACCACAGAGGCTCAGACTGAGAGGGCTCTAGGATTCTACCGAATTGCTAACTTCCCCAAGGTGCAGGGAGCAATAGACTGTACACACATCGCCATGCGGGCACCTTTTCAGGATGCGGAGGTTTTTCAGAACTGAGAAGGATTTCACTCCCTGCAGGTGCAACTCGTTGTCGACCACAACCAGATAATTATAGCAGTGAATGCCAAATTTCCGGGCAGCATCCATGATGCTCACATCCAGCGTGAGAGCGCTGTATCTGACATGTTTACCAGTCAGCCACAAGGTCAATGCTGGATGAATGGTGACAAAGCAAATGGCCTCGCCACCTAGTTGATGACCTCCTGCGTGACACCCACACCGAAGCCGAGAAGCGATACAATGAGAGCCACAGAGCCACATGCAATATGGTCCAGAAAACCATTGGTGTGCTTAAGCAGCGCTTTAGATGCCTGGACCACTCAGGAGGGAAGCTCCAATACCACCGTGAGCAGGTAGCTCAATTTGTGGTCGTGTGCTCCATGCTGCACAACAGGAGGGGGCAAGAATTGCCAGAAGGGACTGATGGTCCACCTCAGGAAAGAGAGGAAGAGGAGGACAAGGAGGTGGACGCTGACCTCGGCCCAGACAATCAGGCTGGCTATGCAACCATGCCCACGTCCCCCTCCAGACCACAGGAAAGGGCCCATGGTGGCTACATAGCTGGAAGACTCTTACGTCAGCAGCTCATAAATTAGCGCTTTGCCTGAAAGAACGTTGCTGTTATTTACAAAGCTGACACACTGCTGTGTGTGCAGCTCAGACATCAATGGTGGGCATTACCTTGGTGCCAGTTAAAATTTAAATTGATTCAAATTAAGTTTAATTATACCCTTTCATGTTAAGGAATCACCAGTGTGTAATGGTGCAGCTATCTGAGCTCAACAAGGTTTTGTTAAATAAAAAACATTTAATCCGACCATTTGTGTGAAATCATAAATATATCTGTCAAACACCCCACCTCCACAACACATTTATAACATTGACATCAATCAAATGGTCAACATTTCCAGCAACACTGAACACAATAGCAAACCAAAAAGGTGGCCCTTTCCCCCCGTACCCCAGACCTTACAACAAATTTGATACACCAAGCTGGAAATATTACAAAGCCATCATCTGCGGACATGCACCTCACTTTCCTTCCTCCCCCCCCCCCTTCTCCCCACCTCTACCCCTTCCCCTCCTGACTCCACGCCTACTGGCCGAGGAGCTTCTCAGGCGCTGCATCATTGGGGGGGGGGGGGGGAATGAAGGCAGACCCAGTGGTTGCACGGATACAGGAGAGGAGGGTCCTGAGGTGGGAACCTTCTCTGAGCCAGAAGCAAGATGGTCCTCCTGGCTCGCATGTGTTGTTGGCAATGGGAGTGCGGCACCTTAGGGTGCAGTGCCGGGCTCCGGGACCACTGGGAGGCCTCTGCCACCAGTGTTCCTGGCTATCGCCTCCAGAGCCTCTTCCATCCACGGAACATACTCCATCATGGTGCCGGACATGTTGGCCAGCTGTCGGGCTATGCCCCCCCCCATTGTCTGGAGGATCTGCTGGACAATGTTAACACGCCTCCTGGACAAGTCTACCATGTCACCACTCAAATCTGTTGCTCATGGAGCAGACCTGCCACGTCTAGAAAACCTCCGCAGGGTCGGCGCCGTCCTGGGGACGCCTGGGATGCCCTGTGGTGAGAGGCTTGCGCCTGGTACCTCCACAGTGGAGGTGTGATTGGCCGCAGGAGCATTAGATGGCATTGGGGTCAAATGCGTTACGGAGCCTGGCGATGCAGGCTCCTCAAAGTTCGTACTATCATCCGTAGAGAACAGACCCAGCAAATCCACGGGTGAGAATCGGAGCTCCTCAGCACCAAATGGAGGATCGTCCGGCGAGTCTGGCCCCGCGCACTCAGCTTCTGGGCTCGGTGGTCTTGCTCGGGGTCGCGCTGCTGGCTGAGCTGCAAATGAGGTTATTAGAGGAGAAGGGGGTGTTAAGGTCACAAGGTGATTCCAGCGCTACACACAGCATATGCATGACAAAAGCACCACCGCTATCAAAATTATCACAGAATCACATTTCATGACCATCAACAAATTCTGCATTGCAATGATTCTCATGAGGTCAGCATTATTTAGAGAACACTTTTAGCAATCATCTATCATATATTATTGTTCGGATATGAGTGGGTGTGGCATCTATTGACTTTACATCATGCAATGGTGTATAATTTGCTCATGTGGCATCACTTCAGGTTCTGCAGCTGTTTGCGTGGTCGACAGGGGGTGGGTCCCCTCTAGTGCCAGCACCCAGTCCTCGATATCGGTGATGTCAATGATGACTGTTGGCCCCCCACCCGTTCGCCTCTGCTCGGCCCTATTTTTTTGAAACCTTCTTCTGCAAAAGGTAACAATAAGATGATATGGCATGAGATCATTGCGTGATATCATTGCTAGGTAATGTCACAGAGACTGATACAACACAGAAGCGACAGATGTAATCATGATTATTATGATAATTATCATTCTTTACCTAAAGATGTACACCGTGAACGCAGGCTTGGAGTACAACATTCCCGGTAAAAGTGAAAGACCTCACATTTGATTTTAATCACTCATTACACTTACAAATCAAATTATATAAATACATAAGTACATGTAAATAAATGTAATACTTACTCTGGCGGATCCGACAAGGTCGTTCCATCGCTTTCGGCATTGGTTGCCCTCATCCACCTCATTGGTCGCCGACGAGACCACCTCGGCTATCTCGGCCCATATCTTCTGGTAGGCCTTTGGGGTGGGCTTCCCATGGCCACCCTGTGTCAATTCACCCCAGCGTGACTCGACCTCCTCCCAATTGTTCCTCTCCCAGCTCACTGCTCTCGCCAGCGTCATTCTCCACAGCGTGCTGTGTAGCCTCCTCCATTCCCTCCATTGTAGGCACCAAATTAGCAAAAATATCTCGCTGGTAACAGTCAAATTTTTGCTCACAATTCTGTATTAAGTTCGAAATTTCCCTCCTACCTCCCAAAACAGCGAAACAAGCACCCACACCACACCTGCCTTCAGTCCCTCTCTGCTCCCTCTCTCTCTGTCTCCTCTTATGCGCATGTAATGATGACCCCTGACCTCCTGAAACACGGGAAACGAGCATTGCCATGCCATTGCTAAGGACAGCGACACTTTATGGCAGAAGGTCAGAGAAATTTAACGCTAATGCCCATTTCAGATCGCTCGCAGTAACACCCATTTAAAAAAATGCAAAGAGTTTTGACAATGGGCGATAATCCGGCGATCTGAAAATCCATATTTACCGCCCACCGCTGGAAATAATGCCCATTTTTGGGCGATCAGTGCAAAAGTGGAAAATCTAGCCCCAATTCCACTAGTTCAAGTCTCTCCAGTCAGGGAAAATAGTCTTTCAGTATCTACCCTGCCAAGCCCTCTAAGAATGTTATCACCATCATCATCATCCTAGGCAATCACTCGGAATCGAGGAAGACTTGCTTGCACTTTTAACATGAGTTCTTTGATGGCTGTACACTCCAATACGAGAACCACAGTCTCTGTCACAGATGGGACAGATAGTCGTTGAGGGTAAGGGAGGGTGGGACAGGTTTGCCGAACGCTCTTTCCGCTGCCTGCGCTTGATTTCTGCATGCTCTCAGCGACGAGACTCGAGGAGCTCAGCGTCCTCCCGGATGCACTTCCTCCACTTCGAACGATCTTTGGCCAGGGACTCCCAGGTGTCAGTGGGAATGTTGCACTTTATCAGGGAGGCTTTGAGGGTGTCCTTGTAATGTTTCCGCTGCCCACCTTTGGCTCGTTTGCCATGATACTGGGGGAGTGTTTGCTAGTGCTGTTGGGGAGGAGTTAAACTAACATGGCAGGGGGATGGGAACCTATGCAGGGAGACAGAAGGAAATAAAATTGAGTCAGAAGGAAAAGATAGAAAGGAGAATAGTAAAAGTGGAGGGCAGAGAAATCCAAGGCAAAAAAACAAAAAGGGCCACATTACAGCAAAATTCTAAAGGGGCAAAGTGTGTTAAAAAGACAAGCGTGAAGGCTCTGTGCCTCAATGTGAGGTGTATTCAGAATAAGGTGGACGAATTAACTGCGCAGATAGTAGTTAACAGGTATGATGTAATTGGCATCATGGAGACATGGTTCCAGGGTGACCAAGGCTGGGAACTCAACATCCAAGGGTATTCAGCATTTAGGAAGGATAGACAGAAAGGAAAAGGAGGCGGGGTGGCGTTGCTGGTTAAAGAGGAAATTAATGCAACAGTAAGGAGGGACATTAGCTTGGATGATGTGGAATCGGTATGGGTGGAGCTGCGGAATTCCAAAGGGCAGAAAATGCTAGTGGAAGTTGTGTACAGACCACCAAACAATAGTAGTGAGGCTGGGGACAGCATCAAACAAGAAATAAGGGATGTGTGCAATAAAGGTACAGCAGTTATCATGGGCGACTTTAATCTACATATTGATTGGGCTAACCAAACTGGTAGCAATGCAGTGGAGGAGGATTTCCTGGAGTGTATTAGGGATGGTTTTCTCGCCCAATATGTCAAGGAACCAACCAGAGAGCTGGCCATCCTAGACTGGGCGATGTGTAATGAGAAGGGACTAATTAGCAATCTTGTTGTGCGAGGCCCCTTGGGGAAGAATGACCATAATATGGTAGAATTCTTCATTAAGATGGAGGGTGACACAGTTAATTCGGAAACTAGGGTCCTGAACTTAAGGAAAGGTAACTTCAACAGTATGAAGCGTGAATTGCCTAGAATAGACTGGCAAATGATAGTTAAAGGGTTGACGGTGGATAGGCAATGGCAAACATTTAAAGATCACATGGATGAACTTCAGCAATTGTACATCCCTGTCTGGAGTAAAAATAAACAGGGAAGGTGGCTCAACCATGGCTAACAAAGGAAATTAAGGATAGTGTTAAATCCAAGGAAGAGGCATATAAATTGGCCAGAAAAAGCAGCAAACCTGAGGACTGGGAGAAATTTAGAATTCAGCAGAGGAGGGCAAAGGGTTTAATTAGAAGGTGGAAAATAGAATATGAGAGGAAGCTTGCTGGGAACATAAAAACTGACTGCAAAAGCTTCTATTAATATGTGAAGAGAAAAAGATTAGTAAAGACAAACGTAGGTCTCTTGCAGTCGGATTCGGGTGAATTTATAATGGGGAACAAAGAAATGGCAGATCAATTGAACAAATAGTTCGGTTCTGTCTTCACGAAGGAAGACACAAATAATCTTCCGATTGTACAAGGAGACAGTAGGTCTAGCGAGAAGGAGGAACTGAAGGATATTCTTATTAGGCAGGAAATTGTGTTAGGGAAACTGATGGGATTGAAGGCCGATAAATCCCTGAGGCCTGATAGTCTGCATCCCAGAGTACTTAAGGAAGTGGCTCTAGAAATAGTGGATGCATTAGTGATCATTTTCCAACAGTCTATCGACTCTGGATCAGTTCCTATGGACTGGAGGGTAGCTAATGTAACACCACTTTTTAAAAAGGGAGGGAGAGAGAAAACGGGTAATTATAGACCGGTTAGCCTGACATCAGTAGTGGGGAAAATGTTGGAATCAATAATTAAGGATGAAATACCAGCGCATTTGAAAATCAGTGACAGGATCGGACCAAGTCAGCATGGATTTATGAAAGGGAAATCATGCTTGACGAATCTTCTGGAATTTTTTGAGGATGTAACTAGCAGAGTGGACAAGGGAGAACCAGTGGATGTGGTGTATTTGGACTTTCAAAAGGCTTTTGACAACGTCCTGCACAAGAGATTGGTGTGCAAAATCAAAGCACATGGTATTGGGGGTAATGTACTGACTTGGATAGAGAACTGGTTGGCAGACAGGAAGCAGAGAGTTGGGATAAACGGGTTCTTTTCAGAATGGCAGGCAGTGACTAGTGGGGTGCCGCAGGGCTCAGTGCTGGGACCCCAGCTCTTTACAATATACATTAACGATTTAGATGAAGGAATTGAGTGTAATATCTCCAAATTTGCAGATGACACTAAACTGGGTGGCGGTGTGAGCTGTGAGGAGGATGCTAAGAGACTGCAGGGTGACTTAGACAGGTTAGGTGAGTGGACAAATGCATGGCAGATGCAGTATAATGTGGATAAATGTGAGGTTATCCATTTTGGGAGCAAAAACACGAAGGCAGAATATTATCTGGATGGCGGCAGATTAGGAAAAGGGAAGGTGCAACGAGACCTGGGTGTCATGGTTCATCAGTTACTGAAAGTGGGTATGCAGGTACAGCAGGTGGTGAAGAAGGCAAATGGTATATTGGCCTTCATAGCTAGGGGATTTGAGTATAGGAGCAGGGAGGTCTTACTGCAGTTGTATAGGGCCTTAGTGAGGCCTCACCTGGAATATTGTGTACAGTTTTAGTCTCCTAATCTGAGGAAGGACGTTCTTGCTATTGAGGGAGTGCAGCGAAGGTTCACCAGACTGATTCCGGGCATGGCTGGACTATCATATGAGGAGAGACTGGATCAACTGGGCCTTTATTCACTGGAGTTTAGAAGGATGAGAGGGGATCTCATAGAAACGTATAAGATTCTGACAGGACTGGACAGGTTAGATGCGGGGAAAATGTTTCCGATGTTAGGGAAGTCCAGAACCAGGGGACATAGTCTTAGGATAAGAGGTAGGCCATTTAGGACTGAGATGAGGAGAAACTTCTTCACTCAGAGAGTTGTTAACTTATGGAATTCCCTGCCACAGAGAGTTGTTGATGCCAGTTCATTGGATGTATTCAAGAGGGTGTTAGATATGGTCCTTACGGCTAAGGGGATCAAGGGGTATGGGGAGAAAGCAGGAAAGGGGTACTGAGGGATCAGCCATGATCTTATTGAATGGCGGTGCAGGCTCGAAGGGCTGAATGGCCTACTCCTGCACCTATTTTCTATGTTTCTATGATACGTCTCAATGAGATAACCTCTCATTCTTCTAAACTTCAGAGAATATAGGCCCATTCTATTCAATCTCTTCACATATGACAGTCCTCTCATCCCAGGAATCAATCTAGTGAACTTTCGCTGTGCCCCCTCTAAGGCAAGTAAGGTAAGGAGACCAAAACTGTACACTGTATTCCAGGTGTGGTCTCACCAAAGCCTGATACAATTGCAACAAGGCTTCCTTACTCTAATACTCCAACCCCCTTGCAATAAAGGCTAACATACCACTTGCCTTCCTATATTAACTCTCTGTGATTTGTGTACAAGGACGCCCAAATCCCTCTGAATACCAACATTGACTAATCTCTCACCTTTTAAAAAGTAATTTGCTTTTCCATTCTTCCTACCAAAGTGAATAACCTCGCACTTCCCCACATTATACTCCATCTGCCACCTTTGTGTCCAATCACTCAGCTGGTCTATATCCCTTTGCAGCCACTTTGTGTCTTTCTCACAGCTTACTTTGCCACCTAGCTTTGTATTGTCAGAAAACTTGGATATATTACACCCGGTCCCCTCACCTGAGACATTGATATAGATTATGAATAGCTGAGGCCCAAGCACTGATCCTTGTGGCACTTCACTAGTTAGAGTCTGCTGTCCCTAAAATGACCCGCTTATTCCTACTCTCTAATTTCTGTTGTTAACCAATCCCCAATCCATGCTGATATATTACCCCCCAACCCCATGGGCCCTAACAGTGGTTATGTTACTGGACTAGTAATCCAGAGGCCTGGACTAATGATCCGGAGACCTTACTTAAGGAAGGATATACCTCACTTAAGGAAGGATATACTAGCTTTGGAGGGGGTACAGAGAGGATTCACTAGGCTGATTCCGGAGATGAGAGGGTTACCTTATGATGATAGATTGAGCAGACTGGGTCTTTACTCGTTGGAGTTCAGAAGGATGAGGGTGATCTTATCGAAACATTTAAAATAATGAAAGGGATAGACAAGATCGAGGCAGAGAGGTTGTTTCCACTGGTCGGGGAGACTAGAACTAGGGGGCACAGCCTCAAAATACGGGGGAGCCAATTTAAAACCGAGTTGAGAAGGAATTTCTTCTCCCAGAGGGTTGTGAATCTGTGGAATTCTCTGCCCAAGGAAGCAGTTGAGGCAAGCTCATTGAATGTATTCAAATCACAGATAGATAGATTTTTAACCAATAAGAGAATTAAGAGTTACAGGGAGTGGGCGGGTAAGTGGAGCTGAGTCCACGGCCAGATCAGCCATGATCTTGTTGAATGGCGGAGCAGGCTCGAGGGGCTAGATGGCCTACTCCTGTTCCTAATTCTTATGTTCTTATGTTCTTATGTGAGTTCAAATCCCACCACGGCAACTGGGGAATTTAAATTCAGTTTAAATAAATAAATCTGGAATAAAAAGCTAGTATCAGTAATGATGACCATTAAACTACCAGAATGTTGTAAACACCCATCTGGTTCATTAGTGCTCTTTAGGGAAGGAAATCTTACCCGGTCTGGCCTATATTTGACTCCAGACCCACAGTAATGTGGTTGACTCTTAACTGCCCCCTGAAATGACCACTCAGTTGTATCAAACCGCTACAAAAAACTATAATAAGAATAAAACCAGACGGACCACCCAGCATCAACCTAATCACCGGATTCGGACACGACAAAGGCACACCCAGCCCAGTCAACTCTGCAAAGTCCTTCTCACTAACATCTGGGGGCTTGTGGAAAAATTGGGAGAGCTGTCCCACAGACGAGTCAAGCAACAGCAAGATATAGTCATACTCACAGAAACATATCTTTCAGCCAATGTCCCAGACTCCTCCATCACTATCCCAAGGTCTGTCCTGTCCTGAATATTGACTCCGGACCCCATGAAGTCTCATGGCATTAGATCAAACATGGGCAAGGAAATCTCCTGCTGATTACCAGCTGCCGCCCTCCATCGGCTGATGAATCAGCTGAAAGAAGCAAGGTCACAGAATGTACTCTGGGTGGGGACTTCAATGTCCATCATGAAGGGTGGCTCGGGAGCACCACTACTAGCTGAGTCCTGAAGGACATAACTGCCGGACTGGGTGGTGAAAAAAACCAACATGAGGAAAAAAACCTACTTGACTTCGTCCTCACCAATCTACCTGTCGCAGATGCATCTGTCCATGACAGTTTTGGTAGCAGTGACCATGTGGAGACGAAGTCCTGTCTTCACACTAAGGATACCCTCCATCGTGATGTGTGGCACTACCACCATGCTAAATGGGATAGATTCAGAACATAGCTAGCATCTCAAAACTGGGCATCCATCAGGCGCTGTGGGCCATCAGCAGCAGGAGAATTGTATTCCACCATAATGTGTAATCTCATGGTCCGGCATAGCCCTCACTTTACCAAGCCAAGAGACCAGCACTGGCTCAATGATGAGTGTAAAAGAGCATGCTAGGAGCAGCAACAGGTGTACCTAAAAATGAAGTGCCAACCTGGGGAAGCTGCAACACAGCACTACATGCTAAACAGCAGAAGCAGCATGCTATAGACAGAGCTAAGCGATCCCACAACCAACGGATCAGATCAAAGCTCTGCAGTCCTGCCACATCCAATCATGAATGGTGGTGGATAATTAAACAACTAACGAGAGGAGGAGGGTCCATGAATATCCCCATGCTCAATGATGGCGGAGCCCAGCACGTGAGTGCAAAAGACAAACAAGGCTGAAGCGTTTGCAACCATCTTCAGCCAGAATTGCCACGTGCATGATCCACCTCAGCCTCCTCTTGAGGTCCCCAGCATCACAGAAGCCAGTCTTCAGTCAATTCGATTCACTCCATGTGATATCATGAAATGGCTAAGTGCATTGGATACAGCAAAGGCCATGGGCCCCAACAACATACAGGCTATAGAGCTGAAGACTTGCACCTCTAGCTAAGCTGTTCCAGTACCTGATAAAGTGGAAAGTTTCCCAGATATAAACTGTCCACAAAAAGCAGGACAAATCCAATCCATTCAATTACTGCTCCATCAATCTACTCTCTATCATCAGCAAACTGATGGAGTGTTGTCGACAGTGCTATCAAGTGGCACTTACTCACCAATAACCTGCTCACCAATGCTCAGTTTGGGTTCCGCCAGGGCCACTCAGTTCCAGACCTCACTACAGCCTAGGTCCAAACATGGATAAAAGAGCTGAATTCCAGAGGTGAGATGAGAGTGACTGCCCTTGACAGCAAGGCAGCATTTGACAGAGTGTGGTATCAGGGAGCTCTAGTAACATTGAAGTCAAAGGGAATCAGGGAGAAACTGACTGGAGTCATACCTAGCACAAAGCAAGATGGTTCTGGTTGTTGGAGGCCAATCATCACAGCCCCAGGACATTGCTGCAGGAGTTCCTCGAGGCCCAACCATTTTCAGCGGCTTCATCAATGACCTTCCTGTAGTGTATGTAGACACCTTTAGTAATGACTCCACAAGGTAAGGTATGATGCTAACTGTGTAGACCTGTAGTCCCTTATTTGCAGCTCCTCGAGTGAGGACACCAAGCTCCTTTTTATACTGGGTTACCTGCAGTGTGCAGGTAACATAAGAACATAAGAATTAGGAACAGGAGTAGGCCATCTAGCCCCTCGAGCCTGCTCCACCATTCAAAAAGATCATGGCTGATCTGGCCGTGGACTCAGGACAGGACAGACCCTGGGATAGTGATGGAGGAGTCTGGGACATTGGTTGAAAGATATGTTTCTGTGAGTATGACTATGTCTTGCTGTTGCTTGACTCGTCTGTGGGACAGCTCTCCCAATTTTTCCACAAGCCCCCGGATGTTAGTGAGAAGGACTTTGCAGAGTTGACTGGGCTGGGTGTGCCTTTGTCATGTCCGAATCGGTGATTAGGTTGATGCCGGGTTGGTCCGTCTGGTTTTATTCTTATTATAGTTTTTTCTAGTGGTTTGATACAACTGAGTGGTCATTTCAGGGGGCAGTTAATAGTCAACCACATTACTGTGGGTCTGGAGTCACATATAGGCCAGACCGTGTAAGATTTCCTTCCCTAAAGAGCACTAATGAACCAGATGGGTGTTTACAACATTCTGGTAGTTTAATGGTCATCATTACTGATACTAGCTTTTTATTCCAGATTTATTTATTTAACTGCCAGATCCAGCAGCAGCATCCTCTGGTGTACAGGTAAGGTGTGTGCAGTGTAAGGGTACACTCAGTGTTGCATAACAGTATTACAGACATCACACAATGAACAAGCATGCATATATAACACTCCCCCCTAAGCATTTTTAATATCCTTATTGTCACGCCCTGGGGAGGTGATCAGTAGTGGGTTATAGGAGGTTATGGTGAGGGTTGTGTGGGTGCCAGGTGTGACCCCTGTGTTTGAGGCTGGCCTCATACGTTTTCCCTCCCTCACACACAGACCATGTGGGTGTCACTGTTGTGGGATCCCTCAGTGGGGTGGCCACAGCAGCAGTGGGTGGGGTGTATACACTGTGATGTGGGTAATTGTGTGGCAGTGGGCAGGGCCACAGGACTGGGTGGGCTCCTTGTCCACCAATTGGGATGAGGGTCAGGTCATCCCAGGGTTTGCCAGGGAAGCTGGAGGGTATTGGTCTCAAGCTCCTGGTGTTGGCCCTGGTGGCCAGGGGCTGTAGGGCTGGTCTGGTGCAAGTCGCCATTGGTGATGGCTGTGCTGCCCATTGACCACTGTCCCACTGGGTGTGTGTGTGTGTCCTTCAGGGGACATCACATTTGTTCCAAAGGTCCAGGCTACATGGTCAGGCGTCTTCCACAGGGGGATTCCATTAGCATCAGCATGGTCCCTGTAGGACCCAATGTCCTTTAACAATGTCCTACTAGTATACATGACACCTGGCTCTGATCACACATAGTCGAGCCTACATTATACATTCTAGCATTTGCATCACTTTTGGGTGTCATGGTTTCACCAGACATGGTTACATTAGGCATTTCAAACTCTCTGTCATAATTGTCAAGCATAAGAAACTTATTCTTAACCTTGCTGACACATGCATTTATCTCATTTGTCACATTACTTGCACCAGCATCACAATTCATGGTTACATTGCATACATTTTCATACTTGCACCCTTTTGTGGCATCTTTAGCTTTAAAGTCCTTGTCCTCATTTAGTTGAAACTGTCCCTTTAAATTTCTTTGGTCTCCTTTAAGGGAGCCTTCCAATCTGATTAGCCGCATGGTGCCACATGTCGCTCCTCCAACGCTGCCCCTCGTGGTCTGGTCGTGGCCATTTTGATTGTAGGTTCTTCTCCTTGTGGTGCAGCCGCCATCTTCTGGTTCTCCTTCAGGTAGGCTGTGGTGGTCTTTTCGTCCTCAGGTTCAGCCATGGACGTCGGGAATACACTTCTTTCGACGATGTTCACCTCTTGGAGTCCTGACCCGGCCAGGAAAGTGCAGTTCGGATCTTCGGTCCTGGAGATTTTGCCGTGGTGTTGTGGAATCATCGCCACGCAGTCGAGCTGGACGGTGGGATCTCTGGATGCAGCGATGGATCCATGGTCGATGTTGATTGCTGGAGCCCAGAGGCCATCACCACTTCGAGTGATCTGGACCAGGTTCATCCAATTCCTTCCCAGCATCATGGGACCATCGCCGGCAATGATCCACAGGGGGAGTTTGTTCAACACGCCGCCCTGGGAGACCTGGACGTCCGCGCTGCCAACGATTTGGATTTTACGTTTGTTGTAGGTGAGCAGCTTGAACAGGAGACAGTTTTGGTCGATTGGCGGGATTTATCCAAAGTTTTTCAAAGGTCATTTGGCTCATCACAGACTGGTTCGTCCCTGTGTCGATCTCCATGGAAACTGGGACTCCGTCGATGTCTACTTCCATCGTCCACGGAGAACTTTCGGCGGAGCAGGTATAGACTCCATACTCTTCTTCCAGGGTTTGAGCAACTTCACCGTCGGAGCCCCGGTGATCAGCCAACTCATCAGAGATGCGGTGCGTACAGCTTTTTCTGCACATTCTTTGAAGGTGCCCTTTCTCTTTGCAGCCTTTGCATGCATAGTCTTTGTAGCGGCACTGGTGGGCCCTGTGGTTTCCTCCACAGCGCCAGCATGGGGCCATCCGGTTTGCCTCATGTGGCAGACTCAGGGCAGCCTTCTTGCCTTTCAAAGTATCCATGCGGCGCACTGAGCTCGCTGGTTTAGAGTCCTGGGCCAGTATTCACCGAAGTCGCTGGCCGAAACCATGTCGGCCTGGCTCACTTGAATTGCTTTCTGCAGGGTGACTGTGTTGTCAGCAGAGAGCCACTTGTGCAGGAGGCCTTCGTGGCCGATTCCAATGACAAATATGTTCCTTAGTGCTTCATTAAGGTGGTCTCCAAAATCACACGGTGCGGCTAGTCTTCTTAGGTGTGCAGCATAATTGGCAATTTCTTGGCCCTTGGGTCACCGGTAAGTGCAGAACCGGTGCCTGGCTGTGAGGATGCTTTCTTTTGGTTTTAGTTGTTCCTGTATGAGTGTTACAAGTTCCTCATAGCTTTTGGTGGTTGTCTTCGCTGGGGCTAGCAAGTCCCTGACGAGATAATGGATGGTGGGCCCACAACTGCTAAGCAGGATGGCCCTGCGCTTGTTCAGTCGTGTAGCCGGTGTGTCCCCATTCAGGTTGTTGGCTATAAAGAAATGTTCCAATCTTTCTACAAAAGCGTCCCAATCTTCCCCCTCGGTAAATTGCTGAAAGTTGCTGAGATTAGACGTGCTGAGCATGTAATTCGTGACCTCATATCCTCGTCGCCAGTGGTGGTCTATGTAGAAACCTTTAGTAATGACTCCACAAGGTAGGGTATGATACTAACTGTGTGGACCGATAGTCCTTTATTTGCAGCTCCTCGAGTGAGGACACCAAGCTGTGAGCTCCTTTTTATACTGGGTTACCTGCAGTGTGCAGGTAACCCTTAGGTCTCCAGCAACAGCACCCTCTGGTGTACAGGTAAGATGTGTACAGTGTAAGGGTAGATTCAGTGTTGCATAACAGTGTTATAGACATCATACAATGAACAAGCATGCATATATAACACTTCCCTCCAATTAGGTCAGAAGTGGGGATGTTTGCTGATGATTGCAGTGTTCAGTTCCATTTGCAACTCCTCAAATAATGAAGCAAGCCGTGCCTGCATACAGCAAGACCTGGACAACATTCAGGATTGGGCTGATAAGTGGCAAGTAACATTCGCGTCACAAAAGTGCCAGGCAATGACCATCTCCAACATGAGAGAATCTAACCATGTTCCCTTGATATTTAATGGAATTATTCAATGAATCTACCACCATCAACATCCTGGGGGGTCATCAATGACCAGAAACTTAACATAAATACTGTGGCTACAAAAGCAAGTCACAGGCTGGGTATTCTGTGGTGAGTGACTCACCTTCTGACTCCCCAAAACCTATCCACCATCTACAAGGCACAAGTCAGCAGTGTGATGGAATACTCTCTACTTACCTGGATGAGTGCAGCTCCAACAACACTCAAGAAGCTCGACACCTTCCAGGACAAAACAGCCCACTTGATTGGCACTCCATCCACCATCTTAGGTTCACTAGACTGATTCGTGGGATGAGAGGGTTTTCCTATGAAGAGAGGTTCAGTAGAATGGGCCTATACTCTCTGGAGTTTAGAAGAATGAGAGATGATCTCATTGAAACATATACGATTCTGAGAAAGCTTTACAGGGTAGGTGCTGAGAGGTTGTTTCCCTGGCCGGAGCGTCTAGAACTATGCGACATAGTCTCAGGAAAAGGGGTCAGCCATTTAGGACTGAGATAAGGAGAAATGTCTTCACTCAGAGCGTGGTGAATCTTTGGAATTCTGTACCCAGTGGGCTGTGAATGCTCAGTCGTTGAGTATATTCATAGCTGAGATCAATAGATTTTTGGGCTCTGAGGGAATCAAGGGATATGGGGATCGGACGGGAAAGTAGAGTTGAGGTAGAAGATCAGCCATAATTTTATTAACTGGTGAAGCAAGCTCGAGTGGCCGTATAGTCTACTCCTCCTCCTATTTCTTATGTTCTTGTGTTCATAAACATTCACTCCCTCCACCACCAGCGCACCATGGCTGTAGTGTGTACCATCTACAAGATGCACTGCACTTCCCAAACCTGCAACCTCTCCCACCTAGAAGGACAAGGGCAGCAGGTACATGGGAACACCACCACCTCCAAATTCCCCTCCAAGTCACATACCATTCTGATTTGGAAATATATCGCTGTTCCTTCATTGTTGCTGGGTCAAAATCCCGGAGCTCCCTCCCAAGCAGCACTGTGGGAGCACCTTCACCACACGGATTGCAGTGGTTCAGGAAGGTGGCTCACCACCATCTTCTCAAGGGCAATTGGGGATGGGCAACAAATGGGTGAGTTGCTGGGTGCTGTCAGTGGGTGAGGTGTGGCCAGTCCCCATGGAACTGTACTCGAGCAAGAGTTAGCACCTTTAGTGGAGGAGAATACTGTGAGGGGGTGGGGGAGGGTGGCTTAAAACAACAGAAAATCCAAACTGGATCAAAGTTCATCAAAGGCACAGTGGGAGGTATTTAGAGTTACATTTTTATAATTCCTTCGGCTAATACTGAAACACTATTTGAGACAGCTCTGAAACTTTCTTCATAGGGGTGAAAAACAGGCAAAACAGGATGTCTTTTCTCTGCTTCTGAGGCTGATAATTCTGTTTGAAACATTTAATGCACAGCATTATCAGCAATGATGTACAACCCCTCTAATATCCTCACATATGAAAGCATGAAGAGTTCGTAAACATAACATTAACAGGGCATGTTTGAATAGTTAATACAGTATTGTACTTTTTAAAGCGACTCTTGAAAAGGGATTTCTTTTCCTTTTTTTTTTAAACTGACAACATTGTGCAGTATTTCCCTTGCCAATGAATTATCATTAATAGGCATTGTAATTAACATTCTCACCTCCCTACTTACTTAAAACCAGTTACAACTTTTAACTTTTTCCCGTTCTGATGAAAGGTCATCGACCTGAAATGTTAACTCTGTCTATCTCTCCACAGATGCTGACTGATCTGCTGAGTATTTCCAGCATTTTCTGTTTTTATTTCAGATTTCCAGAATCCGCAGTATTTTGCTTTTGTTTTAAGTGTTTAGTCACTGATTTTTCTCACTGTGAAAAATGTTTATTTTACGCAAATAAGCCAGCTATTGGACTGCAGCTGCGTCTCCTCTTGGTAAATTGCTATTTCAGTCCGCCTTCCTTATAGAGAAGAGAATTCATGTGGCGGCATGTGGGAGATTTCAGCAGCTGATATATGGAGCATGTTGTCCAGGGCCGTGTCATAGATTTTGATGACCGGGGGGGGCAGTGCTGTGGGGCGGGATCAAGTTGGTAGAGGACCTTTGTCTTACGGATGTTTAGTGTAAGGCCCATGCTTTTGTACGCCTCGGTGAAGATGTTGACAATGGCTTGGAGTTCAGCCTCTGAATGAGCGCAAACACAAGCGTCGTCCGTGTACTGGCACCAAGCTTATGGTTTACAGGGCTGTAGTGATACCCGCCCTCCTGTATGGCTCAGAGACGTAGACCATATATAGCAGACACCTCAAATCGCTGGAGAAATACCACCAACGATGTCTCCACAAGATCCTGCAAATTCCCTGGGAGGATAGACGCACCAACGTTAGTGTTCTCGATCAGGCCAACATCCCCAGCATCGAAACAATGACCACACTCGACCAGCTCCGTTGGGCGGGCCACATTGTCCGCATGCCCAACACAAGACTCCCAAAGCAAGCGCTCTACTTGGAACTCCTACACGGCAGGCGATCCCCAGGTGGGCAGAGGAAACGTTTCAAGGACACCCTCAAAGCCTCCGATAAAGTGCAATAACCCCACTGACATCTGGGAGTCACTGGCTAAAGACCGCCCTAAGTGGAGGAAGAGCATCCGGGAGGGCGCTGAGCACCTTGAGTCTCGTCGCCGAGGACATGTAGAAATCAAGCGCAGGCAGCGGAAGGAGCATGCAGCAAACCAGACTCCCCACCCTCCCTTTCCTCCAACCACTGACTGTCCCACCTGTGACAGAGACTGTAATTCCCGTTTTGGACTGTACAGTCACCTGAGAACTTACTTGTAGAGTAGAAGCAAGTTTTCCTCGATTTCGAGAGACTGCCTATGATGATAAGGGTCAGGCTATCATTTAACCAGACATTGAGTGCCGAGCATTTGGTCACCTGTCCCAATATCTCCTTATGTGGCTGCGTGTCAAATTTTATTTGATAACATTCCTATGAAGTGCCTTGGGATGTTTTACTATATTAAAGGTGCTATATAAATGCAAGTTTTTGTTGTTGAAAACAATGCACTCCGGATTGTAGGGTGCTTGAGATTCACTTGTGGGATTGGTCCGTGACACGGAACACATGAATATCCAGTGTAAAAACCCAAAAATCATGCCATTGACTTTGAACAGACCTGCCAGTGTCACTGATTGGGACTGGCAATTGTAACCTGTTTAGATGTGTGTCATTCTGAAAGAAAACCCCTCCATTTTAAATATTAAATCAGGTTTGTAATCTGCCTTATTCACTTGCATCATGAACTCCATTACCACCGTAGTGTAAATCTTAACAGCTGCATGCAGTAACCCACCCTCCACACGGAGGCAGCGCATGAAGTCGCACCATTTAATGTAGAGGCTGAGCATTGATGGAATAAACAATGGCCCTGAAATTCCAATGTCCCAGGTCTGTAAGAAGTTCCTACGGACCTGGGAAGGCGTCGGAAAAGCCGGTTTCCAGTGAGCAATGCGCATGCGCTGGAAACCGACATTACCGATCTGTCAAGTTTTTGGTCTTGACAGATGGTCGCATCTCGGGAGCGAGGACACTTGCAGGATAAGATTTCCGATATTTACGAATATCTTGCCCTGCAAATATCCTTTAAAATCCTGCGTCTGAAAAAGCAGGCGTATAGCCTACTTTTACAGGCGCAAATGGTTAAAAATACACATACAAATAAAAAATAAAGTTATAAAAGCACTTTTTAATGTTTAAAAACCCTCCCCACTACGGTAAGTTTATTTTAAGTGTTAATAAATTTTTTTTTTTTAAGTCATAAAACTATTTTTTTATAACAACTTTAATTTAAATGCATGTTAATCGTGTACTTTATTTTCTATTTTTTATTGGTTTTTAAGTGTTTGGGGGGGGGTTTCTCATTCATAGCAATAGGAGTTGTGTACTTACAGAACTCCTATTGCTATGAATGAGAAACTATACTGTACCTGATTGGCTGCTGTCACTAGATCCCGGCCTACGCATGTCCCCACATCCCCACATGCACGAGCTGCGCACGCAGTCACCTCTGGGCTTCAGGCTCGGAAGTTCGGACAGTCGCAGCAGCAGCAGGTAAATGCGCATCGTTTTGCTTTTTTTAGGTCGTTTCCCCGCGGGAAGCGGTCGAACGGAATTTCAGGACCAATGTTCTTTTTATGTTCGTAACTCAACTGGGGCTGCACTAGAACCACTACAATTGAACTCATTGTCCTTGGGGCAGGGAGGTTTGAAAAATTCCCAATTGCTATCCAGTGACATCTGCTGGAAAGAGTGAGAGTCTGTATTCAGTATATCAGGGTTGGGCCAGGGTGCGATGCACTCCATACTTAAGTAATCCAGTGACCCTCGCTGTCTTGGCATACATGCAAAAAGCAATCACTCAGGGCTAAATTCCCTCTTACTTTTACCGATGTGAATTGAAGTCTCTACCCTCAAGTCTCTAGATTCTGTTCTAGTGGAGCAGAGAATAAGATAAATTGGGCTAAAGCAGGGCATGGAGGCAATATGTTGGTGAGACCACACCGAGAGTACTGCGTACAGTTTTGGTCTCCGTATTTAAGGAGGGATATAATTGCATTGGAGGCAGTTCAGAGAAGGTTCACTCGGATGATTCCTGAGATGAAGGGGTTGTCTTATGAAGAAAGGTTGGGCAGGTTGGGCCTATATTCATTGGAGTTTAAAAGAATGAGAGGTGATTGTATTGAAACATATAAGATTCTAAGGGGGCTTGACAGGGTAGATGCAGAGAGAATGCTTCCCCTAGTAGGGGAATCTAGAACTAGGGGGCATAGTTTCAGAATAAGGGGTCGCCCATTTAAAACAAAGATGAGGAGCAATTTCTTCTCTCAGAGGGTCGTGAATCTTTGGAAATCTCTACCCCAGAGAGCTGTGGAGGCTGGGTCATTGAATAAATTTAAGACAGAAATTGACAGTTTCTTGAGCAATAGAGGGTTATGGGGAGCGGGCGGGGAAGTGGAGCTGAGTCCATGATCAGATCAGCCATGATCTTATTGAATGGCGGAGCAGGCTCAAGGGGCCGTATGGCCTACTCCTGCTCCTATTTCTTATGTTGTTATTAGCCATGACATAGAATGCAAGAGCTGGGAGGTTATGCTTGAACTGTATAGAACACTAGTTGGGCCTATACACATTGGAGTTCAGAAGAATGAGTGGTGATTTTATTGAAACATATAAGCTAATGAGGGGGTTCGGCAAGGTGGGTGCAGAGAGGATATTTCCACTCATAGGAGAAACTAATAGGGGACATAGTCTCAGAATAAGGGGCCGCCCATTTAAAACTGAGATGAGGAGGAATTTCTTCTCTCAGAGGGTTGTAAACCCAGAGAGCTGTGGAGGCTGGGTCATTGAATATATTTAAGGTGGAGATCGACAGATTTTTGAACGATAAGGGAGTCAAGGGTTATGGGGAGCGGGCAGGGAAGTGGAGTTGAGGTCAAGATCAGATCAGCCATGATCTTATTGAATGGCGGAGCAGGCTCAAGGGTACAAAATGGTCTGCTGATGCTCCTATTTCTTATATTCTTATGTTTTCATTTCAGCACTGGGACCCATTATGACAAAGTGATTCCTGTTGGGTGGTATGAATGTTATTTATTTTACTGGGATTTCCCCAAAGCACGTGAATACTCCTCTGCACCTGTATATCTGTACTGAGTAAGCTCTGACCCAGTTTTTGACAGCTGTTGCTGTTTGATTTTTGGAACAGGCACAGCCACAATTCGGATGGCTAAATCTGGTTTAACTGACAGAGGTCTTGCTGAAAAAGGTGTGCTGGTAGGATTTGGGTTGGTCGAATGCATTTCACTCGCTTGGCTCCTAGTCCCCTATATTCTTCTCCTAGGCAGTCCCTCGAAACGAGGATTACTTGCTTCCACGCCAAAAAGGGATGAGTTCGATTAATTCACAGGTGCTTCAATGAAGGACCTAATATTCCAGATCCCAAACTAGATCCTGAAGGGTGGAAGGTGCCTGTGCGTGTATTTTTTTTAACGTGTGGTGGCCGTTGCACACCAGCCACCACACGGGCTTGACAGAGCTAGGTGTTGGTCCAGTGGCAAGGATTACCCAAGACGACTGGAGACCAGCTCTGCTGCACAGACCTAGTGCGCGCACATATCGCAGTGTGGGCTGACCCGTGCTGCCCCTGGGTCCTCGGCTCTTCTGGGCCCTGAACGCACGCCTTTCCTGGGACCCGATCACATCACTCTGCAATCTCTCACCGCTCCTGCGCATTCCCCCCCCCCCCCCCCCCCACCTATTAGAACAATACTCTCAAACTTGTTTGCCAAACCTCTGAAGATCTCTATGAAATACAATGAAAGTGCAAGTTTTCGTGGTTGGTATAAGAGACTTTCTAAGGGCCAAGAATACCATTTACCTTTCATTACTTGTCAAGGCTTGCTTATTTAACTTCTAATATTGGAGAACACACAGATACAAATGACAATCCCCAAAGCAGCACAATACTGCCATCTCTCGTCCTCTTCCAGCCAAATGTACTTTTCCTGTCATTAAAAAAAACTAGTCAAGGTTAAAAGAAAATAACCTTTTTCTCTTTTAAAAAAAATTCTTGGACAACAAGTACATAGTGACTTTGAGATAGATTGGTGCTTATATACTGGGCCAAAAATACAGTGGTAGCATTGTGCATGAAACACAAAAAGTTAGTATGCGGGTACAGCAAGTAATTAGGAAGGTAAATGGAATGTTGGCCTTTATTGCAAAGGGGATGGAGTATAAAAGCAGAGAAGTCCTGCTACAGTTATACAGGTTATTGGTGAGGCCACACCTGGAGTACTGCGTACAGTTTGGTCTCTGTATTTAAGTAAGGCTATACTTGCATTGGAGGTTGTTCAAAGAAGTTGATTCTGGAGATGAGGGGGTTGACTTATGAAAATAGGTTGAGTAGGTTGGGCCTATACACATTGGAATTCAGAAGAATGAGAGGTGATCTGAAACATATAAGATAATGAGGGGGCTCGACAAGGTGGATGCAGAGAGGATATTTCCACTCATAGAGGAAACTAATAGGAGACATAGTCTCAGAATAAGGGGCTGCCCATTTAAAACTGAGATGGGGAGGAATTTCTTCTCTGAGGGTTGTAAATCTATGGAATTCTCTTCCCCAGAGAGCTGTGGCGGCTGGGTCATTGAATGTATTTAAGGTGGAGATAGTCAGAATTTTGAGCGATAAGGGAGTCAAGGGTTATGGGAAGCGGGCAGGGAATTGGAGCTGAATCCATGATCAGATCAGCCATGATCTTACTGAACGGTGGAGCAGGCTCGAGGGGCCGGGTGGCCTACTCCTGCTCCTATTTCTTATATTCTTATGTACAAACTATTGTATCAGAATATTATGAGCTAGGAAATCTAAATTGGAACGATCGTTTCAGCGGATATCTATTTTTGTGCTTCATCAAGGGAGAAAAGTTGGTCAGTTTCTGGCAAGTTGTTTGGGAAATTAAGAAAAAATTGCATTTATACATCGTCAATGCATTACTTTTTTCCCCAAAGTGTAGTTACTGCCACTTTATAGGCAAATAGGGCAGCCAATTTGTGCACACAGTCCCATAAACAGCAATGAGATGAATAACCCATTATATTGATTCGGTGGTAATGGTGAAGGCGGAATGTTGGCTAGGACATTGAGAAAACTCCCAGCTCTTCTTTCAATAGTCATTGGATCTTTGACACCCAGCTGAACAGGCAGAAACAAGGATAATTTACTAGTGCCGCAATAAACAATGGTAAAAGAATTTGACTATTTGATTGGCATCTCACCCTATCTGTTAATCTCTTCCCAACTTCCAAAAGGCGTTCGGCAAAGTGCCACATAATAGGCTTGCCAGCAAAGTTGAAGCCCGAGGAATAAAAGGGACAGTGGCAGCATGGATTAGCTAAGTGACAGGAAACAGAGACTAGTGGTGAACGGTTGTTTTTCGGACTGGAGGAAGATATACAGTGGGTGTTCCCCAGGGGTCAGTTCTAGGCCCACTGCTTTTCTTGATATATATTAATGACTTGGACGTGGGTGTACCGGGTACAATTTCAAAATTTGCAGATGACACAAAACTTGGAAGTACAGTGAACATTGAGGAGGAGAGTGATAGACTTCAGGAAGACATAGACAGGCTAGTGAAATGGGCGGATACGTGGCAGATAAAATTTAACGCAAAAAAGTGTGAAGTGATGCATTTTGGTAGAAAGAATGAGGAGAGGACATATTAACTAAATGGTATAATCCTGAAGGAGGTGCACAAACAGAGAGACCTGTGGGTATGTGTGCACAAATTGTTGAAGGTGGCAGGGCAGGTTGAGAAAGCAGTTAAAAAGGCTTACAGGATCCTGGGTTTCATAAATAGAGGTGTAAGAGTACACAAGTGTGGAAATTATGATGAACCTGTATAAAACACTGGTTCATCCCCAACTGGAGTACTGTGTCCAATTCTGGGCACCACACTTTAGGAAGGATGTGAAGGCCTTAGAGAAAGTGCAGAAAAGATTTACGAGAATGATTCCAGGAATGAGGGACTTTAGTCACATTGATAGACTGGAGAAGTTGGAGTTGTTCTCCTTGGAGCAGAGAAGGTTGAGAGGAGATTTGATCGAGATGTTCAAAATCATGAGGGGTCTGCACAGAGTAGAGAGAAACTGTTCCCATTGGAGGAAGTGTCAAGTACCAGAGGACAGAAGTGTTTTGCAAAAAAAGCAAATGCAACGTAAGAACTTACTCAGCGAGTGGTTAAGATCTGGAATGCAGTGCCTGAAATTGTAGTGGAGGCAGACTCAATCTTATCTTTCAAAAGGGAAATGGATCTGAACAAAAACAAATTACAGGGCTACAAGGAAAGAGCAGGGGAGTGGGACCACTCTATCATTCTATGAACTGTCATGTCTTCAAATCACCTACAATCTGCTTTCGTGTCAGTCGTGGTTCAGTTAGTAGTACTCCTGCCTGAGTCCCACTCCAAAGACTCCAGCACATAATCAGGCTGACACTCCAGTGCCATGCTGAGGGAGCGCTGCACTGTTGGAGGTGCCGTCTCTCGGATGAGACGTTAAACCGTCTGCTCGCAGGTAAAAGGTCCCAAAGTCAAGCAAGGGAGTTATCCCCGGTGTCCTGGCCAATATTTTGCCTCAACCAACGTCACTAAAGCAGATTATTTAGTCATCACATTGCTGTTTGCTACAGGTTGTCCTGAAAAGGCGCTATATAAATGCAATCTTCCTTTCAATCTCTTCCCAATTGCCTTCTCCTGACCGCCACAACAATGTATGCTTTACCGGCCAGAACTGATTTAAAACCAGCGATGTTTTGGGTGCGAGCATTGCCTCCATAATGGATACTGTTTGCCTTTGGTCATCGCGACCTTTTACGACGACAGAGTAGGGAGTGGGAGTGGAGTAGGCCCTAGCCTCCGGGGACAGCCTGCACCTCACAGCCCCGCCGGGCCAGGATAGAGAGAGGATGCCCGCGACACTGGGTCCGCACTCAGCACCTTCGCTCCGGCCCCGTTCCTTTATCCCAAAAAAACCGTCTCTGGGAAACTCACCATCCGGGACCCCGCCCGACTACATTTCCCAAGATGCCCCGGTGCCCGGACTATATTTCCCATGATGCCCCGGTGACGGTTGTTATTGTGAGCAACGCGCCCAGGATGGACAGTCCGTCCCTGCTCCACCTGTGAGTGCGGTCCATCCCGGCCCCACACCATCTCCACCCCCCACCCCCCACCCCCCGGCCCACACCATCCCCTCCACCACCCGGGCTCGGCTCCCCACCCGGACCATCCCCGGCCCTGATCCACCTGTGAGTGCGGCCCACCCCGGGCTCAGTCCCCCACTCTCTCCATCCCTTTCAACTGCACCCGCTTTTCATTCCTCCCTTCACTCCTTCATTTCCCTTCATTCTACATCTCCGCGCCGTCTCTCTCTCCATCCACCATCTCTCCTCCCCCGTCCACCCACTCTCTTTCCATCCGCTCTGGCTCTATCCACTCTCTGTCCACTGGTCGTGTCTGACTAACCTGATTTAATATTTCGAGGAGGTAACAAGGAGGGTCGATGACAGTGCGTTTGATGTAGTGTATATGGATTTTAGCAAGGCTTTTGATAAGATCCCACATGACAGACTGGTCACAAAAGTAAAAGCCCATGGGATTCACGGCAAAGTGGCAAGTTGGATCCAAAATTGGCTCAGAGGCAGGAATCAAAGGGTAATGGTTGATGGGTGTTTCTGTGACAGGAAGGGTGCTTCCAGTGGGCTTCCGCAGGGCTCAGTACTAGGTCCCATGCTTTTTGTAGTATATATCAAACATTTAGACTTGAATGTAGGGGGAATGAAGTTTGCAGATGATACAAAAATTGGCTGTGTGATAATGAAGAAGAAAGCTGTAGACTACAGGAAGATAGCAATGAACTGGTCTGGTGGGCAAATGGAATTCAATCCGGAGAAGTGAGAGGTAATGCATTTGGGGAGGGCTCACAAGGCTAGGGAATACACAATAAATGGTAGGACACTGAGAAGTGTAGAGGAACAAAGGGACCTTGGAGTGCATGTCCACAGACCCCTGAAGGTAGCAGGCCAGGTAGATAAGGTGGTTAAGAAAGCATACAGAATACTTGCAAGTTATTATTTAAATGGAGAAAGATTGCAAAGTGCCGCAGTACAGTGGGACCTCTGGGTACTTGTGCATGAAACACAAAAGGATAGTATGCAGGTACAGCAAGTGATCAGGAAGGCCAATGGTATCTTAGCCTTTATTGCAAAGGGGATGGAGTATAAAAGCATGGAAGGTATACACGGTATTGTTGAAGCCTCACCTGGAATACTGTGTGCAGTTTTGGTTTCCATATTTACGAAAGGATATATGTACTTTGGAGACAGTTCAGAGAAGGTTCACTAGGTTGATTCCAGGGATGAGAGGGTTGACTTATGAGGAAAGGTTGAGTAGGTTGGACCTCTACTCATTGGAATTCAGAAGCATGAAAGGTGATCTTATTGAAACGTATAAGATTATGAGGGTGCTTGACAAGGTGGATGCAGAGAGGATGTTTCCATTGATGGGGGAGACTAGAACTAGAGGGCATGATCTTAGAATAAGGGGCCGCCCATTTAAAACAGAGATGAGGAGGAATTTCTTCTCTCAAAATTTGTGGAATTCGCTGCCTGAAAGCTGGGACACTGAATAAATTTAAGGCAGAAATAGACAGTTTCTTGAGCAATAAGGGGTTATGGGGAGCAGGCGGGGAAGTGGAGCTGAGTCCATGATCAGATCAGCCATGATCTTATTGAATGGCGGAGCAGGCTCGAGGGGCCGTATGGCCTACTCCTGTTCCTATTTCTTATGTTCTTATTAGCCGTGGCATAGAATGCAAGAGCTGGGAGGTTATGCTTGAACTGTATAAAACACTCGTTGGGCCGCAGCTAGTGTACTGCGTGCAGTTCAGGTCAGCACATTACAGGAAAGATGTGGGTACAGAGGAGATTTACCAGGATGTGACCTGGACTGGAAAATTTTAGCTATGAGGAAAGATTGGATAGGCTGGATTGTTTTCTTTGGAACAGGAGGCTGAGGGGAGACCTTATTGAGGTGTATAAAATTATGAGGGGCCTAGATAGATCTGATAGGAAGGACCTATTTCCCTTAGCAGAGGGGTCAATAGGGAGGGGGCATAGATTTGAAGTAATTGGTTGGAGCTTTAGAGGTGATTTGAGGGAAATGTTTACACCCAGAGGGTGGTGGGGTCTGGAAATCACTGCCTGAAAGGGTGGTAGAGACAGAAACACACTCCACATTTTAAAAAGTACTTTGAAGTGCCGTAACCTACAGGGTTACGGACCAAGAGCTGGAAAGTGGGATTAGGCTGGATAGCTCTTTGTCGGCCAGTATGGACATGATTTGCTGAAATGGCCTCCTTCAGTGCAGTAAATTTCTATTAATCACTAATCCACTCTCCCTCCATCCGCCGTCCCTCCATCTGCCGTCTCCCTTCCCACTCCTCCCCTCCCCATCCCACACCTCCCTAGCCCTCCCCACCAACTACCCCCCCCCCCCAACAAACCGTCTCCCCTCCCCCTGCCCTTGTACCTCCTCCCCCTCCAGTCACTGTCTCCCCTTCCCATGCTTTGTTATACCGACAGTTTATCTGACTTTGGACATAATCTTGCCCTGTGATATTTCCTTTCATTTCCAGATGCATTTGCTCTCTCGTAAAGTCGCTCTCTCGGTATTCCACTGATGTACAAACTCTGCCACCAAACCTGAAAGACAAATTAATTAGAATGATGAGCTTACAGGGGATTATTACAGATGAGAACATGCGTCAGGTGAGCAAAAAGATAGCTTGCTTTATAATGTAGGTAACAGGTTTTTATAAAATATTATTTCCATTCTTGGTCAGCAGCTGACCACTGCTCTTATAATGCATCCTTACCTTACATCATCATAGGCAGTCCCTCGAAATGAGGATGACTTGCTTCCACGCCAAAAAAGGATGAGTTCACAGGTGTTTCAATGAAGGACCTAATATTCCAGGTCCTGAACTACATCCTGAAGATGCCTGTGCATGTATTTTTTTAACGTGTGGTGGCCGTTGCACACTAGCTTACAGGGTTGCTTCTAATAACACTTTTGCCATTGGAGGCATTAGTGCTGGTATCCATCCAGATACAACCATCCAGTATGAAAGACCTGGTGCCAGTGCTGTTGGAGACACCAAAACCCTTCCGGGGAATTAGTTTACCTGGGCGCCATTCATTTTCTATCCATCGAGACAGTGGGTCTTGACAGCTGACCCACTGTGGCATCGGATGACCTAGTCCTCCCCCAATGTCCATACATAAACACTTTCCACCAGTGATCACTATATACTGGAGGGGAGCCCTAATGTTTCACCTCGGGTCAGGAACCAATTTTAGTTCCCCGAATCCCCCGAATCCCCCGCCCCCCCCAAACTGCCCAAGCTAAGATTGACACACCTGGCACCACCGAGTGCTTTGATCCTGAGATCTTCTAGTCTGTATGCATACATTTGCTTTTACCTACTACGCTATTGGTGGAGCAGTTAAATTCTTCCTGAATAATTTCTGTACTCTTGCGCTGCCTCACCCACAAGAACTCTGCAGTCCAACCTTAAGCAGTGTCGAGCACTTCTTTTGTTGGGTAGTTTCAGTTGCCACTTCAGAAACTATTTTTTGCATTCCAATGCAGCATTAACTTGTGTACTGATAGTAGGTGATTTACATGCAGGTGTTGCATCCAGGACTCCAAAAACTGGACCTCCGCGACTGTGACATCACAGATCATGGGTTGATCATGCTTCAGATTTGCACGGAACTAAGGGAAATCAACTTGAGTTCCAACGACCAAAAGCTGTCTGTAACCTCAGAAGGTATTTTGGATCTAGACCTAATTTTGAATGCAACGGGGAGGGGGAAGGAATTCAGGACAAAACAGGGCAATTAATCTTGTTTCAATAATTCAGTATCTCCTGGGAAGACAAGATTTTGTAGCGATGAAATTAAAAAAGAAACAGTGACACTGTAAATGTCCGATTCTCAGAGGGAATGAGAAGTGGGAATGAAATGATCACATTTCTGTGTATGCTCCAGTAGCTGCCTGTGCCTCCCGCTGTTGACAGTGGCCTTGGAACAGATCACCTGGTGGTGTGAATATTACACATTTTAAAAGGTCCCCAGCACACACTCTGGTAATGTTTAAATATGTTATTAAAGGGGGCGGAAAGTAAAAAATTATGCAGCATTTCTAAACAAAAATAAAAATCAAATTTTCCCTGAGCAGGTCACCCACCCTCCTCACTAGTCAGCAGTTCCCTAGTGTCACCGATGGGGATGAATTTAGATCCCCTCAATTGAATACAAAGGACATGATTTCAAACCAACCTTGAGCTGATGTGATGCCTCCCAGCCCAGGAAAGCTTATCACTGGCTGGAAAAGCAGAGGTCTCAGCTGGTATATTTAAAAGAAGATAATTTTAAGTATTTTGAAGATAGAATGTTTGAAGGACTACCCAGGCACTTTTCTCCCCTCTTAAGTCTCCTTGCAGAGACATAAAAATATTTAAGGATAAGGCCAATGAGCCTTTGTTTAAAAATTAGCCCATTAACTAAATGACCAGATTCATGCATTTCTGATATTACATAGGATTACATAGAATATACAGCACAGAAACAGGCCGTTTGGCCCATCCAGTCCATGCTGGCATTTATACTCCACTCAAACCTCCCGTCTTTCCTCATTTAACTCTGAGCATAACCCTCTATTCACTTCTCCCTTATATGCGTGTCTAGCCTCCCGTTGAATGCATCTATGGGCCCAAATTTCGGGCCGCGCCTAAAACGGCGCAGCCCCGACCTGGACGCCAGTTTTTCGCACCACAAAGTGCGCCTAAAAAATACTTACCGATTCTCACTATCCCTGCAGGTTCTCTGGAGCTGGGCGCGGCGCAGCACGAGCTGTGGGGGGCGGAGCTAGGTCCCAGCGCTGAAAACAGTGCCGGGACCTCTGCACATGTTCGCTACAGTGGGCGCGCATGTGCAGCAGCTCCAGGCGCCCAAAACTGTGTGGGAGGGGCCCGAAGCAGGCAGCCCCTAGCCCTGGTCGAATGGCCTCACTGCGGCTGCGTGGATAAGACTATACCTCCCACGCGCAGCTCCTGCTTCCTCCCGACCTGACCCCTGCTTCCTGCCTCCCCCTGCCCCGGGCACGGACCCGACTCGCACTCCCCCCCCCGGAACTCGACCCACCCCCGGATCAGACCCGACCTGCGCTCCCCCCGACCCTCCCGCCCCCGGACCTGACGGGACCCGAATCGCGCCCCCTCCCCCCGCCGGACCCGACCCCCCCCCCCCCCCCCCCCAAGACCCCAGGACCCAACCCGACTCGCGCGCCCCCGGACCTGGCCCCCCACCCCCGGACCGGACGCTACTGGCCTGTAAATCCGGTGCTGTGGGCGTGCCCCGCCCTAAGTCTTGGGCCCGGCCGGGCCCGGCCCGTTCAGCCTCCCTCCCCTCTCTCCACTCCCTGCTCCCCTCTCTCCCTTCTCCCCCACCTCCTCCCTTCTCCCTCCCCCCAACCCCTTCTCCCTCCCCCCTCCCTTCTCCCTCCCTCCCCTCCCTTCTCCCTCCACCCCCCTCCATTCTACCCCCTCCCCTCCCTCCCTTCTCCCTCCCCCTCCCTGCTCCCTCCCTCCCTTCTCCCTCCCTCCCTTCTCCCTCCATCCCTTCTCCCTCCATCCCCTCCCTTCTCCCCCCCTCCCCTCCCTCCCTTCTCCCCCCCTCCCCTCCCTCCCTTCTCCCCCCCTCCCCTCCCTCCCTTCTCCCCCTTCCCTTCCCTCCCTTCTCCCCCCTCCCCTCCCTCCCTTCTCCCCCCCTCCCCTCCCCCCTTCTCCACTTCTCCCCTCCCCCTCCCCTTCTTCGCTCCTCTCCCCCCTCCTCCTCTCCTTCTCCCCCCTCTTCCCCCCACCCCCTCTCCCTACTCCTCCGCTCCCCCCTCCCTCCCCTCTCCCTCCTCCTCTCCTCCTCTCCCCCCTTCTACCCTCCCCCCTTCTCACCTACCCCTCCCCTTCTCACGTCCCTTCCCCCGATCACCTCCTCTCCCCTTCTCCCCCCCTTCTCCCCTCGCCCCCTTCTCCCCTCGCCCCCTTCTCCACTCGCCCCCTTCTCCCCTCGCCCCCTTCTCCCCTCGCCCCCATCTCCCCTCCCCTACCACCTCTTCCCCCCCCTCACCTCCTCTTCCCACCTCCCTTCCCCCCACCTTCCCTTCCCCCCCACCACCCCTTCCCCCCACCCCCCCTTCCCCCCCACCACCCCTTCCCCCCCACCACCCCTTCCCCCCCACCACCCCTTCCCCCCCACCACCCCTTCCCCCCCCTCCCCCACACCTCCCCTCCCCCCCACCTCCCCCCCACCATCTTCTCATCCCTCCCGCCCCCCTCTTCCCCCCCACCTCCTCTCTTTCCCCCGTCCCCCTCTCTACCCCCCGTCCCCTCTCTAGCCCCCCGTCCCCTCTCTCCCCCCCATCCCCTCTCTCCCCCCATCCCCTCTCTCCCACCGCCCCATCCCACACTCCCACCCCCGCCCCATCCACTCTCTCCCCCTTCCCTTCCCGCTCTACCCCCCTTCACCCCTTTTCCCCCTCCCCTTCCCCTTTCCCCCCATCTCTCCTCCCCCCATCTCTCCTCCCCCCATCTCTCCTCCCCCCCTCTCTCCTCCCCCCACTCGCTCCTCCTCCCCACTCGCTCCTCCCCCCCTCTGCCTCCCTCCCCCTTCCCCCCACCTCCCCTTCCCCCCACCTCCCCTTCCCCCCACCTCCCCTTCCCCCACCTCCCCTTCCCCCCACCTCCCCTTCCCCCCCCACCTCCCCTTCCCCCCCGCCCCCCTCTCTTCCGCACGCCCCCTCTCGTCCCCCCTCCCCATCTTCCCCCCCCCCCCCACCCGCCCCTCGCTCTAAACCGCCCCCCCACCCGCCCCTCTCTTCCGCCCCCCCCCACCCCGCCCCTCTCTCCCCCCCCCCCCCAGCCACCCCTCTCTTTCTCTCCCCCCGCCCATCTCTTCCCCCCCCCCACCCACCCGCCTCTCTCTTCCCCCCCCACCCGCCCCTCTCTTCCCCCCACTCCCCCACCTGCCCCTCACTTCCCCCCCCCCCAACTGCCACTCTCTTCCCCCCCCCCCACCCGCCCTCTCTTCCCCCCCCCCCCCACCCGCCCCCTCTTCCCCCCCCCACCCGCCCCTCTCTTCCCTCCCCACCCGCCCCTCTCTTCCCTCCCATCCCCACCCGCCCCCTCTCTTTCTCCCCCCCCTCCCCTCTCTTCCCCACCCTCCCCCACCCCCCTGCTCCCCCCCCTTCCCCCCCACTATTCCCCTCCCCTTCCGCCCCCCACTCTTCCCCCTTCCCCCCTTCCCCCCACTCTTCCCCCCTCTCACCCCCGTCTTCTCCCCCTTTACCCCCCTCCCACCCTTACCCCCCTCCCCCCCAACCCCTCTCTCCCCTCTCTCCCCCCATCCCCCTCTCCCCCCCCATCCCCTCTCTCCCCCCCCATCCCCTCTCCCCCTCCATCCCCTCTCTCCCCTCCATCCCCTCTCTCCCCCCATCCCCCTCTCCCCCCTCCCTCTCTCCCCCCTATCCCCTCTCTCCCCCCATCCCCTCTCTCCCCCCCATCCCCTCTCTCCCCCCCCATCCCCTCTCTCCCCCCATCCCCTCTCTCCCCCATCCCTTTCTCCCCCCATCCCCTTTCTCCCCCCATCCCCTTTCTCCCCCCCATCCCCTCTCTCCCCCCCCATCCCCTCTCTCCCCCCCCATCCCCTCTCTTCCCCTCTTCCCCCCCATCCCATCTCTCTCCCCCCCATCCCATCTCTCTCCCCCCCATCCCATCTCTCCCCCCCCATCCCTCTCTCTCCCCCCCATCCCCTCTCTCCCCCCCCCCATCCCCTCTCTCCCCCCCATCCCCTCTCTCCCCCATCCCCTTTCTCCCCCCCATCCCCTCTCTTCCCCCCCATCCCCTCTCTCCCCCCCCATCCCCTCTCTCCCCCCCATCCCCTCTCTCCCCCCTATCCCCTCTCTCCCCCCACCAATCCCCTCTCTCCCCCCCCCAATCCCCTCTCCCCCCCCCAATCCCCTCTCCCCCCCAATCCCCTCTCTCCCCCCCATCCCCTCTCTCCCCCCATCCCCTCTCTCCCCCCCCCATCCCCTCTCTCCCCCCCATCCCCTCTCTCCCCCCCATCCCCTCTCTCCCCCCCCATCCCCTCTCTCCCCCCCATCCCCTCTCTCTCCCCCCCATCCCCCCTCTCTCCCCCCCATCCCCCTCTCTCCCCCCCATCCCCCCCTCTCTCCCCCCCATCCCCCTTCTCTCTCCCCCCCCATCCCCCTTCTCTCCCCCCCATCCTCCCTCTCTCCCCCCCCATCCTCCCTCTCTCCCCCCATCCTCCCTCTCTCCCCCCATCCTCCCTCTCTCCCCCCATCCTCCCTCTCTCCCCCCATCCCCCCTCTCTTCCCCCCCATCCCCTCTCTTCCCCCCCATCCCCTCTCTTCCCCCCCCATCCCCTCTCTTCCCCCCCATCCCCTCTCTTCCCCCCCCATCCCCTCTCTTCCCCCCCCCATCCCCTCTCTTCCCCTCTTCCCCCCCATCCCATTTCTTCCCCCCCATCCCATCTCTCCCCCCCATCCCTCTCTCTCCCCCCCATCCCCTCTCTCCCCCCCCATCCCCTCTCTCCCCCCCATCCCCTCTCTCCCCCCCATCCCCTCTCTCCCCCCCATCCCCTCTCTCCCCCCCATCCCCTCTCTCCCCCCCATCCCCTCTCTCCCCCCCTTCTCCCCCCCATCCCCTCTCTCCCCCCCTTCTCCCCCCCATCCCCTCTCTCCCCCCCCATCCCCTCTCTCCCCCCCCATCCCCTCTCTCCCCCCCCATCCCCTCTCTCCCCCCCCATCCCCTCTCTCCCCCCCATCCCCTCTCTCCCCCCCATCCCCTCTCTCCCCCCCAATCCCCTCTCTCCCCCCCAATCCCCTCTCTCCCCCCCATCCCCTCTCTCCCCCCCCATCCCCTCTCTCTCCCCCCCCATCCCCCTCTCCCCCCCCATCCCCTCTCTCCCCCCCATCCCCCCTCTCTCCCCCCATCCTCCCTCTCTCCCCCCTCTCTCCCCCCCATCCCCCCACTCTCCCCCCCCATCCCCCCTCTCCCCCCCCATCCCCCCTCTCTCCCCCCCATCCCCTCTCCCCCCCATCCCCTCTCTGACCCCCATCCCCTCTCTCCCCCAGCCCCATCCCCCCTCCCCCCTTTTCCCCCATCTCTCCTCCGCCCCATCTGTCCCATCTCCCCTCCCCCCAACTCTCTCCTCCCCCCAACTCTCCTCCCCCCCAACTCTCTCCTCCCCCCAACTCTCTCCTCTCCCCCGACTCTCTCCTCCCCCCCGACTCTCTCCTCCCCCCGACTCTCTCCTCCCCCCGACTCTCTCCTCCCCCGACTCTCTCCTCCCCCCCGACTCTCTCCTCCCCCCCGACTCTCTCCTCCCCCCCGACTCTCTCCTCCCCCCCGACTCTCTCCTCCCCCCCGACTCTCTCCCTCCCCCCGACTCTCTCCTCCCCCCCGACTCTCTCCTCCCCCCCGACTCTCTCCTCCCCCCCGACTCTCTCCTCCCCCCCCGACTCTCTCCTCCCCCCCGACTCTCTCCTCCCCCCCGACTCTCTTCTCCCCCCCCGACTCTCTCCTCCCCCCCGACTCTCCCTCCCCCCCAACCCCTTCTCCCTCCCCCCCAACCCTTCTCCCTCCCCCCCAACCTCTTCTCCCTCCCCCCCCAACCCCTTCTCCCTTCCCCCCCCAACCCTTCTCCCTCCCCCCCCAACCCCTTCCCCTCCCCCCCAACCTCTTCTCCCTCCCCCCCCAACCCCTTCTCCCTTCCCCCCCAACCCCTTCTCCCTCCCCCCCCCAACCCCTTCTCCCTCCCCCCCAACCCCTTCTCCCTCCCCCCCAACCCCTTCTCCCTCCCCCCCAACCCCTTCTCCCTCCCCCCCAACCCCTTCGCCCTCCCCCCCAACCCCTTCGCCCTCCCCCCACACCCCTTCGCCCTCCCCCCCCAACCTCTTCTCCCTCCCCCAACCCCTTCTCCCTCCCCCCAACCCCTTCTCCCTCCCCCCCAACCCCTTCTCCCTCACCCCCCAACCCCTTCTCCCCCCCCCAACCCCTTCGCCCTCCCCCCCCAACCCCTTCGCCCTCCCCCCCCAACCCCTTCTCCCTCCCCCCCAACCCCTTCTCCCTCCCCCCCCAACCCCTTCTCCCTCCCCCCCAACCCCTTCTCCTCCCCCCAACGCCTTCTCCCTCCCCCCCCAACCCCTTCTCCCTCCATCCCTTCCCTTCTCCCTCCATCCCTTCTCCCCCTCCCTTCTCCCCCTCTTTTCTCCCCCTCCCTTCTCCCCCACCCTTCTCCCCCACCCTTCTCCCCCTCCCCCCTCCCTCCATCCCTTCTCCCTCCATCCCCTCCCTCCATCCCTTCTCCCTCCATCCCCTCCCTTCTTCCCCCTCCCCCCCTCCCTTTTCCCTCCCCTTCTTCCCCCTCCCCTCCCTCCCTTCTCCCTCCCTACCTTTTCCCTCCCTCCCTTCTCCCTCCCTCCCTTCTCCCTCCCCCGCTCCTTCTCTCCCCTTCTCCCTCACCCCCTCTTTTCTCCCTCCCCGCTCTTTTCTCCCTCCCCGCTCTTTTCTCCTCCCCGCTCTTTTCTCCCTCCCCGCTCTTTTCTCCCTCCCCGCTCTTTCTCTCCCTCCCCGCTCTTTTCTCCCTCCCCGCTCTTTTCTCCCTCCCCGCTCTTTTCTCCCTCCCCGCTCTTTTCTCCCTCCCCGCTCTTTTCTCCCTCCCCGCTCTTTCTCCCTCCCCGCTCTTTTCTCCCTCCCCGCTCTTTTCTCCCTCCCCCCATCCCCTCTCCCCCCATCCCCTCTCTCCCCCCTCCATCCCCTCTCTCCCCCCCATCCCCTCTCTCCCCCCATCCCCTCTCTCCCCCCCATCCCCTCTCTCCCCCCCCATCCCCTCTCTCCCCCCCATCCCCTCTCTCCCCCCCATCCCCTCTCTCCCCCCCCATCCCCTCTCTCCCCCACCGCCCATCCCCTCTCCTCTCCCCCCCCCCATCCCCTCTCTCCCCCCATCCCCTCTCGCCCCCCCATCCCCTCTCGTCCCCCCATCCCCTCTCGTCCCCCCATCCCCTCTCTCCCCCCATCCCCTCTCTCCCCCCCCATCCCCTCTCTCCTCCCCCCATCCCCTCCCTCCCCCCCTTCATCCCTTCTCCCCCTCCCTCCCCTCTTCTCCCCCCTCCCCCCCTTTCACAACTCCCCCCCTTTCACCCCTCCCCCCCCATCTCTCCTCCCCCATCTTTCCTCCCCCCATCTCTTCCCCCCCGCCCCCTTCCCCCCGCCCCCTCTCTTCCCCCCACCTCCTGTCTTCCCCCACCGCCCCCTCTCTTCCCCCACCGCCCCCTCTCTTCCCCCACCGCCCCCTCTCTTCCCCCACCGCCCCCTCTCTTCCCCCCTCCCGCCCCTCACTTCTCCCCACCCCCACCCGCCCCTCTCCTCCCCCTTCTCACCTCCCCCTTCTCCCCTCCCCATCCCCCTTCTCCACTCCCCATCCCCCTTCTCCCCTCCCCATCCCCCTTCTCCCCTCCCCATCCCCCTTCTCCCCTCCCCAACCCCCCCTCTCCCCTCCCCAACCCCCCTCTCCCCTCCACCCTCCGCTCCCACCCTCCCCCCTTCTCCCCTCCCCTCCCCCCTTCTCCCCTCCCCTCCCCCCCTTCCTCCCCTCCCCTCCCCCTTCTCCCCTCCCCTCCCCCTTCTCCCCTCCCTCCCCTTCTCCCCTCCCCTCCCCCCTTCTCCCCTCCCCCTCCCCCCCTTCTCTCCACCCTTCTCCCTCCCCTCCCCACCTTCTCTCC